>NW_026533250.1:4402500-4792500 GCF_028296485.1 Oppia nitens
ATGAGACGCACGGACCACTAGTTGATGACCATCATCACCATCACCACCATTACCATCACGATCATGACTACGATGAAGAGGAATAAGTTTATACAGTAATTGTTGTACAGTATTATAATTTTTAAAAATTAATTACACTAATATAAAATCATTATTTTTCAGCATTATTATTATTATTAAGTTTTAATATATATTTAATATTTAAATTATCTCAATAAGCATACTATATCTTTAATCTACTGTTAAATTAAAATCTACTATTTTTTATATTTTTCATAAAATAATATTTAATAATTTAAATGTTATTTTCAATATTTTTTTTATATATATATTTTATACCGTATTATATAATAACTATAAAGGTGTTTAAAATTCATATAATTTTTTTTAATTTTGTTTATTAAAATTAATGTGTCATTAACTTTTTTACCCTTATATATATTATAGTATTAGAAAAAGTACAATATTTAACTTTATTTTATGTTAAAATTTTTACGACAAAATTACTTGTAAAATAATAGATATTTTCATAAAATCTAAATTACATTTTATTAATAAAAGTTTATTACAGTGTATTTATAAAAAAAACACAAATAATGAATATCTCATTAGTAAATGAATTGATATTTTTGCTACTATTGATAACACAATTGGTCAACGCTTTTGATGGCTATAATAATAATGATAATAATAACAATAACAAGAGATCTGTCCCACAGTTACCGCTGTCAGTGTTGGATCAACTGATGAACAACACTAATACGGGTGCTATTAATAATATTAATGGCAATCCATTTGGAAATATAAATAGCAATAATCCACTGAATGAACTGTTGGCTTCACTAATACCGGCCGGTAATTCAATAGATACCGGCGACTCTAGTTCGGGCACCGGTAGCGCCAGCACCGGCAGCACAGGAATTGTTGTTTTGGACTTTTTTCGTAATCTGATTGCTATGTTTTTGCGATCATTTGTCCAATTATTTCAAATGTTTCAATTGATATCGCGATCGCTGTTCGGTACAGGCGGTGGTCAGAGTCACGCATTTTTGTCAATTGATAAGGAAATTGCCGATTCAGGTAATAGACAGTAGTTTTTTATTTCAATGTTTTAAATATATATATAATTTGACATTTCATTCCCCCATTTTATTTTCAAAGATACTACTAATCATGAATTAAAACGTATTTTACGGCAAATCAAAGAGTCGGCCGAAGAGTATCCACTGAACGACATCACTAGTGATAAAATGTCACAAGAATTTGGAAAACAAATCAATAATTTTGTCAAACAATTGCCATCAATTGATAACAACAAAGCACTACAAGATCTAATCAATAGTGACTTATTTAAAGATACCGTAAAATCGGGAAAATTTGGTTTGTTTGGGGGCAGAGATAAGCGACAAGTTTTTGATGCAATTAATGGTCGCTTAGAGAGTCTGGAAGTGCCGCTCAAGACATTGTTGGATCACTTTTACAAAAGTCACTCAAAACTAAACAATGAATTTGATTATGAGTTTCCAATAAATCAATAAATTATTTAGTAAGTTATAACCTAATACTTTAGTATTTATAATAGTTATGTAAATTTATTCAGAAATAATAATATAAATTATGTAAAATTAATTTTTAAAAAAATAATTAATTAAAAGTACCATAATAATAATCATTATTAAAATAATATTACCTGTTATTACAAATAAATTATCATAATTTTTTTTTAAATTAATAAATAATAAATGAATAGTTGTTTTACTAATTACTTAATTCAAAAGTCAATTTTTATTACAAATTATTATTTAAGATACAATTTTTGTTTTAATACAAAAAAATATATTTTGAATATTTCAATAACATAATATAAACATTAATATTTTAATAATAATTATTATAATTTATACTGAATTAATAATTTTTATGTTTTGTAATAAATTGTATAAAGATTTACATTACAATAATTTACATAAACGACAGCTACAATCAAAATAGTATTTCTGTTTCAATAGTTTTCTTCTGAAAACAGTTGGAATCTTTGGATTTATATAATAAGTGGTCAACTCGTCGCCGGCGGTAATATATTGGTCAGCGATTACCTGTAATCTGTTGCCCACGGATTGGACGTAAACATTGAATGCACACGAATGGTCCAAAACGGACGCACCGATGAATATACCGCCACCACATTGAAACTTATCAGTGAAAACTAAGTCAAACGAATTGATAGTATATTTTCCAAACAAATCGACCAAATCATCAATAGGTAGTTCCACACCACAGGAACTGATCCTTTTGTGTATGTCTTTTATAACACCGACTTTAAACTCGTCTTTCAAAATGTAGTCGCGATGTGACATCAATTCGGCAAAACATCTCTGCTGTCCGCCAACTGAGTCGTACTTTTTATAAACAATTTGTGGATCAGCTTTGATAATCAGATACAATCTAAACAATAGTGCGGCCAAATCGTATTCATCGACCAGCTTCTGGTAGTGACTCTTCAATATCTGGCACTCATAACGATGTCCGGCCCTCCAGTCGTTTCGCTGACAGTTTCGGTCGCAATAAAACATGTGATTACAGACCGAACATCTCTTCAAAGCATCACTTTTGGTCAAACAGTTGTCACATACCTGTCCTTTATATTTATCGTTAATATTGTGGACAAACGGTGGACACTCTAATACCACATCATAGGGCTTATAGTTCTTCTCTGCTTTTATCATATTTTTCATTTCTATCTAATAATCTATAAAAAAAATTATAAATATTAAAATTGTGATTTTAAATATTATTTTAGATTAATATAATTATTAAGTTTTTTATAAGATTACAAAATAGTTTATTTATTATTAAATGTCATACAAATTTGAAACCCAATTAAACACTGATTGCACTATTGATTGCACAATGACTATCACTGTTGACTAAAGGGATGTTTCTATTAAATAGCTGTTTTAATCGGTAAATCAAACAAAATAAAAACTTATTTATAAAGTGTATGAAAATTTTAAAAATCATTGATCAGACAAATAAAATAAACTATTATTATTATTATTGCAAATTTTCTTTATACATATTGAAATTTTGTGAACCATAGGCACATATCATATGACTTATAAGAGTATAAAAATACTGTATTAAACTATTTGGTGCCACAAATGCTGAATAAAATCATCAAATATTGTTATTTTTGTTTGTTTGTCGGAAAAGTTTACTTTGATGTTAAAATGTAAAATGTTTTTTCAGATTAATAGCATAAAATATAGTAATCTTATTAACAGAAAAAATTAATTTATAACAATAATTATATTTAATATTAAATGATAAATAATTTTGATTATATTTTTAAAATAGATATAATTAAAGCAAATAATATGCAATTATAATAAAAATCCAATATTTATTATACAATATATATTTTTGATTTTTAAAATATATATAAGTGTCAGTAATATAAATAAATAATTTAGTTATTTAGATAAATATTTTATTATTAAATTACTTGTTTCTTAAAATAATATCTTTAATAAACAATAATGTCATCTCCATCACTGTCATCAATACATTTTAACGACAATTTAATATTTATGACAAAATATATATACTTAGCGGTATTTTTTTATTTATTTAATAAAATTGTTAATTGTTATCACATCTACGACAATGACAATCAAAATAATAGTAACTTTTCAATTGCATTCTTCTTCTATCAGTTGGCATTAATAAGCATTTATTAAGATAACTAACAGTCAATTCATCGCCGGCTTTAATATATTGTTCAGATATTATCAACAGTTTGTTACCAACAGATTGGAAACAGACATTAGAAGCACACGAATGGTTCAAAACGGACGCACCGATGAACATACCGGTACCACACGGTCTATGCGGTGGATGGATATTATCCCCAAAACAAATTTCATATGAATTGATAACATATTTTCCATAGAAATTAATAAAATCATTTAAAGATAGTTCTACACCACTAGAGCTGATCCTATCGTATAGATCTATAATGTTATTGCATCGATGACTATCTCTCATAATGTCTTCGTTATGTGTCATCAAATCGTTGAAACATCGCTGTTTTCCGTCAACAGTGTCATACATTCTGTTAACAATTTGTGGATCAGCTTTGATATTGAGATACAGACGCAACAATGGTTTCGCCAAATTGTTTATATCTTCCAGATTCTGGTAGTGATTCTTGAATATCTGGCACTCATACCGATGTCCGGCCCGCCAGTCGTTGCGCTGACAGTTTCGGTTGCAGTAATACATGTGTCCACAGTTCGCGCATTTCTTCAAACCATCACTTTTGGTCAAACAGTGGTCACATACCTGTCCTTTATATTTATCATTAATATTGTGTACAAACGGTGGACACTCTAACACCACTTCATAAGGCTTGTAGTCTTTCTGGGCTTTAATCATATTTTCTATACTGTCTATTCATCTAAAAATATATATATTTAAAATTATTAAAATTATTGATATATTTTGTTTAAAAGTTTGTTTTATAAAAAAATACATTAATGTGTTTTTAAATTATTAATCCATTTGCTAACCTATGAGTCATAGGCTATGACTATACTATTGTTAGGACTGGTATTGTCTGTTGAGGAAAGGGATGTTTTTATTTGAATTTGATAACTAAATCAATCAAAATGAAAAAGTACTTAAATAACATATAGTTATTGATAATATTATATTCTTTTATCGTAAAAAATGTATATAAATTGTTAATATTGTTTGGAAAAAAATTTTTACAAAATGAAATCATAGATACATTCAGTAATTGTATTTAATGTAAATTACTATTTAAAAATTGAATTTTGTTTTTATATACAATACAAATATGATATTAGTTATATATATATATATATATATATATTGTATGAATATCTTTTCGATTATAAATTTTATATTTTGTTATTGAATGTAATTTGATAAATGATTGAACAAAATAATAAATTAAGTAATTGTAAATTGAAAATTTAAAGTAGAATTTTAATAATAAGTTAGTAATACCAGAATACAAGCAAATATTAATATATAAAATATATATAAACATCATTTAGACTTTTATTGACAAAAAAAACATACAATTATATCAATTTACATCTATTATTAAATTAGTTATAATTAATTCGCAATATTGCTGTCACTATTGCTATCATTGACATCACATCTACAACAATGACACTGAAAATAGTAACCACTTTTCACAATAGCATTCTTCTGGTGACAGTTGAGATAAAAAATGTGGTCAACTCGTCGCTGTCGACGATGGGATGTCTGGTTATTATCTGTAGTTTGTTGTCCACATTGTCGATCAAAATATTGAAAGCACACGAGTGGTCCAAAACCGATGGAAATAATTACTAATTATTATTTCAAATAATTAAAAAAAAAAATTTTATTACTTACATAAAAGTCAATACAAATTAAAGTCAAGTTTTATTTAAAATTATTATTTAAAATATAATTTCCGTTTTAATAAAATAATAATGAAATTAAACAAATAAAATATAATCATTTATAATCATTAATATTTTAATAATTATAATTTATCCTTAATTAACAATTTTTATATTTTGTACTAAATTATATAAACATTTACATTACAATCATTTACATAAACGACAGATACAATCAAAATAGTATTTCTGTTTCAATAGTTTTCTTCTGAGAACAGTTGGAATCATTGGATTTATATAATAAGTGGTCAACTCGTCGCCGGCGGTAATATATTGGTCAGCGATTACCTGTAATCTGTTGCCCACAGATTGGACATAAACATTGAATGCACACGAATGGTCCAAAACGGACGCACCGATGAATATACCGCCACCACATGATATACGTGATTGAAACATATCAGTAAATACTATATCAAACGAATTGATAGTATATTTTCCAAACAAATCGACCAAATCATCAATAGGTAGTTCCACACCACAGGAACTGATCCTTTGGTGTAAGTCTAGTATAACATCGACTTTAAACCGGTCTCGCAATATATCTTCGCGATGTGACATCAATTCGGCAAAACATCTCTGCTGTCCGCCAACTGAGTCGTACTTCTTATAAACAATTTGTGGATCAGCTTTGATAATCAGATACAATCTGAACAATAGTGCGGCCAAATCGTATTCATCGACCAGCTTCTGGTAGTGACTCTTCAATATCTGGCACTCATATCGATGTCCGGCCCTCCAGTCGTTGCGCTGACAGTTTCGGTCGCAATAAAACATGTGATTACAGACCGAACATCTCTTCAAAGCATCACTTTTGGCCAAACAGTTGTCACATACCTGTCCTTTATATTTATCGCTAATATTATGGACAAACGGTGGACACTCTAATACCACATCATAGGGCTTGTAGTTCTTCTCTGATTTTATCATATTTTTCAATATTATCTAATTATAAAAAATTAAAAAAATATTAGTATAACAAAGTAAAATAATATAATTAAATTATTATAATAATAAGCTATAATTACATTATTTTTTTCAATTCACAATTTAAAACAAAACTACTAATCCGTTTACTAACCATTTAACTATTGATTGTATTATTTTTAGGAGTGGGTGAGGAAAGGGATGAAAATGAAAAAATTAATTAAAAAATTAATAGTTATTCAAAGTAAATATTGTTTGCTTTTATATTATCAAAAGAGAAAATGTTTAGAGTATATCAATAAATGTAAAAATTATTTGCAAAACAATATTTTCAAAATGATATCATAGAGATATACAATAATTTTATTTATTGTAAAATTACTATTAAAATATTGAATTTTGTTTATACATACAACAAAAATTAGGATGTTTGTAATATTATATAACTTTATATATTATGAATTTTTAATTTAAAATGCAATTTGAGAATAATAATGAAATAATACAAAAAAATTATTAATTAAAGTTATAGTGAATTGAAAGTACAATTTTAATAATAAGCTATTGAGAAATATCACTTGTGATTATAATTAATATAATTAAATTAAAATAGTTAAAAATTATATAGACTTTTATTGTTTTAAAACACAAACAATTATTGCAATTTACATCTATTATTGAAATAATTTATATCATAATTAATGTCAATATTGTTGTCTTTATCGTTGTCATCACATCTACAACAATGACATTGAAAATAGTATCCTCTTTTCAATAGCATTTTTCTGGTAACAGTTGATAGCTTAGTATCGATATAAAAAATGGTTAACTCGTCGCCGGCGGCGATAAAATCTTTGGCTTTTATCTGTAATTTGTTGCCAACAGTGTCGGCAAAGACATTGAAGGCACACGAGTGGTCCAAAACTGATGCACCGATGAATAATCCGGTGCCAACTGTAGGACGCAATTGGTTGATATCATTACAGTTATTGGAGAGCATCTCAAATGAATTGATTTTATATTTTCCAAATAAATCTACAAAATCATCGACAGGTAGTTCCACACCACAAGAACTGATCCTATTGTGAATGTCTTGCATAACACCAACTTTGATTCGATCTCGCAGTATATCTTCGCGATGTGACATCAAATCGGCGAAACATCGCTGCTGTTGTCCGCCAACAGTATCGTACTTTTTGTATGCAATTTGTGGATCAGCTTTGATAATCAGATACAATCTGATGAAAATTGTTGTCAAATTGTTTTTATCAATTAGCTTCTGGTAGTGATTCTTGAATATCTGGCACTCATACCGATGTCCGGCCCACCAGTCGTTGCGCTGACAGTTTCGGTCGCAATAATACATGTGTCGACACGCCGAACATTTTTTCAAGACAACACTTTTGGCCAAACAATGGTCACATACCTGTCCTTTATATTGACTTTTAATATTGTGGACAAACGGTTGACATTCAAACACCACATCAAGTGGTTTATAAGATTTCTCTGCTTTAATCATATTTCCTAATACTGTTAGATAAGAAAATATATATACAGTATATTAAAAATATTAGATTTATAATTTAATATACAGTATATATCTATTAAGATTTAATTAATAAATGTTATTAATTATATATTTAAAAAACATTCAAAGTATTGGTTGTTTTTTATAACTGTATTGCATTTTGTTAGTTAATATTATATAAATATAATATCGATTACTATGTGTCACAATAGGATTAAAAATATATTTACAATAATTGAAATTAAAAACAAAAATAAAGTAAAAGTAATTTGCAAATTCAAAGTACAATTTTAATGATTTATTAGTTATAAATATCATATCGAAAATACATAATTATTTGTCAAAAAAAATAACAATTATTGTAAATTTATTTTTATCGCAATCAATGTCAACATTGCTGTCGCTATCATTGACATCACATCTACAACAATGACAATCAAAATATTATTGATCTTTCAATAGCATTCTTCTGGTATTAGTTGGCAATTCATTATTGATATAACTTTATGTTTAAAAATCTATTTCTAAAATTTTACGGCCAATAGGTTTATAAAATAGTCAATTGTCGCTATTTTATAGTTTCAAAAAAAATCAAATCATTAATAATTTCGGTTATAAATTATAATTATGAATCATAAGCTCATATACTTACAAAAAAATATATGACATATAACTGTATATAATTTAAATTTATGTTATTTTCAATGGTGTCACTAATACTGACTAAAATTGACAAAAATTTTGTTGATCGGCAAAGTTTATAATTAACAGTGATATTAAAAATAAGTATTTAAAACAATAATTAATTACAAAAAAAATCAATACTGAATATTATTTTTATTATTAAAAAAATTTGTATAAAATATATGATTATAGACAAATTATTTTTTTTTAAAAAAACATTGATAATTCACTAAAAAATTAAATACAATATTTATTACAAAATTATATATTTTTGATAACATTTCAAATATTGTATTGTAATAAAATTACAAATTATACATAAATACTATTTGGATCTTAAAAAATTAAATTAAATGTCTAATAAAGTGGATAAGTGTTTAATAAAATGTCCTAAATTTTTGTAATTATCACTATAACTGTCATCATTTCCATCAATACATCTACGACAGTGACAATCAAAATAGTAATAATTTTTTAATAGCATACTTCTGGTATCAATTGGCAAATTATGATCGATATAACTAACAGTTAACTCATCACCTGAAGTAATAAAACGTTTAGATATTATCATCAGTTTATTACCAATTGATTGGATATAGAGATTGGGTGCACACGAGTGGTTCAAAACGGACGCACCAATGAATAAACCGCTACCAAATGATTGCTGCGATTGATGTAAAACTTCATTAAAACATATTGAAAATGAATTGATAACATATTTGCCATAGAAATCAATTAAATCATTGATAGATATTTGTAGACCACATAAGCTGATAATCATATGATGTAATTCTTGAATCTTATTAAATCGACTAAAGTCTTGGACAATGTTTTCCTGATGTGACATCAAATCGTTGAAACATCGCTGTTGTCCGCTAACAGTGTCATACATTTTGTTAACAATTTGTGGATCAGCTTTACTTGTGAAATACAATCGCAACAATGTTGTGGCCAAATCCTTTACATCGACCAGTTTCTGGTAGTGATACTTGAATGTTTGGCATTCATACCGATGTCCGGCCCGCCAATCGTTTCGCTGACAGTTTCGGTCACAATAATACATGTGTCCACAAACCGCGCATTTCTTCAAACCACTATTTTTGGCCAAACAGTTGTCACATACCTGTCCTTTGAATTTATTGTAAACATTGTGGACAAATAGTGGACACTCTAAGACAACTTCAAACGGTTTGTAGTTTTTCTGTGCTTTAATCATATTTTTTTAATACTGTCTGATAATTGAAAACAATAATTATAAATAAAGTAAAATCATATTTGAGAATCAAAAATAAATAATAAGATGATTACATTGATATAAGATTTTGAATTCACAATTTAAAATCAATTAGTTTACTAACCAATTAAACACTGACTGTGAAAAGGTATTGATAGGTTATTTATACGGTTGAGGAAAGGGATGTTTTTATTGAATAGACATCTAAATCGGCGAATAAAATCAATAATGAAAAAAGTCATTAAATAACATATACAGTAACATCAAAGTAAATTTTGCCGACAAAATTAAAAAAAACAATATTTTTAGACTTTATTCAGCATTTGTGGCATCAAATAGTTTAATACAGTTATATTGATTTGTTTTTTCATTGACATTAGAAACATAATAACAATAATTCAATTACTGGTTAATTAATTAACAAATTTTGTTGGTTTTTAATAATACATTAACTATTATTTAATTTTAGATATTTATTAAATTTAATTCTATAATACTTAAATATTTTAATTTTAATGATCTTATTTGATTAATAATAATAATATTTATTAATTTTATGATATTTTTGAACGATTAGACAATATTTGAAAATATGATAAAAGCACAGAAAGACTATAAACCGCATGAAGTGGTGTTTGATTGTCAACAACCGTTTATCAACAATATTAAGGATGAATATAAAGGACAGGTATGTGACAACTGTTTGGTCCAAAAGAATGATTTGAAGAGATGTTCGGTCTGTAATCACATGTATTATTGCGACCGAAACTGTCAGCGCAACGACTGGCGGGCCGGACATCGGTATGAGTGCCAGATATTTAAGAGTCACTACCAGAAGCTGGTGGATGTACACTATTTGTCCACAACATTACTCAGATTGTATCTCATAAACAAATCTGATCCACAAATTTTTTACAAAAAGTATGACACTGTTGGCGGACAACAGCGATGTTTCAACGATTTGATGTCACATCGCGAAGACATTATCCGCGACAGTCGTCGAGTTTCTAACATTCAAGAGATAGTCAATACAATCAACTCCTGTGATGTGAAACTAGGTTTCAATGATTTAATCGATTTGTATGGAAAATATGTTATCAATTCATTTGGATATTCATATTGTTTTAACAACCAATCGGATGAATGTTTTGGTAGCGGTATATACATCGGTGCGTCCGTTTTGAATCACTCGTGTGATTGCAATCTCTCTTTCCAATCAATTGGTAACAAACATCTAATAATATCTAAACGATATATTAGTGCCGGCGAAGAGCTAACTGTTGAATATATCGACTTAACTTTGCCAACTGATGCCAGAAGAAAATTATTGAAATTTTATTACTATTTTGATTGTCACTGTCGTAGATGTGATGAGAACATTGATGAAGAGTATAGTGATGATGACAGTGATGATGATGACAGTGATGATGATGACAGTGATGATGATGACAGTGATGATGATGACAGTGATGACGACAGTGACAATGATGGCAGTGATGATGACATATATTTTGAAACATATGTTAATAATCTCCAAATGACATATTATTTAATGAAACAATTAAGTAATTTAATGTAATATTTTATTTTATATTAATTAAAATATTATAAAAGAATATTAAAAATTCATTTCATAAAAAATAATAAATATTGAATTTAATTTTTAATGAATGTTGTTTTTAATCATTTCTAAAAATTGTATGCCATTTGTTTTATGCTGTTTTTAAAAATAAATAATTATTAATTAAAAGATTAATATGTTAACATTAAATAAGCTAGCTAATTTTTGTATTTGTTGAAAATTTATATATTTCGTATAGTGAACTTATCTAGCTTATTTAATGTTAACATAATACATCTATTAGTCAATTTACTAACTAATTATTATAACTACTGACTGACTGTACTATTGTTAGGACTGGTATGTTGTCTGTACTGTTGAGGAATGGAAAAGGATGTCTTTATTTGAATAGACATCTAAATCAGCGGATTAATCAAAATCAAAGATATTAAATAAATGATAGCTAATAACCGAAAATATTGTGTATAATATAAAATCATTGATACAGTAATTGTATTTAATGTAAAATAATATTTTCATTTTCATTTATAAATTTATTTATTAATAAAATATACAAAATGCGATATATTGTATGTATTTGAATATCAATCATAACAATTACAATTAGAAAAATTTAATTTCAAATAATACAGGTATTTATTGATAAAACAAAATGATAATAAAACTACTTTCCAACAATTTTTCGAATTTTAATGATTAATTAGTTAAATTAAATATCATATCAAAAGTATTAAATGAATAGAAATTTTAAAAATATATTAAAAAATCATTTTAGACTTATAATGATAAGAGAGAAAAAACAAACAAAAAAAATACTATTAATGCAAAATTAAATCTTTGATTAAAAAATAGTTTATATATCATAATTAAATGTTAACATTACTGCAATTAATACAAATCATTGGTCATCACATCTACGACAGTGACAATCAAAATAGTATTGACTTTTCAATACCATTCTTCTGATATCAGTTGACTTCTCTATTAGTTTATCGTTGATATAACTAACAGCCAACTTATCTCCGGCGGTAATATATGTGGCAGACATTATGGCCAGTTTGTTGCCAACAGATTTGAAATAAACATTGTAAGCACACGAGTGATCCAAAACCGATGCACCGATGAATAAGCCATCGCCACATATATAGGTCGAACCGTTTAAATGATTGTAGACATAAGTTTCATATGCATTGATAACATATTTTCCATACAAATCGATTAAATCATTGACAGGTAGTTCCACACCACACGAACTGATCCAATAGTGTATCTCTTGTATGATTAGATATCGACGTATGTCTCGGACAATATCTTCGCGATGTGACATCAAATCGTTGAAACATCTCTGTTGTCCACCAATAGTGTCGTACATTTTGTTAAAAATTTGTGGATCAGCTTTCTTCATAAGATACAATCGCAACAATGGTTTGGAATCGTTTACAATCATCAGTTTCTTGTAGTGATTCTTAAATATCTGACACTCATACCGATGTCCGGCCCGCCAGTCGTTGCGCTGACAGTTTCGGTCGCAATAATACATGTGTTTACACACCGAACATCTCTTCAAACCATCATTTTTGGCCAAACAGTGATCACATACCTGTCCTTTAAATTTATCGTAAACATTGTGTACAAATGGTTGACATTCAAACACCATTTCAAACGATCCGTAGTTTTTATCCGCTTTAATCATATTTTCAAATATTGTCTAATAATCTAAACAAATGCTTATAATATAAATTTAAAAAATATATTTATTTTATAAAATAATAATAATATAAATATAAAGTTTTTTAATTTACAACTTAAAGAAATATAATTTAATTTTTAATTTAAGTAATAATTAATAAACTATTAATTACCAATCATTGATATCCAATTAACAACTGATAGCAATACTGCTTGTGTTAAATGTAAGTTAAAATCGGCGGATCAATCAAAATAATTTTTTTTGCAAATATATGTTACAAAATGTATTTAGGAATTATAGTTAAATTTATTTACATATATGTTGTTATATCAATATTACTGTATAATACTATTTGGTGCCACAAATGCTGAACAATGTCTACAAATATTGTTATTTTTAAATGTTTTGTCGGCAAAGTTTACTTTGATGTTAACCACTAAATCGCAATCGTTTGCTATTATATTTGGTATATCATTAGTACTCTTATTTATGGGTCATTCAATCAGAATTTGAAATTCAACTAAACTATAATTAAAGAGTAAAAAATTTTATTTATTTATTTTTGAAACAGTATAAAGCATTCAATAATTATTTTTTAAAAAAAACATTAATAACTCACTAAAAATTATATTCAATATTTATTACATATATTTTTGATAATATATTATAAATTTATAATATTCTAATGAAATAGTTTAATAATAATATGAAAAAATATCTTAATTAATACAAATATACGGTTTAATAAATTGTTATATAAAAATTATATGCGATATTCAATAAAGTTTAGATTATAATATTTTTTTTTTGCAATCTATACATAATTATTTAAAAATTAATTGTTTCATAAAATAATAGGGCAATAAATTAACATTAAAGTCATCCAAATCACTGTCATCATTGGCATCACATCTACGACAGTGACAATCAAAATAGTAATCAGTTTTCAATCGCATTCTTCTGGTAACAGTTGGCAGCGAAGGATTTACATAATAAGTGGTCAACTCTTCGCCGGCGGTAATAAATCGTTTAGCTATAAGCAAATGATTGGTACCAATAGATTGGAAAAAGACATTGAAGTCACACGAGTGCTTCAAAATGGATGAACCAATGAATATACTGCTACCACACGGTTGATCCGGTTGGTCATCAAAACGATTTTCAAATGAATTGATTACATATTTTCCATATAAATCAACCAAATCATCGATAGATAGTTCCACACCACAGGAGATGATCCTAAAGTATAGATCAACAATATTAACCAATCGACGGCTGTCTTTGAAAATGTCTTCGCGATGTGACACCAAATCATTGAAACATCGCTGTTGTCCGCCAATAGTGTCGTACTTTTTGCTAAAAGTTTTTGGATCAGATTTGCTTATAAGATATAATCTGAGTAATGTTGGACACAAATTGTTTTCATCTAATAGCTTCTGGTAGTGGCTCTTAAATATCTGGCACTCATACCGATGTCCGGCCCTCCAGTCGTTGCGCTGACAGTTTCGGTCGCAATAATACATGTGTCCACAAACCGCGCATTTCTTCAAACCACTACTTTTGGCTAAACAGTTGTCACATACCTGTCCTTTAAATTTATCATTAATTTTGTGGATAAATGGTTGGCATTTAAACACCACTTCAAATGGTTTGTAGTCTTTCTGTGCTTTAATCATATTTTCAAATATTGTCTAATATTAATCGTAAAAAATAATGATATAAAGTGTAATAATATCATAGACTTAAAAAAGATTTTTAACTACAATTTAGTAAATACTTTAATGTGTTATTAAAATATCATTCCGTTTGCTAACCAATTACCACCACTGACTGTACTATTGTTAGGACTGATATTGTCTGTAATGATGAGGAAAGGGATGAATTTATTTGAATAGACATCTAAATCGGCCGATCAATCAATCAAAATAGCAAATAAAGTCTCTATTATTAATATTAAACAATCTTATTATTTAAACTACTATTAATTTTGCAAATATTGTTATTTTGTTTGTTTGTCGGCAAAGTTTACTTTGATGTTAATCTATGCTTAAACTTATTTTTTATTAATAATAACAATAGTTTGCTATTAAATTTGTATTAGAAATAAGTTATTACACTATCGTTAGTAACCTTATTGAAGGCTCACACTTTGTCAGAAATTTTTATAAAAATTTTAAATATAATTAAATAGTAATATTAAAAATAGAATTTTTTAAACACTAATTCACTAAAATAGTTTATAATTAATGATTTTTTATTAATTATTATTTTTTTTACAAACAGTATAAAGCAAATAACATATAATTTTAAAATTATATAAAAACAATATTAATAACTCACTATAGATTAGATCCAATAATTTATTACAAATTATATTTATTTATTTTTTGGTTACATATTATAAATTTTTATTATTTTATGTTAGTAAAATTATAATTATAATTTGCAAAAAAAATATTTTAAATTTATACATAAATAATTACCAAAAAATTAATTACCGTAATTGTTTCATAAAATAATCTGTTAAATAGTTAAATATTTTAATTAAAATATTTGTAATAAAAAATTCTCATATTTATTAGAAAACATCAGAAAACAATACAAAAATTTTTATTAAAAAATTAAATCTAATTTTTATGACAAATTAATCGATATTTTTGAATATAAATGTAAATGTATCGATATAAATGAAATTAATTGTTATCACATCTACGACAGTGACAATCAAAATAGTATTGAGTTTTCAATTGCAATCTTCTGGTATGAGTTGGCATCAATAAGCAGACATTATTAAGATAACTGACAGCCAACTCATCGCCGGCTTTAATATATTGTTCAGATATTATCAACAGTTTGTTACCAACAGATTGGAAAACCACATTAGGACTACACGAATGGTTCAAAACGGACGCACCGATGAACAAACCGGTACCACACGGTTGGTCCGGTGGATGGATATTATCGCCAAAACAAGTTTCAAATGAATTGATAATATATTTTCCTTAGAAATCAATTAAATCAATGGCAGGTATTTCCACATCACATGAGCTGATCATACAGTATAGACCTCCAATGTTAGCGCACCGACGTTTGTCTCGGTAAACGTTTTCGTAATGTGACATCAAATCGGCGAAACTTCGTTGCTGTCCGCCAACAGTGTCGTACTTTTTGTTAACTACTTGTGGATCAGCTTTGATCTTGAGATATAATCGCAGCAATGGTATGGCATAATTATTTATATCCAGCAGATTCTGGTAGTGGCTCTTAAATATCTGGCACTCATAACGATGTCCGGACCGCCAATCATTGCGCTGACAGTTTCGGTCGCAATAATACATGTGTTTACACACCGAACAACTCTTCAAGCCATCACTTTTTGTCAAACAGTGGTCACATACCTGTCCTTTATATTTATCGTTAATATTGTGTACAAACGGTGGACACTCTAACACCACTTCGTTAGGCTTGTAGTCCTTCTGTGCTTTAATCATATTATCAATACTGTATGATATGATAAATACAAATTATAAAGTTTAAAAATTTGATTATTTATCGACTAAAATAACATAATTTATTTATTTTTAATTAAAACTTTAGAAAAATAGACTAATTTTTAAAATTAAATACTTACCAAATTTAGTCACTATAGATATCTAAATCGATAGATAAAACAAAATAGTGCATACAATATATATGTAATACAATATATAATTATTAAATTTCATTTACATATTGTAATTATGAATACTGAGAGTTACTGGTGGCTAACTTATGTGAGTTAACTTACAATAATAAATGACATATCAATATAACTGTATTAAACTATTTGGTGCCACAAATACTAAATAAAGTCTAGAAATATTGTTATTTTTGTCGGCAAAGTTTTTCTTTGATGTTAACATACTTTTAGTGTTTTTAGAAAATACTGTAATTAGTTATTGCTGTTTAGGTTTGGTAACTGTTAATTGACTTATTGATAGATCCTATAATTTAATTAACCATATAATTAGTAGTGAAATTAGAAATAATTTACTTTATTATTAGATAATTAATAATTTTTATTAAATAACATAAAGCAAAAAAATATTTATCATATATATATATATATATAACTTTAATATAAATTAATACACAATATTTAGAATTATTTAAATAAAACTCATAATTTACATAAAATTAAATTCAATAGTAGTTGCATAACATTATAAATTCTACAAAATTTCAATAATAATATTTTTTAAAAATCATTTCAATTTATACATAAATATTATTTAAAACTTATATTAGTTAATTGTTTTATAAAATAATCGGCTAAATCAACATCAATGTCATTATCATCATAAATGTCAGTATCAATACCAGCAATACATCGACGACAGTGACAATCAAAATAGTAGTGACATTTCAATAGTAATCTTCTGCAATCAATTGGCAACTTATGATTGATATAACTGACAGCTAACTCATCGCCGGCAGTAATAAATCGTTTGGATATTAGCACCAGTTTAGTACCAAATGAATGAAAAGAGACATTAGGAGCGCACGAGTGGTTCAAAATGGACGCACCGATGTATATACCGCTACCAAATGGTTGAACCGATTGATGTATAATATCGATATAAGAAGTTGTAAATGAATTGATAACATATTTGCCATATAAATCAATTAACTCATTGACAGATAATTGCAAACCACATAAGTTACTGATCCGATTGTGTAGTTCTTGAATCTTTGAAACTCGACGACTGTCGCGGACAATGTCTTCGCGATGTGTCATCAAATCGGCAAAACATCGCTGATGTCCTCCAGTAGTGTTGTACTTTTTGTAAACAATTTGTGGATCAGTTTTTGTGATAAAATACAATCTGATCAATGTTGGGGCCAATTCCTTTACACCGACCAGTTTCTGGTAGTGACTCTTAAATATCTGGCACTCATATCGATGTCCGGCCCGCCAGTCGTTGCGCTGACAGTTTCGGTCGCAATAATACATGTGATTACATACCGAACAACTTTTCAAATCATCACTTTTGATCAAACAGTGGTCACATACCTGTCCTTTAAATTCTTTGTGAATATTGTGTACAAATGGTTGTTGATATTCAAACACCACTTCAAACGGTTTGTAGTTTTTCTGTGCTTTAATCATATTTTCAAATACTATCTAATAGTTTTTTAAATATATATATATATATATATATATAAAGAATATAATTATAAAATTATTAAAAATTATAATTTCTTATTTAATTAAAATATTTTTTTAGTTCAAACTTTTAAATAATAGTTTTATTTAATAGTAAATATATTATTTCTGATAAATTTCAGTTATATTATTTAGTTTTTATTAATTTATTATAATAATTAATTTCCTCGACAGTCATAATATAATGTTTATAATATTTTAATTTTGTTTTGTTTATAATAACTATTTAGTGATAATATATAAATATAAACCAGTTGATAATGCTAACTTTGTCTAACTTACATTACTTTATGCTAATTATATTTCATAAATTTATGACTAAATTTGGCAATCGCTACAAAAATATAATATAAATAATTTTATAAATAAATTTATCTTATTTTTTGTTTATATATTACTTAAGTATGCTTTTATTATACAATTTTTTTGAATTCAATTTACATATTATTGTTGTAAATATTTATATATTTGTTTTTCTGTAGTCATAGACTTTTATTAAGTTTATTAATGGGACTTTTTTTTATAAAAATAAAAATATTTAAAAAAAATAATAATTTGTTAATAAATTATTAAACTACTTAATACTATTTAATAAATTGATTATTGAAATCAAATTAAATAATATAATTGAAAAAGTTTTTATTAATTTTTTTTAGTTACATTTATTTTAATAATTTAATCTAATAAATTTCGATATCATCATTTAACTGAGTATTATAATTTTTGTTTAGATTTTAGTTATACAGTTTATTAATTAGTCAAATATTTTTTTTGAAAAATTTAATTTGATTTTAACATATCTAAAATGTTTATTAAATAATAACAATCAGTTGATATTTGTTTTGATATATATTTACTGTAATCTGATTGATGTCCTCTCTGTTAGAAATTGAAATTTTTATAACAATAATTTACAACATAAATCAATAATTAATGATTTATTTGTATGAAAACTTATAGACAAATATTTAATTAAAAAAATGATTAATCACTAAAAATTAATTAAATTAAAATTATATATATTATAATTTAAACTTAAATTATTTCATGACATGTTTCATAAAATATTATAATAAATATAATCAACAATATCATCATCACTGTCATCATTGCTATCACATCGACGACAGTGACAATCAAAATAGTAATCACTTTTCAATAGCAATCTTCTCGTATCAATTGGCAACTTATGATCGATATATCCAACAGTTAGCTCTTCGCCGGCAGTAATATATCGTTCAGATATTATTGTATGTTTGTTACCAATTGATTGGAAACAGACATTGGGTGCACACGAGTGGTTCAAAACGGACGCACCAATGAATAAACCGCTACCAAATGGTTGATCCGGTTGGTCGTCAAAACAATTTTCAAATGAATTAATAACATATTTTCCATACAAATCGACCAAATAATTCATAGATAATTGCACACCACATGAGATGATCCTAAAGTATAGATCAACAATATTATCCATTCGACGTCTGTCTTTGAAAATGTCTTCGCGATGTGACATCAAATCATTGAAACATCGCTGTTGTCCGCCAATAGTGTCGTACCTTTTGTTGTACCAGTTTTTGGATCAGATTTGCTTATAAGATATAATCTGAGTATTGTTGGACACAAATTGTTTTCATCGAATAGCTTCTGGGAGTGATTCTTGAATATCTGGCACTCATACCGATGTCCGGCCCGCCAGTCGTTGCGCTGACAGTTTCGGTTGCAGTAATACATGTGTCCACAGTTCGCGCATTTCTTCAAACCATCACTTTTGACCAAACAGTGGTCACATATCTGTCCTTTATATTGATTGTAAATAATGTGTACAAACGGTGGACACTCTAACACCACTTCATTAGGTTTGTAGTCTTTTTGTGCTTTAATCATATTTTCAATACTATCTAATAATTTATACGTTTTTATTATGTTTTAAAATTAGATTAATAGACATTCATTTTTGTTTAACTTATTAATTAAATCTAATAAATTTCCACATCATCATTTAACTACATATTATAATTTATATTTTTTATTTATAAATATTTATGATAATAACTTAGTTATTTTTTTGTATTGTTAAAGGAATGTAAATATAAAAAATAATTTCAACTGTTATCACATATTTTTGTGATATTATTTTATAATTATTATTAGTTTTTGATAAAAAAAATTTTACTAATTTAATTATTTATAATATGATTATTTTTATTTTGTTAACATAAATAGATATAAATTTATTATTGATTTTATTCTTAAATTTAAAATTATATTATAATATTACATTTTATTTACAAAACTTTATTATAATTAATAATAAAATTGAAAATAAATATTTAAGATTATAATATTAAAAATGAATGATTTTTATTATGATTAAAAAATATCATAAATCAACATTGACAATTCAATACAAATTAGATCAAAATTTATACAAAATTTAATAACAGTTTAATAACATTTTAAATATTGTATGTATAAAAACATATAAATATATATTAATTCAATTTAAATAAATATCATGTTATAATATTACATTAAACTATTTAATTGTTTAATTAAATGATATGTTAAATTAACATTAATGTCATCCCTATCACTGTCATCAACAATGCCATCAACACATCTACGACAGTGACAATCAAAAAAGTAATTAACTTTCAATAACTTTCTTCGCCTATCAGTTGTCCACAAAAGGTTAGCATAATTGATGGTCAACTCATCGCCGGCGGTAACGTTTTGGTTGGCTATAATTTGTAGTCTATTGCCTGTACACGAGTGGTCCAAAACCGACGCGCCGATGAATATACCGCCGCCGCATAATTGCTGAAATACTGGACCAGTACTGAAATTTACACCAAATGAATTGATAGTGTATTTACCAAACAAATTGACCAAATCATCGACAGTTAGTTCCACACCACAAGAACTGATCCTTTTGTGGATATCTAGTATGAGATTCACTTTACGTTTGTTTTGCAGTATCTCTTCGCGATGTGTCATCAAATCGGCAAAACATCTCTGCTTTCCGTCAACAGTGTCGTACATTTTGTAGACAATTTGTGGATCAGCTTTAATAATCAGATACAACCTGAGCAATAGTGAGGCCAAATCGTATTCATCGACCAGTTTCTGGTAGTGATTCTTGAATATCTGGCACTCATACCGATGTCCGGTCCGCCAGTCTTTACGCTGACAGTTTCGGTCGCAATAATACATGTGTTTACATACCGAACATCTCTTCAAACCATCACTTTTGGTTAAACAGTTGTCACATACCTGTCCTTTATATTGATAATCAATTTTGTGGACAAATAGTTGGCATTCAAACACCACTTCAAACGGTTTGTAGTCTTTCTGTGCTTTAATCATATTTTCAAATATTGTCTAATAATCTAAAAATTATAAAAAAATATATAATTATAAAAAGCTAAATAATATATAATACTTAAAAAATATAACCAAAAATAACTAATAATACTTAAAATGTATTTTAATTTACAACTTTAGAAATTATTAAAAATATTAATTTGTTTGATAACCAATTAACACACCACTGACTGTACTATTGTTATAACTGGTTTTGTTTGTATTTGAATAGATATCTAAATCATCGAATCAATCAAAATAAAAAAACACAATATTTAAATATTTTCAGTCAATATTATTTACAAATTTATAGCTATTATAACAAAAAATTGTGCTGTATATGTAACTGTGTATTCAGTATATTGTTTGCAAAATAAAATTATAAATACAGTAATTTAAGTTTTGTTTTTAATATACTAAAAAATACTATATTTGTAATATTAATATCATATTGAATACAATCTATAATATTTCAAATATTAAAATTATATTTATTGGTAAAACAAAATAAAAAATAAATAGATATAATTTGCAAAAAAATATTCTCTAGTTTCAATAATATATAATGCATAAAAAATATTTCAATTTATACATAAATATTATTTAAAAATTGTAATGAATGGCATATTTTCCCCATTCATTCAATTATTAATTTACAGTAATATTCCTATAATTTAGTATTAAGTTTTATAGCATTGACTATACAGTCATTTATAGTAACATTTATTATTAGTGATTAATACTAATCTATATGTATAGTCAATACTTATGTTATATGTCCTTCAAAAGGCCTATAAAAGCCTATACCTAAGCCTTTTAGAGGGGAGTTGTGTTTTACCACCCGTTGAGTGAAGTCGATACCCAAGCACTGGTTGCGATCATCACACTATATAGTGTATACTAGTTTGATATGATCGGCAACAGTGACCACTTTCCCCGACATTAATAATTAATAACACATTTTATAAACCATTTTAAATACATTTTTATTACATTTTAACTATACTTTAATTTAACAATATTTGTAACCAGTTTTGTATAAATAGTTTAATAAACATTATTTTGTTTACTATTGAATGGTGTGTTATTAGCCGTAAGGCCAAGTGTTTCCCGAAGTCTATCCAAAGTCTTGTATCAATCCTACGATCTCTACTGAAGTCTACGCTTATACAGATCATCTACAGGTGCTATCCTGGCCCCGGTACCCGAAGTTACCGTTAGTTGGGGTTAAATAGTTGTCACACCGAGTGATAAGCGTATATAAACCGATCACAACATCGGTGGGCTATCTAACCAAAGATACCAATCACTTCAAAATTGAATCAGTTAATTGTTTCATAAAATAATTTGCTAAATTTTTGTCATCATTATCATGACTGTCATTAACGCCATCAATACATCTACGACAGTGACAATCAAAATAGTAATAATTTTTTAATAGCATACTTCTGGTATCAATTGGCAAATTATGATCGATATAACTAACAGTTAGCTCTTCACCGGAAGTAATAAATCGTTTTGATATTATCATCAGTTTATTGCCAATTGAATGGAAAGAGACATTGGGTGCACACGAGTGGTTCAAAACGGACGCACCAATGAATAAACCGCTACCAAATGTTTGATCCGATAGATGGATAAAATCAGTAAAACAAGTTGAAAATGAATTGATAACATATTTGCCATAGAAATCAATTAAATCATTGATAGATATTTGTAGACCACATAAGCTGGTGATTATATGATGTAATTCTTGAATCTTATTAAATCGACTAAAGTCTTGGACAATGTTTTCCTGATGTGACATCAAATCGTTGAAACATCGCTGTTGTCCGCCAACAGTGTTGTATTTTTTGAATACAATTTGTGGATCAGCTTTACTTATGAAATACAATCGCAACAATGTTGTGGCCAAATCCTTTACATCGACCAGTTTCTGGTAGTGATTCTTGAATATCTGGCACTCATACCGATGTCCGGCCCGCCAATCGTTTCGCTGACAGTTTCGGTCGCAATAATACATGTGTCCACAAACCGCGCATTTCTTCAAACCACTACTTTTGGCCAAACAGTTGTCACATACCTGTCCTTTGAACTTATTATAAACATTGTGGACAAATAGTGGACACTCTAAGACTACTTCCAACGGCTTATAGTTTTTCTGTGCTTTAATCATATTTTCAATACTATTTAATAATTGAAAAAATAAAATAATATATTATTTAAACAAAACATTTTTGGGAAAATAGTCTATTATTTAATTAGAAAATAAAAATTACTTTATGTTAATTAATTTAATTTAATAAATCTCCACGTCATCATTTAACTGCTTATTATAATATTTTATTTTGTTTTTAGTTATAAATTATAACTTATAATATCAATTGATTTATTTTATATGGTATCATTTATTTTAGTTTTTATCTTAGTTATTTATTTTTGTTATTAATGTAATGTAAACATTGAAAAAAATACCTAAACTGTTATCTTTCTTTTATTTCATAATAATATATTGATATGAATAGTATTAGTTTTAAATAAAAATTTAAAAAATTGTTAATTTACTTATTTATAAACTAAATTAAATTTATATTAATTTTCGGACTGTTTTATTGTGTTTTATTAAGTGTTTTATTAATAATAATAATTAGGTTTAATATATTTGTCATATTTTATATTATAACATAAATTTTGAAATTTTTATAAGTTTACTATAATATAATTATAAATGAAATTAAAAAATATTTTTTTTCTAAATTATAATTTATTAATTTTATTAAACGCTAGAAAGCATATTCAGGTACAAAAAAAATAATTTACTTAAAATTAAATTCAATACTAATTGAATATTCTTGATAACACATACTATAAATTAATATTCTTTTGTATAAAAAAAAATCAATAATAATAATAACGAATTCAATTTATTTAATAATATTAATTAAAAATTGAATTATTTAATTGTTTCATAAAATAATCCGTAAATTCATCATTGATTTCATTATCGACATCATTGTCATCATGAATGCCATCAATACAACTACGACAGTGACAATCAAAATAATAATAAGTTTTTAATATCAATTTTCTGTTAACAGTTGATACCATACGACTGACATAACTAACAGTTAACTCATCGCCGGCTGTAATAAATTGTTTAGTAATTATCGATAATTTGTTGTCAACAGATTGGATAAAGACATTGGGTGTACACGAGTGGTTCAAAACGGACGCACCAATGAATAAACCGCTACCACATGTTTGCTCCGTTTGGTCGATAATATTAAGATAAGATGTTTCATATGAATTGATAGTATATTTTCCATACAAATCTATTAAATCATTGACAGATAATTGCAAACCACATGAGCTGATCCTATAGTGTTGAACCCGAATGTTATTAAATCGATGTCTGTCGCGGACAATGTCATCGCGATGTGACATCAAATCATCAAAACATCGTTTCTGTCCGTTAACAGTGTCGTACATTTTGTTAACAATTTGTGGATCAGCTTTGATAATCAGATACATGCGCAACAATGGTGTGGCCAAATTGTTTTCATCGATCAGTTTCTGGTAGTGATTCTTGAATATCTGGCACTCATACCGATGTCCGGCCCGCCAGTCGTTGCGCTGACAGTTTCGATGGCAATAATACATGTGTTTACATTCCGAGCATTTTTTCAGACCATCACTTTTGGTCAAACAGTGGTCACATACCTGTCCTTTATATTGATTGTAAATAATGTGTACAAACGGTGGACACTCTAACACCACTTCATTAGGTTTGTAGTCTTTTTGTGCTTTAATCATATTTTCAATATTATCTAATAATCTAAAAAATTTATACGTTTTTATTATGTTTTAAAATTAGATTAATAGACATTCATTTTTGTTTAACTTATTAATTTAATCTAATAAATTTCCACATCATCATTTAACTGCATATTATAATTTATATTTTTTTTATTTATAAATATTTATGATAATAACTTAGTTATTTTTTTGTATTGTTAAAGGAATGTAAATATGAAAAAAATTATTTCAACTGTTATCACTTATTTTTTAAGATATTATTTTATGAATTATTATAAGTATTATTTTTTGATAAATATTTTTTTTATGAATTTAATTATTTATAATATGATTATTTTTATTTTGTTAAAATAAATAGATATAAATTTATTATTGATTTTATTCTTAAATTTTAAATCTAATAACGCTTATGTGTCTTTAATTTTTTTTATAAAAATAAATTATCAAATGATATAATATAGGCTAATATGGTTTTGTTATGTTTGTCATATTTATCATAGCATCGGTCAACTACTACTGTAATGACCAGTCGTATAGATTGTTATTCAATTATAATTCAAAACATTTATAATTAAGTCTAAAATTTAGTTTAATTAGATTACATTAGATAAATATATTGTACTGTATTTTCTAATTAATTATTTACGATTTTTATTTAGATAAGTTATAGAATATTTGTCTTAAATTATTTCATATTAATTTTTAAAAAATCTTATACTAAAAACATTTTGTTTTATTATTTTTAATATATTTATTATATTTTATTTACAAAACTTTATTATAATTAATAATAAAATTTAAAATAAATATTTAACACTATAATATTAAATTATTAATGATTTTTGTATTATGATTAAGTGAATATTTGAATATTAACATTAATGATTAAAAATTAGTATAAATCAAAACGATAATTTAAAAATTATTTATTTATTTTTTTTTTAAAACATTGACAATTCAATACAAATTAAGATCAAAATTTAATACAAAATTCAATAACAGTTTAATAGCATTTTAAATATTGTTTTTTAAAATAAAAAACATAAATATATATTACGGTAATTCAATTTAAATAAATATCATGTGATAATATTACATTAAACTAAATTAATTGTTTAATTAAATGATATGTTAAATCAACATTTATGTCATCCCTATCACTGTCATCAACAATGCCATCAACACATCTACGACAGTGACAATCAAAAAAGTAATTAACTTTCAATATCTCTCTTCGCCTATCAGTTGTCCACAAAGGGTTAGCATAATTGAAGGTCAACTCATCGCCGGCGGTAATATTTTGGTTGGCTATAATTTGTAGTCTATTGCCCGCACACTGGCCGAAGACATTGGCCACACACGAGTGATCCAAAACCGATGCGCCGATGAATATACCGCCGCCGCATAATTGGCGAAATACTGGACCAGTACTGAAATTTACACCAAATGAATTGATAGTGTATTTACCAAACAAATTGACCAAATCATCGACAGGTAGTTCCACACCACAAGAACTGATTCTTTTGTGGATATCTAGTATGAGATGAACTTTAAGTTTGTTTTCCAGTATCTCTTCGCGATGTGTCATTAAATCGGCAAAACATCGCTGCTTTCCGTCAACAGTGTCGTACATTTTGTAAACAATTTGTGGATCAGCTTTAATAATGAGATACAATCTGAGCAATAGTGTGGCCAAATCGTCTTCATCGACCAGTTTCTGGTAGTGATTCTTGAATATCTGGCACTCATACCGATGTCCGGCCCGCCAGTCGTTGCGCTGACAGTTTCGGTTGCAGTAATACATGTGTCCACAGACCGAACATTTTTTCAACCAATCATTTTTGGTCAAACAGTGGTCACATATCTGTCCTTTATATTTATCGCTAATATTGTGGACAAATGGTGGACATTTGAACACCACTTCTAACTGATTGTAATCTTTCAGAGCTTTAATTATATTATCAATTAAATCTAATAAACCTTAAAATTAGTTAATATTACAATTAACACAAAGACATAAATTAAAATTTTAGTAAAACTTTTATTAATTTATATAAGTTTGATAACCAAAGTTTAATTTGAATATTTAGTCTATTTTTATATAACTGTTTTATAACTTATAAATTATAACCCATTACCCAATGATTTTACTATTGATAGTCTAGTCTCTGTACGGCTTATAAAACGGATGTTTATCTATTAACTAGAGGTTTGAATCGGCAGATCAATCAAAAATTTTAAAATATACTTTAAAGTTATGTCGCTATTAACCTAAAAAAATTAATATCATAATTTATGATTCATAAGTTATGATTAGAGTTAGGTATCTTCGGGAATTCCCGAAACATTATTATTTATTAAATCGTCGGGAATTTAATATTTATAGAAATATGGCAACATTTTAAATCAAATAAACGTCTATTATTTTTCCTGATTTCCCCGATTTTTGGTGTTTTTTGAGAAAATTCCGAAAAAGACCGAAAAACAGTATTTAAGTGTGTTTTTCCCGATATTCGCTAGATATTGATAGTCATATACATATTGAATACGATATTAGCGGCACATCTAATAAAATATTAACTCAATATCAATGAATGGATATGTATAAGAAAAACACACTTTAAATAATATTTTGCTATAAAAATTGTAGTTTTGTATGTATTGTAAACATATAAATTTATACTGTAATACTGTACTTAATTAATGTATATTTTACAATGGGTAAAACAAAGTGTTGTTTATAAACTAAAACTAAATGCATTTTTATAATTTATTTAAAAACTGAAAATAAATTATTTTTAACAAATATAACCGATTTTATGACATATAAACTATTTATTATTAGTACTATAAGAAAAAAACAAAATTTAATTTCCCGATTTTGTCATTTTTTACTCCCGATTTCCCGACCGATTTTGGTTATTTAAACTCACGAAGATGCATAACTCTAGTTATGATTCATAAGATTGATATACAATAATTATATATAAATAGGTTAATTAATTTTAATATAATACAAATTATAATTATTTGAATTTTTTTTAATGATTAATAGGAAAAATCTAATACATAATATATTTATATATTAAAATCGGTTGAAATTAAATTACTTAATTTATTACAAATATATTTTAGATTAAAATTTTTGTAATCATTACTATTATTATTATTGGCATCACATTTACAACAATGACAATCAAAATAGTAACCACTTTTCAATAGCATTCTTCTGGTTAGAGTTGGCAGCAAAGGATTTACATAAAAAGTGGTCAATTCGTCGCCGACAGCAATGGTATGATTGGCTTTCATCTGCAAATTGTTACCAATAGTGTCGACATAGATACTGTAGTCACACGAGTGGTCCAAAGCCGACGCACCAATGAATAATCCGGAGCCACATTTATAGCGCGATTGGCGGACATCCTTATAGTTGTTGGACATCATCTCAAATGAATTGATTTTATATTTACCAAAAAAATCGACCAAATCATCGATAGGTAGTTCCACACCACAGGAACTGATCTTTTTGTGTATGTCTTGTATAACACTTACTTTAAACCAATCTCGCGATATTTCTTCGCGATGTGACATCAAATCAGCAAAACATCGCTGCTGTCCCCCAAAAGTATTGTACTTTTTGTATACAATTTGTGGATCAGCTTTGATGATGAGATACAATCGCAACATTAGTATAGCCAACTGTTGTTCATCAATTAGCTTCTGGTAGTGACTCTTAAATATCTGGCACTCATACCGATGTCCGGCCCTCCAGTCGTTGCGCTGACAGTTTCGGTCGCAATAATACATGTGTTCACAATCCGAACATTTCTTTAAATTATGATTTATGGCCAAACAGTGGTCACAAATCCGATCTTTAAATCGGTCATAAATATAGTGAACAAATGGTTTGCATTCAATAACCACATCATCCGGTTTGTAGTTTTTCTCTGCTTTAATCATTAGTTTCTAATACTGTATGATATAATGTAATAACAATATATATTTTAAAAATGCTAATTATTAGATAATGCTTAAAAATATACTTAAAAATAATATATATATATTTTTAAAAAATACTGTAATTATATTACAATTAATAATTACTTTAAAGGAAATTTGATTTTTTTAAAAAAAAAGTTGGTTAGTTTTTTTTGCATGAATTTCATAACCAATTAATCACTGATTGCACTATTCTATGATATACTTAAAAAAAAAGTTTAAATAAACAAATCAATTATAATAAGATGTCATTAATATAGATAATTGTCGCTATTATTCACACATTAAATATTCCTATTTGTTTGTTAAACTTTTTTTTTGGATAATGACTGACAAAAAATACTATTAATTGCAATTAAATGACAAATAAGGAAAATAAGGATTTTATTTTATTTTTTTATAAACTTAATTATTAATAATTTTAAAAAATGTGATAATAAATTGTATTTATTATATAATATTATCAACTGTTAAATAAACAGATAAACCAGTCATATACTACTTACTATACAACAAAAAATATGGTCAAATACTATCATACATTTGGTATAGTATTTCTATGAATATTTAAAAATTAATAATCAATAAAATTTAAAATTTATTTATTTATAAAAAAATAATTAAGTAAAAAATTATTTTTTATATAAATGAATTACAGTAAATGAAATATCTGTTAATATAACGGATACAAAATTTTCATATTATAATTATAAACATTCAGTAATTTACAATAAAATTAGATTAAAAATTATATTTTTATTGTTACAAAAAATTTATATAATTTTATTATTACAGAGTTTTTATATTTTAATAGTACGGTATAATAAAAATAATATAATAGCTTGAAATAAAAATATATTATATATATATATAAATTACAGGTAATATTATGTTATATTTAACGGTAGTAATGGTTTTGTTAACAAATCAACAGTTATGTCACTATCATTGTCATCAATGGCATCACATCTACAACAATGACAATCAAAATAGTATCCACTTTTCAATAGCATTCTTCTGGTAACAGTTGGCAGCGAAGGATTCACATAAAATGTGGTCAACTCGTCGCCGGCGGTAATATGTTGGCCAGCGATTACTTGCAGTTTATTGCCGGCAGATTGGATGTAGACATTGTAAGCACACGAATGGTCCAAAACGGACGCACCGATGAATAAACCGGCTCCACATGTATGGCTTGATTGGTCAATGATATCGGTATAGAAAATAAAATATGAATTTATGATAAATTTTCCAAACAAATCAACTAAATCATCGACAGTTAGATCCAAACCACAAGAACTGATCCTTTTGTGAATATCATATATAACACTGACTTTAAATCGGTCTCTCATTATGTCATCGCAATGTGACATCAAATCGGCGAAACATCGCTGCTGTTGTCCGCCAATAGTCTCATACTTTTTGTCGACAATTTGTGGATCAGCTTTAATGATGAGATACAGACGCAACAATGGTATGGCCAGATTGTCTTCATCCAATAGCTTCTTGTAGTGACTCTTAAATATCTGGCACTCATACCGATGACCGGCCCTCCAGTCTCTGCGCTGACAGTTTTCATTGCAATAATACATGTGTTTACAACCCGAACATTGTTTCAAGTCATCACTTTTGGCCAAACAGTGGTCACAAATCTGATCTTTAGATCGATGGTAAATGTGGTGAACAAATGGTTGGCATTCAAACAACACATTATCCGGTTTGTAGTCATTGTCGGCTATAATCATATTTTCTATACAGTATTACTGATGTATGAATGGATCAAATATTTTTACATTAAAAAACTATATATAGTATATATATAATCACTAATAAACAAAACAAACAAAAAATAATTGAAAATAATTTACTTAAAATTTTTGATTACATATTAATCATCAGTTTTATAATCAATTAGCCACTGATCAGTATATTGATAGGACAGTGTGTGTGTGTCTGTACTGTCGATGAATTGATTTACAGTATTTATATAACTTATACTGAGATTTAAATCGTCGGATCAAACAAAATATAAAAAACACATTTTCTTAATAAATATAAAACTATTTACCAATAATTTTGTTATAATATTAATAATATTATTTGAAAAAAAATTATGAGTCATATTGACTCATAAGACTACTACTAATAAATTATTATTAATAATAATACTATCATAATATTTAAAGTCATTAATATAATATAGTTATTGACATTAACTGTATTTGCAATTATATTCTAATATAAAAACTAATAAAAATTAAATAACACTAAACATTATTAGCTTTATTTAGTAGTATTATAAACTATAAATTTTTATTAACATAAAATTTAACAACAACTTAAACAGTATTTAGGCTTCTATTGATGAAAAATAAATAATTTTTTGAATATCATGTATAATAATAACAATCTTATAGTTTCTTATTACACTAATATATAAATTTCTAATATATTATAAATATAAAATTAAAACTTTAAAATTGAATCTTTTTTGAAATAATTTATAGTAAAAAAGTTTTTATTTGTTTTACCATTTAATTTTTTTTATTAGTAAATTATTTATACAATACTTTAGATTTAATTTTTACATTTCTTATATAAATTAAAATAAGTAAAATATTTTTTTAGCATATATATTCATAACACTGATTATAAATTAAAATAAATATACAATTAATATAACTTTAATAATAAAAATATAGTTGTTTTTTGTTGTTGTAATACAGTATAAAACGAATAATAAATAATATATTGTAATATTTATAAATTTAATTTACCGATCATTAATTTTTTCATTAAAAAATATGTAATTAAGTTACCATCTCTGTCATCATTATGTTATGATTATATTTTTTAATTCAAACTTTTAATTTGTTTTTATTATTAATACAAAGTTTGCTGTAGATGTTATACAAAATATTAAATTAATAGTAATACTTATTACAAATTATATTTTTTTTGTAGATATAAAATAAATCAATTTAAACATGTTATTAAATATATTAAATTTTTTTTATTTTTATTTTTTAATTTATAAGATATATATATATATTCTTTTTAAAATAATATTATAAAATAAATTTTATGGTTATTTTAAGATAAACAATGTCTTAAAATTAATTATTAATAATATACTAAACTATGTACAAACTTTAACAATTATAATTGATTTAAAAAAAATTAAACATATTTTGATCATTTTGAGCACATATTTTATTAAATATTTTTGAAATATCGACCAAATATTTTGCTGTCTGTAATAATTACAATAAATTAGACTATAAATTTAAATTACATAAACATTTTTAAAGATCTATATTATTATTAATTATATCTTTCATTAACTTTTATTATTATCAGAGACTTTGGCACTATTTTTGAAAATACGATTGAATTTAATTATAAATATCATTAAAGTTATCAATTTATATAAAACGGCTAAAAGTATTAAATGAAAAATATTGGGCCAAAAGTCACTGTCTGTGATATCCATTGCATACAAAACAGTATTGATATCATTGTCTGAACACCGGCCGAACCCGTAGATGGCCAGTATTACCGACTCGTATGAGTACTTCAAATATGCAAAATTAGACAACAATTGCAGTGAATAGTGTAGATCCTGGAGCGGCACTATTGTGTTGCATAGTAGACACGCCATGAAAAACACGGTTATGGCAAAAGTTTGCGAAACTTTAGTATCTTTACGAAAAATAATTGCCGATATTTGAGCCCAACTCTGGGCTGATAGTGCCGAAAATACGGTCGTCAGGTAATAGACGGCAAACATTGAAGCTGTACCGTAGAGATTGATTAGCCAGCAAAACGGTAACAGATATACCATTATAGGTAGAGAATCGCATATCGATTTCGACCAAAAATAGGCACCCGAACTATACCAACCTATAGGTGGTGCACAAATAGTTTTTTTTAAATAAATAAATAATTAATTAAAAAAACTATAAGTAAATTGTTGTAAAATGTTTTTTTTATTAAATTTATACCGTTATAGTGTTCACTATTGAAGACAGTGATATCGGCGCAAAACGAGGCCGAAGTGACCACCAGTATAATCATTGTGAATGAATAGCCAATCATATTATTGTATTTAACATTACTAGTAATCAATGCCTCGTTCCTGATCTCACTGAGCGTTTTGTTACAGCCGTTAGTCATAGAGATGTCCATTTCTAGACAACCGTCCGGTTCAATCATCTGCCAATTGAATAGAGCTATTAAACTAACGCCAAATAATTGATAAAATATGGCTTCAATCAGGAATATCTGCCAATTGGCTATATATGTGTATAACATCGTGCGCTTCAATAAAATCAAAACGTCTTTAATATAAAAACGTTTTGATTTCAATTGATTTGTTTGAAATGGTTTCATATTTTCGGAAATGATCCGATCGTTTAATGATTTTTGTTGTAATTTTTGTTTCAAACATAACTTATCCATTGATTGATTGTCGGTGTCGTCCGATGCGATTCTCAGCAATAATTCAATCGGCACTTCATTGTCATCGCAATTAATATTTGTCTCAATTAGCGTTTGTTTTAATTGTTGAGGACTTCCCTCATAGATAGCTTGTCCTCCTTTGGCCAATACATAAATGTTGTCAAAAATATTATATAACTCGTTGTTTGGCTGATGAATGCTCGCTATAATAGTCATATGATGACAACGGACTAACGATTTGAGACATAAAATCACTTTTAGGGCTGAATTGCTGTCCAATCCAGAGGTCGGTTCATCGATGAACATGAGATTAGGTTTTTTACATGAAATTAATTCACTGGCTATTACTATACGTTTGCGTTCACCGCCACTACACTTATCGACATAATTGTCAAATATATCATTGATAAGCATTTCTGACATTAAATCCGATACTAGTTTTTGGTGATCTAATTGTCCGCCAATTTGTGAATTTTTCAATTTTGATGCATACAGTAGTGTCTGTTTGACGGTCAGTCCGCTCAATAGATGTTCACTAATATTTTGTTTAATAAAAGATATTTTGCTATTTAAAGCAAAACGTGAATATATAGCACTGTTGTTACTTAATTGATCCAAATATTTGGCATTCAAACACTTTAATAGTGTTGTCTTCCCGGCACCAGACGGTCCCATCAATGCCATCAACGATTGTCGTTCAATACTACCGCTAATATTATTCAAAATACTAATTGATTTATAAACTTTGCCAAATCGGCTTAACTGTATGTTTAGTGATAAATCAATCCATGCTATTACTAAACTATGATCAAAATTATTATTATTATTATTATTATTATTATTATTATTATTATTATTATTATTATTATTATTATTATTATTATTATTATTATTATTATTATTATTATTATTATTATTATTATTATTATTATTATTAGTAGTAGTAGTAGTAGTAGTTGTAGTTGTTGTTGTTGTTGTTGTAGTAGTAGTAGTAGTAGTATAACCATTAACAATATTGCATGTTTTAGTTAATTGATAATTATTACTATGGTAGTAAATTTGATAATTATGTAAATTATCCCGTTTTCCTTTAGCTAGCTTATTTAGCAAACAATTGATCAATTTACCAAGATAATTTGTTACTTTTAATTGAAATAAAATATAAATCATAATAATTAGTAGTACATAGTATTCGAAAAAATATTGTAGATATGTATAGAATATTCTGTTATCGTGAACACCATATTCCAGGAGTACATATGTAGTCGATTCGGACTCACAACGATTCCAACCGTATAAAACAATTAATGACATTATATACATATAGGACAGGTATGAAAATTTGCTACAGAACTGAATCATAGGATTCATATCGTGAAAGGGTACGGTATAATAGTCATAAAAGATTAATGTACTTAATGTTATCAGTAATGTTGTAAATAATAGATTTTTGTTATGATTTAATACAATGGCCAAACTGCTACAGAGTATCTGATTGCATAATAAAGTGATGGTGATTATACATAGAAACCAGGCGCACCGGTACCACTCGAGCATAGGATAATAGGCCAAACATATCACACATGTTTCAACTATGGCAAATAGTATAGTTATCAAACTATCGGTAAGTAATTTTGACCAAAAAAATACTCCACTGCTATACATATCTATATACGTGTATATAAAAAATCGATAGTAACTAATTAGTAAAAAAACATTTTTTATTTAAAAAAAATATGTTAACTGATAATATTATTAATTAATGATTAATATTATACATACTATTTTTATATTCAGTGTTAAATATGTTAAAATCGGTAGCAAAACTGTCAGTAATTATTGCTAAATGTATGACAAATGAGCCGATAAACGACGGGTGCAAATAGTCGACACTTTGGGCCAAAACTTTTTTATCGGTTTGCCAGTCAAGACATGTCTGATTGCCGATCGACTCGAGACAACCGATTACTTGACCAATACGTCGACTGAATGGCAACGCAAACAACATATTAAACAAAAATAATACCAACAATTGTCTCATAAGTTTCATTCGTTGTTTGAAAAACATTATATTTAATGATCGATGAAATATATGCCAAAAGTCCAGAAAACTAAATGATTTTTGTATCGATTGAATACCAGTTGGTGTTTGTTTCATATGTTTCAAATACTTATCACATTTGTTAGCATTTATTTGTCTTATTTTTTCCGATAACTTCATAGCATTTGGTGAATGTATGCCTTGAGATGAGATTTTAAGCATCACTTCAATGACAACTTTATTTTCATTGAAATATATCTGACAATCAATCATAAAGTGTTTCATTTGTTGAGGACTTCCCTCATATATATTGTCACCTCCTTTGGCCAACACATAAATATTGTCAAACATTTGAATCAAATCATTGTTTGGCTGATGAATACTTATAATGACTGCAATGTTATGTGTTTTGACAAAACTTTTCAAACATTTCAATAACTAAAACAAAGTTATTATAAAAATTAGAAAAAATGCTTTTATTGTAAAATCTATGGTTAAGTCATTACCTCAAGAGCTGCAGTAGAGTCGAGACCAGTTGTGGGCTCATCCATAAAAAGTAGGTTTGGTTTTTCAATTGATGTCAACTGTAATGCAATGGCTATACGTTTGCGTTGACCTCCACTACATTTGCCGATTGGCGTGTTTTTAATATTATTAATTAACAATTGTTTCATCAGTTGTGTAATATTTTGGTCATGTTTGACACTTTTATGGCAACTATTATTAACCTTTGATGAATAACTAAGCGCTTCTCCGACTGTTAATACATCAATAAGCCGATCGCTATCAACTTGAGTTAGGCATCTCTTAACTATTGGTTGACTTTTACTACAGTAAAGTCGATATTTATCATTGATTACATATTTATTACTTGAATTCAAACACTTAATGAGTGTTGTCTTTCCCGAACCCGACGCTCCCATCAGTCCAGTGATTGTCCCAAAATCAAAACTACCGCTTATGTGCCTTAATATCACTTTTGATGATCCGCGCCATTGATTAACCGATGCGGTTAAATCACGCCAAACTATTGCAGTATTATTATTATTATCACACATTACTGGATGTTTCATTAATCTTTCACAATAAATCTTTTACTGATAGTATTTTTAAAAAAAACTTTTTTTTTTTAATTTTGAAAAATCATTCAATTAAAATTATTATCAATTTTAGTTTAGCAGTACTTTATTTAAGTTAACATTAATTTTATTATGTTTTTAAAAGTTTCAGCGAAAAGTTTGGTACTGTTTGGTCAAAAATCCGTAACAATCATAGTATTGGATGAAATGTGTTACTAAGCGCAATAAGACGGCTAAAAAACAAGTTAAGGAGGAAATCATACGTTTGGCTTTTATCGTTACGTATCTATATTTATAATATTATTGTATTTCTCTATTTTTTAATCATTATTTAATTTATTAAATAACAAAAATAAAAATTTATTTCTGCAATAACATTGCTATTATATATTTAATCTACAGTAAAATATTCTAATAATTAGCTGATATTATATAAATTTATATATTTATATATATTTTTAAATTTTAAATCTTGTATTTAGTGTTAAAACATACATTTAGATCATACAGTAATTTAAACCTTGTTAATTTTTTTTTAATTATAGAAATCGCTATGTCACAATTGCGATTTTTGCAATCAGTACATCACTAGTTATTATTATTGTTATTACTATTTTATATCAAAATATTTTTAAAAAATAACTTTATGTAAATAAAATTCTATAAATACATTTTAATTATTAGTTTTAATAAACATATAAAGTATTATAACCTTGAATTTAAATATTATATCTTTAATTACATTAAATCTACACAAAATAAATACATAAATGTTTGAATATTAAAAATAGTTTTGCGAAACAACAGTCTAGACATAACTTTATTGCAAAAAATCTGCTTTTATTGTGAAATACTAGAACAGTATGTTATCTATTGAAAAACAAATATTAAAAAACAAATTTTTGAAACAAATATCAGTATATTATACAACAAAATGAGATATACTTTATGTTTGAGTATTGGTTCTAAAAAAGTCCTTAATTTTCATTTTAGTTAACAACAAAAAACTCGAAGAAATTGTATATTTTTAAAAATTTATAAAAAATTAATATTAGAATTATACAAAAATTTCAAGTTTAATAATAAAATACAAAATTTTAAAAATAATAAATTATTTTAACCTAATTAGTGTTTAAATTACAACTTTAATAAAATAAATATTTTTTTAAAAAATACATAACATTAATGAATAGTAAAATTTCTATTTTTCTATTCATCAATGTTATCAGGGTTGCGCAAGTTTGTTTTTAGTCGATAGGTGGGGGGACTTACTGGAGTATCTGGGGGTAAAATCTTGATCTCTGTGTGGTAAATCGGCTTTACCGTACCCCTACCCCTAATCTGAATGTTGTGTATAAATTAATTATTAGTAATAATTTATTACTATTGAAAACTACATTAAAAACTATTTTATGTTATTAGTAATGTTTAAAATAAAAGTGTTTAGACATCTAAAGTTTGACATATAAATTATACATATAATACAGTAATATTAATACTGTATGTATTGAAAATTAAAGCATTAGTTTGATATTTGATTAGTGTTATTAGTTTTAATCCCTAAATATTCAATAATTATTGATTATATACTAGTAGTTTAATACTACAATATAAAAGTATACAAAACTTTAAATATATATATTGACTCAAATATTTGATTAAAACAATGGCTATTAAAAACACAATATTTAGCTTAGTTTTAGTAGTTAATGATTAAAAGTGTGTCAAATAAAACATAAACAAATTATAAGTTTATTTTATAAAAACAAGTATTTATACAAAACACAAAAAAAGATGGACAGCCGTAGAGATAGTTGGGACCGATTTGGTGATGACTTAAGCGAACTATTACTCAGTTATCTGCCATTTGATGATCGCTTTCGCTTGGAGTGTGTGTCCAGACAATGGCAACGATTGATATTTATGAATAACATCTTCATTGATGATTGCAGAATATATTTGAAAAATTATGCGAAAATTGTGAAAAAGTTAGATAACAGACCATTTGAACAGCCATTAATCGGTGATACCACCAAAATATTCAACTATTGGCTAAAATATCACTTAAATATTCGTTCAATATTTGCGACATCGACTTCAAACTGTTATACAGTTAGTCAAGTGTTGAAAAAATATGCCAAACAATTGGATTTAATTAGACTAACAAAAGTGGATCAATCGGTTTGTGAAGAGCTCAGGAAGTGTTGCAATGTATCGCGGATTGTCTTTTATACCGTAATTATGACACCAATTGACATCCTATCGGTACTCTTCAAAGATGACGATAACAATGAAGTATTATTTCCAAAATTACGAAAACTGAAAGTTTGGACCACTTTGGCTACAAAATTGAAAAGTTTTCAAAAGTTTACCAAAATTTATGGCAACAATTTGACAGCTATTGATATTAAGAATAATAGTTATCTATTAGTTGATACAAAACTCATGCATTTGGTCGCACAGATGACACAATTAATACACTTTAGTTATGTTCAGAAAACTACTATAACAACAATTATCGCCGATTTATCAAAAATTGGTGCCAATTGTCCACTAATTAAACGTCTTGAACTTGAATTATGGTTTCCATCGGATCTGGAGTTCAACGAAACACTGGAAACTGTTGGCAAAAGTTTTCAACAATTAAAAAGTCTATCATTTAATGGATATATCATTAAAATGTTGAACAACTTTGAAATATCTAACGATTCATTAAGTAATTTATCAAAACTAACTTATCTAACATTGAAATCCAATTATAACTGGTATTTGAGTCCCGATTTTTTAGGAAATCCTATGAAATTCATACCAAATGTTCACTATTTATACTTTCAATACATTCAACTGAGCGACCAGTTGTTTGACTGTTTGGAAAAAGTTAGATATTTACGTATTTTAGAGATATTTTTATTTGATAATCAGGATTTAAAATTACCCAAAAATTGTATCAAAAAATTAATTAATAATTGTCCAAAAATTTTGGATATTTATATAAATGATGTAGTTTATCTATAATAGTTTAATTTCTCATATTTTTTAATTAATTGATCAATATCTTAGCTATATTATCATTTTATACAATTGATTAACTTGTTTGTTAAATAATTTATAATAAATTATTTTATAAAGTATCAAATTTTAAGATATATATAATAATGTAAATTATTGATAAGTTGTAACTTTTGGCCAAACAGTGGTCACACATATTATGTTTAAATCGGTTGTAAATGTGGTGAACAAATGATTGACATTCAATCACCATATCATCCGGTTTGTAGTTTTTTTTCAGTTTTGATCATATTTTTATTGCTGTAAAGATATAATAACTGTATAAATACTGTATATAAGTATTAAATAAATAAATAAATAATTTAAAATAATTTACTTTAAAAAAGTTTTAAAAAGTTTTTTTTTATTAATTGTTTGTGTATTTTTTGTTAGATATTAATAGTGTCTTGATTTTCAACTAAAAAAATTATTTTGTCGGTTCAACGCTTATAACTGGGACTTAGTATGTCCACCGAAGTTGACCAGTGGACGCTATTTCGGAAATTTTATTATAACTATAAATAACTATTTGTTGGGTTAGCAACTATAAAAACTTATAAATAATTATTTCATTGATTTTGAAAAATATAAGCATTAAATTGTAAAATTAAGTAAAAATATATGTAAAAACAAAAAGTAATAATTATATAAATTATATAAAATGTTTAAGCTGTTATCAACTCATATTACTTTTTTAACAATAGAAATAATTAGTTTATTTATATAAATCATTTTTGTAAATATGCTGCAAACAAATGAATATATATCAGTTGAAATATTTATAAAAAAATAAATAACTATTTCAATAACTATTTGGCTTTTTTAGCAACTATATACAACTATTTAATACAGTTTAAATAACTATTTTAAAAACTATTTGACTTTTTTAAGCAACTATTATAACAACTATTTAATAGAGTATAAAAAATTATTAATCAATACACTAGATATTAATCATCAGTTTGATAATCAATTAACCACTGATAAGTCATTATTGATAGGACAGTGTGTCTGTACTGTTGATAAAATGGTTGTTTCTAATCAAATACGAGGATTAAAAGCAAAATATATTTATAAATTAATTAATTGACAATAATATTATTGAAACAAAATGACTTATATGATTCATATTTTTAAGACATAATACAAAATAAAACTGTATTAACTATTTGGTGCTACAAAAGGCTAAAATAAATATAATGTTATGAGTTTTATGACAATTAGTTATTGAAAAGTTTGTATTTGTTAATATCATATATTTATTTGAAAAAACTTTTCATTTGATTATTAGTAAAATATTTGTTAACAAATATAAAATGCATTGTAAAGATAAAAATTTTATATTAATTGATTGAAATAAACAATTTTCAATGATTAAATTAATTTAAAATCCTATATTCAATAAAAAAAATTATAATTATGATCACAAAATAATAATAATAATAATTTACTGTTAACTGTAATTAATTTTATGAATTAAAAACTAGTTCATAATATCATCAAAATTATTATGAATGTCATCACATCTACGACAGTGACAATCAAAATAGTATACACTTTTCAATAGCATTCTTCTGGTAACAGTTGGCAAAGAAATATTCACATAAAAAGTGGTCAACTCGTCGCCGGCGGTAATATTTTGGTCGGCTATTAACTGTAGTCTATTGCCATCGGATTTGACGTAGACATTGGGCGCACACGAGTGGTCCAAAACGGACGCACCGATAAACAATCCGCTGCCGCATACATGGCGTGATTGGCGAACATTGTTGGTGACCATATCGTATGAATTGATAGTGTATTTACCAAACAAATTGACCAAATCATCGACAGGTAGTTCCACACCACACAAACTGATCCTATTGTGTATGTCTTGGATAACACTAACTTTAAAACTGTGTCGCAATATGTCTTCGCGATGTGACATCAAATCGGCGAAACATCGCTGTTGTTGTCCGCCAACAGTGTCGTACTTTTTGTAAACAATTAGCGGATCAGCTTTGATGTTAAGATACATTCTAAGCAATAGTTTTGCTAAATTGTGTTCATCGACCAGTTTCTGGTAGTGATTCTTGAATATCTGGCACTCATACCGATGTCCGAACTGCCAGTCATTGCGCTGACAGTTTCGGTCGCAATAATACATATGTTTACATATCGAACATCTCTTCAAACCATCACTTTTGGCCAAACAGTGGTCACATACCTGTCCTTTGTATTGGTTGTAAATGTTATGAACAAATGATTGGCATTCAAACAATACTTCATTAATTTTATAATCTTTTATTGCTTTAATCATAATTGCATTAAATGTATGCTAAATATATATATACAGTATATACTGTATATAACTTATTAAAACAGTAGATATAATGCCAATAGTATAATTTTAAAATTATATAAAATTCAAATGTTAAATTATATAATGTTATTGGAAAAGTTTATTTTTTATATAATAAAAATTTATATATCATAGCATCAATCAGTTTGATAATCAATTAATCATTGATAGTATAAAACTATTGATCAGACAGTCTATAAATATATATATATATATATATATAACTTATAAAAGGAATGTTTGTCTATTAAATAGAGGTTTGAATCGTCGGATCAATTTAAATGAAAAAAACTTTATTACAGATATTTTTTGATTTTTTTATAATAAGTTGTCATTATTATCGCTATCTTTATTATAATATATATATATTGCAAAATAAAAAAGTATTTAAATGTAAATTACAATTAACTAATTGTTTTAACAGTTCTGTACTAAGATCTCTATTAAAATTAACAACATTTTATAGATTTGTTGTAAAATTTCATTTGAAGTTTAAAATTATAAATTATTTATTATAATATCTAAAAATAAAATATGAAAAATTACTAATTTGTGACGCAAATAATTGAAATTAACATAACTGTTATAAAATTTTTTTTTAAAAAAAAAAGTTTATTGATTAGCTAACCTTTTAAATTTTGAACTATTATTTGCTTTTATTACTAATTTAATTTAATTGGGATTAAAGTTTATGTAATATTAGAGCAAACAAAAATTGCATAACATTAATGGAGAGTACAAAAATTTTATAATAATAATTTATAGTGTATTATTCAAAAATTATTAGTTTAAAAAACTTTTTTTTTTGATAAAGATATTTATTATAATACTTTGAAATACAATTTTAATGATTTATATGAAACATTTCAATTAATCAATACAAATTAAATCCAATATGTATTTTCAGTATTTATTTACCAAAATTGTATTAATTATAGTAATAATGTAATAATAATTAAATGATTATATTGTATATTTAAGGAAAAACATTTTTATTAATTATTTATTTTTTTAAATTGTATAAATGACATAATTTAAAAATAATAGTAACTATAGCTTAAATCCAATATTTATTACAAATTATTGTAATTTAATTTTTTTTTTGATAACATATATATTATCAAATATCATATATCATATATATATATATTATGTATTATAAATATTCTATTACTATATTTCTAAACTTTATATTAATTATTAGCAAAAATAGTTAATTTTATACATAAATATTATCTTTTAGTTAATTGTTTTATAAAATAATCACTTAATTCACTATTAATGTCATCATCTCCTTCAGTGTCATCAATACATCGACGACATTGACAATCAAAATAGAAATTCTTTTTCAATTTCATTCTTCTGGTGACAGTTGGCAGAGAAGTATTTGTATAAAAAGTGGTCAACTCTTCGCCAGCGGTTATAAATCGTTTAGATATTACAAAACGTTTGTTTCCAATAGATTCAAAAACGACATTATAATCACACGAGTGGTTCAAAACGGATGCACCGATGTATATACTGCTACCACAAAACTGATCCGATTGGTCGTCAAAACGCTTTTCAAATGAATTGATAACATATTTTCCATACAAATCGATTAAGTCATTGATAGGTAGTTCCACATCACAGGATCTGATAGTATTGTGTATCCCTTGAATGTAAGAATATCGACGACTGTCGCGGACAATGTCTTCGTGATGTGACATCAAATCGTTGAAACATCGCTGTTGTCCGCCAACAGTGTCGTACTTTTTGTTTAAAATTTGTGGATCAGCTTTGCTTATGAGATACAATCTAAGCAATGTTGGGGTCAATTCGTGTTCAGCGATTAGCTTCTTGTAGTGACTCTTCAATATCTGGCACTCATACCGATGTCCGGCCCTCCAGTCGTTGCGCTGACAGTTTCGGTCGCAATAATACATGTGTCCACAAACCGAACATTTCTTCAGATCATCCTTTTTAGCCAAACATTTATCACATAACTGTCCTTTATATTCATCCATAATATTGTTGATAAATGGTTTGCATTCAAACACCACTTCCAGAGGTTTGTAGTCTTTCTGTGCTTTTATCATATTTTCAAATACTGTGTAATAATATAAATATTATTTTTTTTAAAAAAGTGAAATAATACATAAAAAAATAATAGACTAAAAAAATATAACCAAAAATAAATAATAATATAATAAATTTAAAAAGTTTTTTAATTGACAACAAATTATTTTTTTAATGTGTTATTCAAATATTAATTTGTTTGATAAACAATTAACACAACACTTAACAGTTAACCATAACATTGAAGGTAAACAACAACAGTATATTGTATGCACAATATAAAAACATATATTAACCATAGATTTAATATAATATATACACATAACTTAATTTAAAGCATATAATAGTTATGTTGCACTATAAGCCCCACCTCCATAGCATTACACATTAAAGCATTGCTTGCATGAGTAAACTATAGCATTGTGATATTGAAAACATTGTAAGTCAAATTTTATATTCAAATTTATATAATAGTTGAATACTTGTACTAAAATATTATTGTTAGGACTGGTATTGTCTGTACTGTTGAGGAAAGGAAAGGGATGTTTATATTTGAATAGATATCTAAATCATGGGATCAATCAAAATGAAAATAAAAAAAAGTATTTAAATAAAATTAACATATAGTTAGTGATATTTTCATACTAATAAATAGCTACTGTATTATCATAACATAACCAGTTGAGAATGCTAGAAAGCATTTCCACACGAATTCCTAATCATAATTAAAAATTAAATTCAGTATGATAAAATAAAATCAACTAAAGTTATGTAGGGTATCAAACGATTTAGTATGACAAAATAAACAACTATAGTCATGTGGGGTATCAAATGATTCAGTATTACAAAATAAACTACTATTTTCCTAAAAAATAAACTTAAAAACGAAAAAAAATAAAAAAATCAATATTCAAAAAAATTCAAAAAAAAAATTCAAAAAAAATTCAAAATTTTTTTAATTAATTTTTGGACACCATTTTCTTCAATTTCCTAAAAAATAAAACTTAAAAACGAAAAAAACAAAAAATCAATATTAAAAAAAAATAAAAAAAAAATAAAAAAAAAATTCAAAAAAAATTCAAAATTTTTTTAATTAATTTTTGGACACAATTTTCTTCAATTTCCTAAAAAATAAACTTAAATAAGAAAAAAAACAAAAAAAAATCAAAAAAAATTTGTAGCGGATAGTGGATTCGAACCTATGTCCTCGTGGGACAGACAGACCGACAGACCGACAGACCGACTTATAGAATGCATATACGTATTCCTTTCAGGAATTCGTGAAAATGTGTTGTATATGTAACTGTTGTTTGCAAAATAAAATTATAAATAATATGAGTTTTGTTTTTACCGTTATATACTAAAAATACACTATATTTGTTGTAATATGAATATCATATTGAATACGATCTGTAATATTATTATTTCAACTAATTTTAAATAAATTTTCTACAATAATTATTTAATAATTAATGATTTTTATTAAATTATATTTTAAAAAATTGTTATTAAAAAAATGATTAACAAGTTTAAAAATTATAAGAAAAACAAATTATTAAATTTCTAGAAATTAAATCCAATTTCGACGACTAATAAATTATTTTGCTTTATAATTGAACATAAATTTAAATAATTAAATTATTTTCTAAATAAGATTTTAATCAACTTTTTTAATTGATATTACGGTAATAATGAAATAAAATGATAAATATTTTGTTATACAATTTTATATAATAATCTTATATTTGAAACATTTATAAGTTATTATAAATTAAATCTAAAATTTATCGTAAATTATATTTATAATAATAATAATAGAATTTTTATGAGAAGTAAATTGAATTTAATTAAAAGTAATTAATTGTTTAATTAAGAAAAATGTAATTATTTCACCAAAACTGTGTGTATCATCACATCTACAACATTAATGACTATTTAAATGTCTCCTTTTGTAATAAAAAACCATTTGGTATTAAACGGATTCACATAATAAGTGGTCAACACTTCGCCGTCTCGTATTAAATATCTGGCCGTTACTTGCAGTCGATTGCCGACGAAAGTGTCGACAGAGACATTGTAGGCACACGAGTGATGCAAAGCGGTCGCACCGATGAACAAACCGGTACCGCATTTTTCGGGGGCCGTCGATTGGTTCATACCATTAGTATAGGTCAGCTCATAGTAATTGACAATAAATTTGCCGAACAAATGACGAAAATAATCTTTAGATACTTTTATACCACAGGATTTCATGGCATCGCTTATGAGTGTCATAACACCCATCTTAAGCCAGTCTTTGCTAATCTCATGGCAATGTGACTGCAAATCGTTGAAACATAGCTGATGTCCGTCAACGGTATTATACTTTTTGTTAACAATATGTGGATCAGCTTTAATGATGAGATATAGACGCGTCAATGGTATGGCCAGATTGTCTTCATCCAATAGCTTCTGGTAGTGATTCTTGAATATCTGGCACTCATACCGATGTCCTGACCGCCAGTCATTGAGCTGACAGTTTCGGTTGCAATAATACATGTGTCCACAGTTCGCGCATTTCTTCAACCGATCACTTTTGGCCAAACAATGGTCACACACTTGTCCTTTGAATCGGTCGTAAATGTGGTGAACAAATGGTTGGCATTCAAACACCACATCTTCCGTCAGATAGTCTTTGTCTGCTTTCAACATATTATTTGTTTGTTTCCAATACTACTGTATATTAAATGATAAATAAAATATAATTAATTAATTAATTAATTAAAAAGTTAATTATAATTAAAAACATTTATTTGTTATTGAAATACGACTTAAAGTTTAATAGAAAAAAAACAAAAGTTTTGTATAAATATTTTTTTTTGTGTTTATTACTCACCAATAAATTGTTTGTTTAAAACCAATTAATTAAAACAATTACAAGATATAGGACAGGTAGCTGAGGAAAGGTATGTTTAAAAATTAATTATTATTTTGTTGATGGTTTGAAATATCAATCAATCGTCAAAACAAACCAAACAAACAATAAATAAAATTATTTAACAATTTGTGGCAAAATTTGTGATCAAATCTTATAAGTAGTAAACTATTGACTCATTTCATATGTTTGTCTCATTAGTTCAATAGTTATATATAGCATAACAATAAAACTTTTGTTTGTAAAACTATTTTGGCGCTAAAATAACTGTACATTTAATAATAATAATAATTATTATAATATTATTATTAGCATTAATAATGTTATAACAAATATTGATTTGTATTAAAAACTTTTGTTATCAATTATTTGTTAATGCAATGCATGTATTATTTTATTTATAGACAACAATATTTTATAGTAAATTAATTATTAATTTATTTTTTAAAAAAAATAATACAATACTTTTTTTGTAATTTTTAATAATATGTAAATAAGAAATAGTTTTTATTTATTTATTTATTGTTAAATCATAATATAAAGTATTCAAAAGTCGTTACAATAATAAATTCAATTTAATTTAAACATTGATTATTTAAAAAAATATAATATTATGAAAAACATTTTTAAACAAAACATTATACAACTTTTGTTATTTTTGATAACATTTATTATTATAATAATAAAACAATTGATAGTATTTTATAAAATTATTATTATTATTATGAATTCAAATTACATTTTATATAATAATCATATTTTACATTAAAAGTTGTTTGATTAGCATATTTTTGGCCATCAAATCAGCAAATTTGATTATATCATCGCTATCATCATCATTGCCATCACATCTACGACAGTGACAATCAAAATAATATCTACTTTTCAATTGCATTCTTCTGGTAACAGTTGGTAGCAAACAATTTACATAACAAGTGGTCAACTCGTCGCCGGCGGCGATGGCATGACTTGCTTTTATCTGTAGTCTATTGCCCACTGAGTGGACGTAGACATTGTTAGCACACGAGTGGTCCAAAATGGATGCACCGATGAATAATCCGGCGCCACATGTATGGCGAGATTGGCGGACATTATCGACGGCCACTGTTTCGAAGTAATTGATCGCAAATTTACAGAACATATCGATTAAATCATTGAGAGGTAGTTCAACACCACATGAACTGATCCTAAAGTGTATATCTTTTATAGCAATAACTTTAAACAGTTCCTGCAATATGTCTTCGCGATGTGACATCAAATCGGCGAAACATCGCTGTTGTCCGCCAACAGTGTTGTACTTTTTGTATACAATTTGTGGATTAGTTTTTATTATGAGATACATTCGCAACATTGGTATAGCCATCTGTTGTTTATCAATTAGCTTCTGGTAGTGATTCTTGAATATCTGGCACTCATACCGATGTCCGGCCCTCCAGTCGTTGCGCTGACAGTTTCGGTCGCAGTAATACATGTGCTGACAATCCGCGCATTTCTTCAAACCATTACTTTTGGTCAAACAATCTTCACATATAAGACCTTTGCATTGATTGTAAATATAGTGAACAAATGGTTTGCATTCAATCAACACATCTTCCGGTTTGTAATCTTTCTCTGCTTTAATCATATTTTCAAATACTATATAATTTATAATAAATATAAATAACTATAAAAAAAATTTAATTAATAACCCATCAAATGAAATGAAATATACAAGAAATTAATTGTTACTGTATTTCAAATTTTTATACTTTAACTAATAATCAATTTAACTATACTAGAGTTAAATGTATGCTTTTTGATGAAATTGATGTTTTTAGCATAAATATTACATAATTTTATTTTAAAAAAATATAATAAATATAAAGATAACAAAAATTCAGATTAGTTATTGAGTTATTTTAAGTGAATTAATTGGTGCATATACTGTACAATTATACAGTAATCTGTAATTTTAATAAAAGTGCTTATTATTTAAAAAATAAAATAATCAATAAGATTTAAAATTGTGCAAAATTGTTGTAAAATTTTAAAACATATTATTAATATGATTTATGTTATCGTCTAATATTTTTAAATGTTTACTCTAATTAATCGTAAAATTAAATTACTTGACATATAAACGAGATATATATAACAAAATTATAATATAAAGATAAATAATTAAAATAAATATTCAAAAATAATTACATATTAAATCCAATACAGAGTATATGAAATAATGGTATAAAATTAAATTAAAATTACTTAATTTATTTTTAAAATAATTTGTTAAAATTTATGTCAAACTCACTATCTCTATCATTGCCATCACATCTACAACAATGACAATCAAAATAATATCCATCTTTTAATAGCTTTTTCTGGTAACAGTTGATAGCTTAGTATGAAATCTTTGGCTTTTATTTGTAATTTGTTGCCAAAAGTGTCGGCAAAGACATTGAAGGCACACGAGTGGTCCAAAACAGATGCACCGATGAATAATCCGGTGCCAACTGTAGGACGCAATTGGTTGATATCATTACAGTTATTGGAGAGCATCTCAAATGAATTGATTTTATATTTTTTAAACAAATCGACAAAATCATCGACAGGTAGTTCCACACTACAAGAACTGATCCTTTTATGGACGTCTTGTATCATATCAACAGCAATGGTATTTTGCAATATATCTTCGCGATGTGACATCAAATCATTGAAACATCGCTGCTGTTGTCCGCCAACAGTGTTGTACTTTTTTGTAAACAATTTGTGGATCAGCTTTGATAATCAGATATAATCTGAACAATATTCTTGCATATGCTTATGTAGTAATCAGCTTTTGGTTATCACTAGTGAATGAAAATATATTTAATTAAATAAATAAATTTTAATTAAATATTATATATATTTAAAATATAAATACATACAAAATATTTAATTAAATATTTAGCATTTTTCGTAAATATAATAAAATATTAATACATAAAACTGTAAATATATGCATATCAATAGTGCTGGTCATCAAAAATCATTGAAAAATTGAAGATCAAAACAAGTGTCAGTACAAGAATCACTACTAACACCAAAAAATGATTTCAATAGTGATTTGTGTAAACTGTTGGTGACATTGAATATACCGTTTCAAAAAATGATATTGAAAAATAAATATTTAAATAAATATTTTGGTATTTTTTAGCAAATATTTTATTGAATATTTTCAGTTTTTAAATAAATATTTTTTAATGCATTAGTTATCACTCTTAAATATCTGGCACTCATACCGATGTCCGGCCCTCCAGTCGTTGTGCTGACAGTTTCGGTCGCAATAATACATGTGTTTACACACCGATCATCTCTTCAAATCATCACTTTTGGTCAAACTGTGGTCACATATCTGTCCTTTATATTCATCGTTAATATTGTGGACAAATGGTTGGCATTCAAACATCTTGTGGTTTATAGTTTTTTTCTCTGCTTTAATCATATTATTCATTGCTGTAAAATATATGACAAAAAAAATTGAAAATATTAAACAGTAAAATACTGTATAAATTTAATAACCAATTAATTATTAATCAATGATTGTATGTACTATTGTTAGGACTGATGACGAAATGGATATTTAAAATCAATTAGCAATTGTGGTTGAAATAGACGTATCAATCAATCAATCGGCAAAACACACAAAAGGTTTACAAAAAAAATTATTATATTTTTTTGTGCAAAATTTTTGGTAAAATCTAATATAAAATTTAGATTATAAACTATTGACTTAAAATATGACTAATTAGTAATCAATAGATATATAGATAACAATTTGTTAAAATTGTAAACTATTTTGGCGCTGAAATAACTGTACACTTAATTACTATTATTATTATTAATATTATATTAATATTATTAGTTTATTAGCACTAAATAATGTTAATACAGTCTCATAGCATTCATTTCGACGAGTGATTCAATATTATCGACGAACGAGTGAATGAATTCGACGGTGAGATAAACAATTCGATGAATGCATTATTGAAATCGACGTATATTTTAAACAAGTATTTAGTAGAAATGTCTTACAATAATATACAAATAGTAGTTAAATTAATTAGAAATATTTTTTTTATTAAGACATGAAAAATAAACAGATAATGTATTTTTAGAAAAAAAATACAAAAACATTTGAGTTTAAAATGAAAACAATAAGATTTTTTGTGTACAGTTTGTGACATTCGATATATACGTCGATTTCAATAATGCATTCATCGAATTGTTTATCTCACCGTCGAATTCATTCACTCGTTCGTCGATATTATTGACTCACTCGTCGAAATGAATGCTATGAGACTGTAACAAATATTGTTTTGTATTAAAAACTTTTTCTTATATTATTTGTTGATGTAAAATACATATATAAATTTTCAATTTAATTTTTGACTAATTAGTAATTTATTGGTTAAACAAATAGTAGTTTAAATTTTTATAATTTTGTTTGCATTTCAATTAATTTATTAAAATTTACAAAACATTAATAAATAGTAAAATTTTCTAACAATAATTTTCAATAATTATTTATTAATAGTTTTTTCTAATAATATATTAATAATTAAAGCAAATAATTAAAGTATAATATTTTTAAAAAGTTTGTTTAATAATTATATGAAAAATTTATTAATCAATACAAATTAAATCCAATATGGATTTTCAGTATTTATAACCAAAATTGTATTAATATTAATACTGTAATAATAATTAAATGATTATTATTGTATATTTAAGAAAAACATTTTTATTAATTATTTTTTTTTAAAAATAGTATAAAGCAAATGAAATAATTTTAAAATAATAGTAATTATAGCTTAAATCCAATATTTATTACAAATTATTGAAATTTAATTTTTTTTGACTACCATAGTATAAGAATAATAAAAATGATTATTTATTTTGTTAAAACCAATTAATTTAATTTAATATATCATAGATTATTATATCGATATTTATGAATAAATCTTATCAAATCATTATCATTATCACTGTATTCATCACTAATAGTTTCACATCGACAACAGTGACAATCAAAATAGTATACACTATTCAATAGTAATCTTTTAAGACCAATCGGTAGCAATGGATTTATATAATAAGTGGTCAACTCGTCGCCGGCGGTAATTTTTTTGCCAACTTTTACCTGTAATCGGTTGCCAACAGAGTTGACGTAAACATTGAAATCACACGAATGGTTCAAAACAGACGCACCGATGAATAAACCGGCGCCACAGGTATGGCGGGTTAGGTTGACATCCTTATAGACCATTTCAAATGAATTGATGGTATATTTACCAAACAAATTGACCAAATTATTGAAAGGTATTTCCACACCACACGAACTGATCCTTTTATGAATGTCTTATAGAAGACTAGCTTTAAAGATGTCTCGTGATATCTCTTCTTGATGTGACATCAAATCGTTGAAACATCGCTGTTGTCCGCCAACAGTGTCGTACTTTTTGTTAGCAATTTGTGGATCAGCTTTGATAATCAGATACAATCGGAGCAATAGTTTTGAGATATTGTGTTCATCAATCAGTTTCTTGTAGTGATTCTTGAATATCTGGCACTCATACCGATGTCCTGACCTCCAATCTTTGCGCTGACAGTTTCGGTCGCAATAATACATGTGTCTACAGTCCACGCATTTCCTCAATCCATCACTTTTAGCCAAACAGTGGTCACATACCTGTCCTTTGCTTTGGTTGTAAATGTTATGAACAAATGGTTTGCATTCCAACACCACATCTTCCTCTTCATAATCTTTCTCTGCTTTAATAATCATATTTTTATTTCTGTAAATTATAAAAATAAAATTTTTGAATAAATACTTTAATATTTATACAGTAATATTATAATTTTATATAATTTAAATAAATTTGATGACAATTACAAAAAAAATTAATAATTACTGTCAAACTTTATCGAAGTTTTTATATTTGAAAAGTTTAAACAAAAAAAAACAGTTTAATAACCAATTAACCACTGATTGTACTATTTATATGACAGTCTCAATATATATAGTCTATAAACAGGATGTTTGTCTAACAACTAGAGGTTTGAATCGGCAGATCAATCAAAATAAAAATCCATTAAAAATAAAATTATTTTAATAGTAAATTGTCTGTATTTTGTGAATAATAATTAGATGATTATATTGATATGTATATGTAATTATTATGTATAATAAATAGGCTATAAAAGTATTTATTTAGTCAGAAAACATTTAAAGTTAAAAAATTTTACTTTTAACACAATTGAATTATTAACTTAATCAATAATTACTAAAATAATACATATTAATAAAAAAAATATTAAACATAAAATTTTTATAAAACATTCAAATTTTAAAATTTAATACTGTATTAATATTATATAAATTTAACTTTTATAACATATAAATTTAATTTATTCAAACATTATTATCTAAATTACTTAATTTTTCTGCCAAAAAATTTAATTCAAACTTCATGTCGAAATCATTGTTATCCATGTCATCATCACATCTACAACAATGACAATAAAAATAATATCCACTTATCAATAGCAATCTTCTGGTAAATTTTGAAAGCGAAGGATTTACATAAAAAATGGTCAACTCGTCGCCGGCGGCGATGGGATGTCTGGCTATTATCTGTAATCTGTTGCCAACATTGTTGGCAAAGACATTGTAGGCACACGAGTGGTCCAAAACAGATGCACCGATAAATAATCCCTGACCACAGGTCAGACGCGATCGATGGACATCCTTAATGGTACCAAATGTAGGGCGCGATTGGAGTACAGTCTCAAAGTTTATGGATGACATCATCTCAAATGAATTGATTCTAATCTTACCAAACAATTCAACCAAATCATCGACAGGTAGTTCCACACCACAGGAACTGATCTTTTTGTGTATATCTTGTATAAGACTAACTTTAAACCAATCGTGTGATATCTCTTCGCGATGTGACATCAAATCGCCAAAACATCTCTGCTGTCCGCCAACTGAGTCATGCTTTTTGTAAACAATTTGTGGATCAGCTTTGATAATCAGATACAATCGGAGCAATACTATAGCAAAATCATTTGTTTTTTGCAGTTTCTGGTAGTGATTCTTGAATATCTGGCACTCATACCGATGTCCAGCTCTCCAATCCTTGCGCTGACAGTTTCGGTCGCAATAATACATGTGTTTACAGACCGAACATCTTTTCAAATCATCACTTTTGGTCAAACAGTGGTCACATACCTGTCCTTTATATCGGTTGTAAATATTGTGCACAAATGGTTTACATTGAATAACCAAATCTCCCGTTTTATACTCTTTTTCTGCTTTAATCATATTTTCAATGCTTTTAAGATATGAAAAATAATTATTAAATAAATAGTATATATTTTTACATATATTAATATTATATACCTGTATATGTTATTAATACAGTAAAATATATTAAGCATATATTATATAATATATTTAGTAATTTAAGTATAAAATACAATTAAAATAGTATTAAATTCTTTATTATATCTTGTATATCGTTAATTGCACTCAAAATTTATTGAAATCTAAAATATCTAATATTATTAATTAAAATTAAATAATATAAAAACTATATTGGCGTCTGTTATACAGTATATATATAAAACTATATCGCATTTCAATTAGTATTATATTACAACAATTTAAACATTATTTAGTCATCTATTGATGAAATTAACAAACAATTTTTGTATACAATCTCAAGTATAATCATAACTTATGATTCATAACTCCTAATGACTAAAATTATTTACAATATTATATAACATTGTAATATTGTAAACATATCAACAATTTGCTAAAATATTTTATTAAGATCTTTTAATTTATTATTAATAAATTATTAATTCATTCAATTTTTGTGAAAAATTATACTATTGTTTGGATTTAATTAATGCATTTAAAATGCATTTATAAATGTATTAATAATATTTTATTTTTCAATAAACAAAAATAAATAAATATATATATATATATACATGTTGTCATACATGTAATCTTATATATAATTAAGTAATTTATATATATTTCAAACATTGACTATAAATGCATATTATGAAAATCTATACTTTTTAAATACTATTGTAAATATCTGTAATAATTAAATACAAAAATAATTTTTAAAATTTTTTTTGATAACATATAAATTACATTAATTATTTTTTTAATAATAAAACAATTAATAAATTATAATCTTATTTTAATTTACATTAACAGTTGTCTCATTATCATATAGGTTAGCAAATTATCAATACCATCATTACCGACATCAATGTCATCACATCGACTACACTGACAATCAAAATAATATCCCTTTTTTAATAGCATTTTTCTGGTAACAGTTGGTAGCGATATATTAACATAATAAGTGGTCAACTCGTCGCCGGCAATAATATATTTATCGGCGATTACACGCAGTCTATTGCCCACAGATTGGACGTAGACATTGGGCGCACACGAGTGGTCCAAAACGGACGCACCAATGAATAAACCGCTACCACATGTATAAGACAATTGATTGACATCCTTATAGACCATTTCAAATGAATTGATGGTAAATTTGCCGAACAAATCAACTAAATCATCGACAGGTAGATCCACACCACAGGAACTGAACCTTTTGTGGATGTCTTGGATAACACCAACTTTGAGTCTATCTCGCACTATGTCTTCGCGATGTGACATCAAATTGGTATAACATCTCTGCTGTCCGCCAACACTGTCATACATTTTGTGAACAATTTCTGGATCAGCTTTGATAATCAAATACAGACGTAACAATGGTATAGCCAATTGTTGTTCCTCCAGAAGCTTACGATAGTGACACTTAAATATCTGACATTCATACCGATGTCCAGCCCGCCAGTCATTGCGCTGACAGTTTCGGTCGCAATAATACATGTGTTCACAAGCCATACATTTCTTCAGATCATCACTTTTGGTCAAACAGTGGTTACATATCTGTCCTTTGAATCGGTCGTAAATTTGGTGAACAAATGGTTGGCATTCAATAACCACATCATACGGTTCGTAGTCTTTCTCTGCTCTAATCATTAATTTTCAATACTGTATGATATGATTAAAAAATAATATAAATAATATATTAAAACTAAAATCGTTTAATTAAAAATATAAAATTAATCTAAAATATTAATATCAAAAAATTTAGTAATTATAACACTTTCTGATATGAAATGATATTGTATGATATTATTTAATTTGATATAATTAAAATATAAATATCATATCGATTATTATTATTATTATTTATTCATTATTATAAATCTCTAATATATGATACCAAATGATTTTTTTAACCAATTTTTATTTATAATTAAAAATTATGATTCATTTCTCTCATTACTTAAACTACAAAAAAATATTTTTGACATAATTTTTAATTTATTAACCATTTCGTGCAAAAAAAAAGATTGAAATCCAATAATTTACACAAATATTATGACAATATTTATATACAAACTTTTTGTCTGTATATACAATTACTGTGAAAAAATTATTTTATATTTTATTATTAATACAAATATATGATACTTATTATTATAATTAATAAACAATTGTTTAGAGAATATGATCTATAATTGCATAGATGTTTGACAAAATTTACAAATAATTGTTTTAATATGTTTTTACTATTGTTTGTTATTAGCATAATAATGTATTCAAAAATATTTTTTAGCATATAAATGTATTAATTTTTAATATATATATATAAATTTACATATTTTTCAATAACTTAAACTAAATAAATTAAATAATGTTGCATATTATTTAACCATTAATTTTAACAATAATTATTATTAATTATTTAGTGTCCACTTAGGGGGAGGGGGTTAGACATACTGATAGGTACTGTATAATATACAGTGTATATAAAATTTTAAAATATAATATAATATTAATATATAACTTATAATAAAATATTTTTTCCTCTCTATTTTTTACTGTAATAAATTGTAAATCTAAAATAAATAAATAAATTTTTATAAACTTAAATACAATAAACAAATAAATCACTGTTTTTTATACTGATTTTTTTGTTATCACATACTGTTATAAATAGCTGTAATAATTGTGTTGAATATCGCGCGCAATGTTTTATATTAATGTGTTATTGATTTTTATGTTTTTTTTAAAGAAAAAATAATACAAAAACATAAACATTGAGTGAAAATGAAATTTTATTGTATATAGTAATCAATGTAAACATAAATAAAACATTTAAATTGTTGTCTCATTTATTGAGTTATTATTATTTAGTTATCAATATTTTTATTAATAATAATAATAATTGTTAAGTCATTTATATTAATAAAGTTATGCCAAAAATCAATGCAAATATTTTTTTAATTTGCATTTAAATTATGTTTTTTTTTATTTTAAATGACAACTCATTGATTGATTGATTCAAATCAATACAAACAACAAAATGTGTCTTAAATTGTGTTAACAATTATAAGTCACTATAAAATCAATAGTCATTTACGGGTAGAGAGACTGAGATCGTCGTCATCGTTGTCGGGAAAACAATATCCAGTGGCCAAAAACAACAATGCATTTAACGGGTTTATGGCTACCATTGACTGCCGTATTGATCGGCTGTTTGGTGGCGGCGGCGGTCGTCGATGCCTACGATCCGTACGACGTGTTGGGCGTCAAACGGTCGGCATCGGTGTCGGAGATCAAACGGTCGTATAAGTCGTTGGTCAGAGTGCTGTATGTATTATATGATATATATGTTTTGATTGACGGATGTGACCAAACAATAATATCAAATCGATTGGTCACTCAGTTATTTCGGTAGCGACTAACCAATTGTGTGATTGTTTTTTTTTGACAGACATCCGGACAAAAGCACGGACGCCGACGCCGAGACCAAGTTTATTGAACTCAACAAAGCTTACGAAGTATAGTAGTAGTAGTAGTAGTATTAATGGCAGACAATTAACTCATAATTTAATTGTATTGTTTAACTATTATGGGAACAGTTACTCATGGATCCCGAGCGCCGTCGCCAATTTGACCGGACAGGTGCTACAGAGGACGCACCCAACTTTCGTCACGAACCCGATTACAGCGGATTCAAACGGTTTGATTTTGATCCGTTTGATACGTTCACATTTACGACCAGTTCGGGTCAGTATCACTTCAACTTTAACGGCGCCAATGTCTTCCGTAAGATGACGATTACCACCAGGTATTTGATTTCATTGATTGAAAATTTTTTATACAAGAATTTTGTGTCCAATTTGTCTTATTGTTTGTTTATTTGTTTATCTGTTCAGAGCCTACGAGAACAACATACTGATGTCTAGTCACAGCCGACCCTTTCTTATACTCTTTTACGGTGACCTATGTTTTGCTTGTCTCAAAATGGAGCACTTGTGGCAAAAAATGGTCACCGATTTGGAACCGTTGGGCGTCGGCTTTGCTACCATTCATTCGCAACACGAAAGCAAATTGGCCCGAAAGTTGGGCGTCGAGACATTGCCGTACATCATATCGGTGGTCGAGGGAGAGAAACGTGTTTACAGAGAGTCGGAGATCAGTTTGGCTAAGATTGTCGAATTTATTCGCAATTCGCTACCTCAACAACTAGTCGAAGAAGTCGATGACAATAATTATCTGAAATTTCTGAACGGATGGCACGATAACAGAGTGCGAACGCTGTTTATTACTGAAGAGTCAAATATTAAACTGCGGTACCAATTGGTAGCCTTCGAGTTCAGAGATCGTATTGCTTTTGCTCACGTGACGTCCGGCCAGCAGTCAATGCAGATATTGACCCGCTATCGGGTCGATCACAAAATGAATTCAATGCTCATATTCAATGAGGACATTACCCGTACAACGGCCACACTGTCGCTGTCCGAACTGAAGCCGCAACTCATGCGCGATGTTCTCGAGTCAAATAAGTTTTTACTATTACCGCGATTGGCATCACAGGTATGTTCAATGAAACTAAATTTTACCGGTAATTGAAATAATTGTTGTTTTTGTTTTATATATTTTTTAAAAGTCAATGTTCGATCAGTTATGTCCCGCCGAAAGTGTCCGCTCTAGACGTCGATTATGTATAGTATTGGTCACTAACAATATGCCCGAACACGAGGCTAAACGTGAAGCTATGCGACAATTTATGCGCGAAAATAATTACCCGAAAGAACGGTTTCGATTCATGTATCTGTTTGAAGAAAAACAGCCCGAATTTGTTAAGGCACTGACCATCGGATCAAATACACCGCAAATTACATCACTTCAAGTAGTGGTTCTTTGGCGCCGACAGATGGATCACGTTTTCTTTGAATGGCTTCCGAACGGCTGGGATTTCAGTGACGAGCGGAACGAAAACGAGACAAAAGTGCGATTAAATAATTTATTAAATAAATTGACTAAAAATACCGAAGACTTCACAAATAACGCCAAAGTTATGGCACTAATCGATGAGTCGGCGCGCGGACTCTTCGGCCGAATTGTCAAAAAGATATTGATTATCACCGATAATATCAGTGATAACATTACCCGTCGTGAAGTATTGCCCGCCATCTCTATCGTATTATCCGTTTGTTTCATAGTATTTATCGGCTATATTATGGCTTATTTAGTGTATGTATTACTTATTAGGGATAATTTGTTTATAATTTTTATAAAAAAATATTTATAATTTTATTTTTTGACAGTCGTATTGAAGAAGAGACCATCAAAGAAAAGTATAAACGACTGGGAAAACCAATGCCTGGAGTATCGCAACCAAAGTCAGTGATAATTATTTGATTATCAATATATTTATGTATAATTAATAAATATGTAATTTATTTTATTTATTATTTTAATTTTACAGAAATGATTGTAAACTATTGATTCATGAGTTACGCGGCGAAACATATAACGGATTGATTAGACTATTAAAGCCCGGCTGTCGGACACTTGTCCTACTAGTGGACGAAACATCGAAACCAAAACTGTTGGCCCAATTCAAGAAAGCAGTCTATCCTTACAGAAAGTAAACTGCGATTTTTAATATATATATATATAATTTGAATGAAAATAAAAAACAATTGTTTTTTATTATTGATATTTATATATTTATCACTACTTAGAAACAAGACATTGATGTTTGCCTTTTTAATGGTTGACAAAAACCGTGATTGGTACGCCAATCTGCTAATGCAGGCACTGGGCAAACATCGGGCCCTACAAATCAATCCTAAAAACTGTATCGGAACTATTGTATCAATAAATGGTTTTAGAAAATACTTTTGCGTCTATCATGCAAAACACCCGGAGGTTTGTTTTTTATTTTGGCGCCTACTCTCTAATACTCCCATTAATTTACTTTTGTCTTAAATTTTATTTATTTATTTTATTTTTTGTAGAGACGAAAGCCACACGAGTCAACTTCTGGCGCTTTTATTGGATTCAGTGATGATTCGAGTGGTACGGACACCGATGTCGAAGCCGGCGATACTAAACTAATTGATCGACAAACGGGTGATATGGATGACGAAATTGTTTTCGAGGAACACCTATTAGATGGTCTGTCCAATTGGTTGGATCGGCTGTTCGAGGGTTCCACACAGCGCTATCACATACAGTATTGGCCCGAAAAAATGAAATATTAATTTATTTATTATTAATTAACGAAACATTTTAACTATACTTAAAAAAAAAACATTTTACATCGATTTTAGCAACTGTTTTATTAATTAATACTTAATCTTATAGTCACTATATTATGTATATTACAATATCGTAATATAAATTATTAGCTACTTGTTATACATAGTGTTATATAATTGTTCATTACTTAAGTTATTATTATTATTATTATTTATTATTATCACTATTTATTATTATAATTGTGTTGTTGATACTTAAATAAAATTATAATTACAATATTGTTAATTTCATATATATTTACTGACAATAAAACAAATGTCATTTTTTTGACAATAAAATTATTAAAGTTGGGATAATAATGTATTATATTTTAAGTTATATTGAATATTATTTTAGACAATAAATCTCCCTGCGATATGATTAGTTAGATAAAATTATTTAGTACCTTGTACACTTTCTAATTGATTTGAAGTAATTAACAATTTTGTCTTAAATACACTATAGTTTGAATAGTCCAGTATTAATAAGTCAATAGTGTATGAAAGTGCATATACTTTAGTAAAATTGTCAATTAAACAATTACTGGTCTTTTGTAATGTAAAAAAAGTCATATATCTATACATATCTATATACCGTATATCTATAGATACAATCTATACACACAAAAAAAGTTATTGAACTTTGATAGCCCTTAAACTTAAAAAATTAATTTATAGAAGAAAAATAATTTTTTTAGATATAAATGACATATGATATCAATATACATATATAAAAAAAATTAAAATTTATTGATCAAAGTAAAATTATTTATTTATTCAATCAAAAAAAAAAATTAACATAAAAACAGTTATTTACATTTGTTTTTCATATAAAAAATTTTGTTTTGTTTCGTTTCACTATAAATTAAAACACAGATATAGTAGATGTTAGATGTTTTTATATCATTTTTTATATATATTATATAATCAATAATTTGCTTTACAATTATAAAAAAATGTTTTTTTATCAACTTAAATTGTAATTAGTATAATAATTTTTTTCCAATCGCTAATTATTAATAAATACGAATTTGTTAATTAATTGTTTTGCTTTTTTAAAAATAATAGTTACAATTTTACAATATTTTATTTGAATTATACATTTATATAGTATTTTTATGATTTTTAATGACTCAAATACAAGAAACAACTAATAATTAAAAAAAGTTAAAATGTGATAATTTTGTGTTTTTTTTCAAAGAGTTGATTGTTAATGAATGTCTATTTTTATAATATACTAAAACATAATTATGTATTATATATATATATTTGTTTTTTATTTATATATGTATAATATTTTAATACTGTATATTTATATTAAATAATTATAGCAAAAGTAGGTGTTTTCACAAATAATTTAAATATATATTTATATTTATATAGATTTATAAAAATTTATTATATTTATAAACAAAACGATATATTAATTAATATCATATTTTAATTATTATTATCAAATAATTTACAAATTTTGCACTTCTAAACAATTATTATAATTTTGATTTCATTTTCAAAATCGATTTTTTAAATTTATAATATAATCCGGAAAATTAACAAACAATTGTCATCTAAAATATAATAAAATAAAAAAATTATTTACAATAATTTAACAATATACATTTTAAAAAATACTTACAATATATTATTTAATTTAATTATTTTATCTCAATTAGAAAAAATCACTGTGATGAATTGATGAATTTAATTATATATTTTATATAATATATTTTTTAATATAATTATTAATTTATTTTGTTTGTATTTTAGTCGACAATTAAAAGTTTATTAAATACAAAAAACATGAGGAATGCACTGATTGTTAATAATTTTATTAAATCAATAAAATTTGTTTGAATAGTATGTCCATTGTTTTCCATATAGCTTTTAACTATAGATAAATAAATAAAAAATAAATAATTATAAATAATTAATCAAATAATATATATATATATATTTAGTTTTTTTCATAAATAAATATATTAATAGATAGTTTAAAATTTTCAAGTTATTAAGATATCAAAAATTTTCAATATATATATCAATCAAATATTTTTTATTTTCTTACAGACAAATTTTTATAAATAATAAATAAAATAATCAAAAAATCTAAATTTATTTCCTTGAAAGAAAATAAGCTATCAATTCATTAAACTTATATATCAATAATCGAAAATTGGATTATACCCTAAAATATAAATTTAATTCACGTAATATTTATTTATATATATATATCAAAAATGTGATAATAAATAAATGTCAAATTATATTTGAAAAATAAAAATTAATAATAATTATTAAATATTTATAAATATTATCAAAAAAATATAGGTTAAATGTCAACATACCGGCACCGAAACTATTATCAGTGATGGGTTCGACAGCACTGGCAATGATTAGCGTCTCTTTGCCAGTAGTGAGCACTTGGGTTAGACTTTCTACACACTTAACACTGACCGCAAACCGATTGGTTTTGAATGTCTTAAACGGTTTAACTGAACGCAAACTATATTGTAGTCTCACTGAAACAACTGTCTGTCCTTCAGTATAATGGGTGGGCCTTTCGTGGACCAGATATTGTCGATCAACTTCGTGCTTATTGATGAACCATCTGAGCTCTGGCACTGGACTGTGTCGGGATGAGACACACGTCAGATTCAGTAGGTCTGACATCTGATAGGTCTGCCTCAGACCTGTGATAGTGGGCTCCGACTGATCCTCAGGAGCTGACTCTTGATTGTCATAATAGATGGGTTTGTCTGACAATGTATTTAAAATAATAGTAATTATTATTATTAGATTATTAAACAACTTATTAAATCAACAACAAAAACATTACTTAATTAAATAATTAATAATTTAACAAAAATTAACTTTCATATCATTAATAAATAATTAGACACAAAACAAATATAACTAATATATACATAGATTTTTTTCTTAATAATAAACCAAAAATATAATAATTATCTAAAATTAATTTTGAAATAATAAATGATTTTAATGGATAGATGTCATAATAGAAAAACATTACATTGATTACTACTACTCTACAATAGTAGTAGTAATAGTAGTAGTATTTTAATCACTAATAACTTAATGTTTCACACATAAAAATAAGCAATTATTGCTTTTTGTGCAAAAAAAAGAGAGACACCGAAAATATATAATAGTAGAGAATATTCTGTACTTGAATTACAATAATATAAAAATAATAATAATAAAAAAGTTTTCTGTGAATAGTTTATGCCAATTATAAATCTGTTTTTACATTATTATGTTTTTTTGGTATACAATGTGATGATAGCATAACCGGGGAATCTGTTTATAGTATTATATAATATAATATTATTAGTATATATATATATATACAGAATATTATTGTATATATTATCAAAGCACTCCTATTATAACTATCACTATTATTATTATAGTTTTGTGGTAATCATTATTACCATATATTGTGTGTGTATGTGTGTGTGTGTGTGTGTGTGTGTGTGTAATACATATGAAATTAGATTAGTATATTTGTAAAGATATATACTGTATATAGAGGGTGCAAAAAATGTGCGGAAATTTCACATAAAAAATCTATTAATAGATATTGTATAATATATTGATATACTTTTTAAACATATATATATATATATATATATATATAGTAGTTATTTATACATAACATAATGTTGTTATTTTGTTTTTTTTGTTTGAAGCAAATTCCTAGAAAACAATATAATAAATAATAATAAATACCAATAATATAAAATAAAAATAAAAAAAATAAAATAAAAGTTTTGTTATTATTATTATATCTCATAAAATTTATTATTATTCACTTAAGCCGGATATGTAGCCATAAGAATAATATTTCCTAACAAAAAAAATTTACTATATTTTCATACATTATGGACACATAAAAAAAGAAAAAAAGATTATTTATATCATATATATTCCAGTTATAAGCAGTGAAATAACAAACTAAAACTTAAGGCAAAACTATATATCATTTTAATTGAGATGTTATACAATATATTTTAATAATAATAATAATAATATTACGGAATAATATAATGAATAGAAAAATCAATTTATGAGTTTGCGGTTAAATAAAAGCTAATAATAGCTGTATATATAAATTTTAAGTAACAAAAAAAATTAAGTAAAATATCATCATCAAAAGAAAAATGATATTAATTTTGATTATTAATACACAATAGTTATCATCATTTAATTGATTTATTTTTCACACTCATTTAATTGAATAACTTTTTTTATTTTATTATTTTTTTTTGTTGGTAACAACTTTTCTTTTTTACAGATAATAATAATAGTTGTCTTAAATGCCTAAATATTATTATTATTCTTATATAAACTCAAAAACACAAAAATAGGTATTAATTTCTCTTTTGATCTCTAACTACAATGCAATACAAATAATGAATATAAAAAAAGTTAAAAACATAAATAATTTAAATATTTAGATATTAAATGAACTTTTATTTTAACAAAAAATATTTATGCAATGCCTAATTATAACAAATATATATATAATATTTATTATTTACATTTTTTATGCTATATTATATATATACTAATTTAGTTAGTATATATCTACAACAAAAAAATCTATTATCTAATATACAGTTAAAATATTAATTATAACAACAGTGTAGTCATTATTAAATTACTAATAATTTTTTTTGAATTTCTTTTTTATTACTAATCTTAATATTAAATCTAAAGACTATTTTTCCTGTTTAATAATAATATTAAAAAATGTATTCACAAATTCATTATCTTTTTAAGCAAAAGTTTCAGACAATAATAACTAATCCATTAGCAAAATGAGAGCCTCTTATTATTATATCATAAAATCATAATACAGTATCATATTATACATATATTACTAATATAGAGATAGTACTGGACGTAAAAATTCAATTATAGACTCAAAACTATACAGAGCCTTAAAATTAAATTAATATATCATAAAGTAGTATACAATAATGTATTATAATTTAAGGAGTAATCTCTTTCACTAAACTATGTTTATATATATATTCAAAATTAACAAAAAATATATACAATTTTATAAAATTGCTGAGTATATTACCAAACATTAGATATTATGGTATATAGTATATAATTTATATATTATATATATATATTTAAACATTTGCATGCAATGTACAGATATTTATCGTATAATTTGCTCCTAAAGGGCATTAAATGTTTGAAATTCCTGTTAAAAACTATTTCACACTTCGAGATCTATAATAGAGTTAAACTCAGAGAGAGAGAGAGAGAGAGAGAGAGAGAGAGAGAGAGAGAGAGAGAGAGAGAGAGAGAGAGAGAGAGAGAGATTACTGGTATATCACTAGACTGGATATTAGAGATGAGCTCTCTCTCTCTCTCTCTCAATATATATATATATATATCTGTTGTATAAAGTTATTGATAACACTTTTAGGTACTATAATAAAAATAATAGTAAACTTAATATAAACAGACACTATTTGCGCCATTATTTTTGATACAAAATAGATGTACAAGTATTTTAGGGTCAACTTAAAAGCCAACTAAAATGTTTGTCTGTGTGTGTGTTATATTGTTAGTGTTAAGTAAGTAGTTGTTTGGCTATTGTATTGTATGACTACTGTATTTGGATGACTACTCCCTTTAATTCATTTTGACAAAACTTAATGAGTTTTTATCATTTGGTTATTTTGGATACTCTTAACAGTATTTCTCAGTGATATACTGTATATATATATATAAACTTTATATATATATTAGTGAACTTCCAGTCGAGTTAACCATTCATTTGAAATCATCATATAATGCACTTTACCTATGGTTTGTATGTATTATTATATACAGTTTATTGAATATATAACTCAAATAATACTATCATTTATTCACACAAATAAATTGATATATCATTTATCTAATGATTACTGCAAATTATTTTAAAGGAGACAACTTATTTACAATACTGTATAAATTATAGTATAGTATAGTGTAGTGTAGAATAGGTTTTATTGTAGTTTTATCACATAGCATATGCATCAATTAATATCATCGGAAAAATTTGAATAATTATATAAATTGTAGTTTTATTTTTTACTGTAAAAGATTTAATAATAAATAAAATGCATTTAACATTATCAACAATTGTATATTATTATTGTATCTATAAATGCTTGTATTAGTAAAGGGTATGTATTAATTATTTTTATTTTTTTCCATTTAATATATGATTATTTCACTTATTATTATAAATATTAAAAAAAAATTATATACTATTTATTCACTAACACTTATGTTATGCAAATCTGGTACCTCATCACTGGCCCTAAAACCATGAATTTCAGGGATTGTTTTAAGAGAGAGAGAGAGAGAGAGAGAGAGAGAGAGAGAGAGAGAGAGAGAGAGAGAGAGAGAGAGAGAGAGAAGAGAGAGAGAGAAAGAGAGAGAGAGAAAGAGAGAGAGAGAGAGAGTCATGTATTTCCCAATTATTGTAAGGTTTGGTAAATAAATTATACACAATATATTGTAATTCATAAAAAAACTTATAATATTTCAATATTCACACATATAAACGATAGATAAGAGTAATAATTGAGAAAAAATATTGTAATTATAATAAAAACTAGTGGACTATTGCCGGCACCTTTAAGTGATACATCAACCCATGATCAACAGCTTATACTGTATATACATATAATTATAATATAATTTATTTTACTTTTTTTAATATGATACTAATACTAAAAACAAAATAAATTTTTAATAAACTGTTTAAATGTTAAACTTAATTAACAACATTTCTTATAATAATTATAGACAAACTTAATTCAAATTTATTACTATTACTACTATTACTACTACTACTACTACTACTACTACACACAATATATATATAAGTTTTTTGTTGTTTTTTGACAAAATATAAACTTTCACTATAACTTATTTAGATATTAACTGTATATTTATTTATTCATTAAATTATATTAATTAAATTTTGGTAATGTAATAATATTACTAATAATTAAATACATGTTAATTTTTTTATACCAATAGTATTATTTTATACTAAATAAATTATTATAATATATACAGTATATTAATTAGTATTAAAAAATAAATAGACTGTAGATTATACTATTATATTTGAAGTATAGGTAAATCTATGATAAATTAATACATAAAATAGTATTACTTTATATATAATATAAAATATTTAAAAACTACTAAAATATGCATAAATAGCAAAAAATATGCCATAATGATGATAAAAATTTTTGGCATAAATGACAAAATTTTCATGCATTTTAAATAAATATATTTAAACAAAATAATAATATATTAAATGGTAGCAAAAAAAATAACAGCAATAATAATAATAATGATAATAACAAAAATTTCAAGCATCAAATCAAATAGAAAAATAAAAGTCAAAAATGTTAAATAAATAAATGCTTTATATATTTACACTTTATATATTATATGCATATATATTGTTAATATCAAAAGTAATCTAAATGTAAATTTGATGTCTCAATTATAATAGAAAGAGAGAGAGAGAGAGAGAGAGAGAGAGAGAGAGAGAGAGAGAGAGCAATAAAAAAATTTATGAAAACTAAATGAATAGGTTTTTATCAAATAAAAATATGATAAAATAAACGGGAAAAGTAGTGCTCCTTTTATTACTATTAAATAATAATAATAAAAACTATTAAATATGTAAATAAATAAATATTATAAATGCATAAAAATGTAAAAAAAGAAAAAAACAGTGAAAAAGTTTCAAACATTTAAATAATTATTAAAATAAAATTTATGAGTTTTTTAGTTTTGTGTGTGAATACTAAAAAAATAATCTGATTTTTTCTAAGTAACAAAAAATAAAATAAATATATAATTTCAATGAGACATACCTTCGCTATAGAAAGTAGTTTCATCGCTGAGCTGTTGTGGGCTCTTATAGGTTGTCCAAAGCGCCACTTCGGCCACTCGGCTGTGTCGGTGACTGATAGCCGAGTGACACTCAAAGGGCACTCTTGTGGTCAACAATCGGCTACTGAACTGAATATTGATTGAGGCGGCGCTCAGATTGTTTTCGTAGTGCTGATAGTAGACCCGGTGCTGAAATCGGGCATCGTTTGAGTCGACCACCGAAGTGCCGTTTATGGTGGCCGTCAACTGTGCGGCCGGTAAGGACAGCGGCGAAGTGCACGTCAGGTTAACCAAATCGTTGACCGTATAGTGAGACTTCTTGCCAATTATGATCGGATTGGGATCTTTCGGGATATCTGTTTGTGTGTGTGTTTGTGGTCGTCGGTCATCACGTATTTTAGGGATAAAAGTTATACAAAAAAATATTATTTGATTAATAGATAGAAAATTTATAAATGTATAAAATGTGTATTTATAATATGTATACAGAATATTAATAAATTATTTTTTTTTGATTGTATTTTATTATTAGAAATTTGAGATCTAAAAAATTTCTATCTATATATAAATTATTGATTAAAACAAGAGATAATGCATAATGTGAATGCTTAATGAATTTAGATTAGTTAACAAATAACAAAAAAAAAGTTTAATGTAATTTTAATTATAAAATTTTTATAATTAAAACCAATTAATCAACTAGCAAATTACATATGGATGAGTAAGTTTATAGTGCATTGACTGTATTATTAATACCAATAGTAGTAGTAATGGTAATAGTAGTAGATATTGATTGCATTTTTAATCACCAAAAAAATAAAATAAATACTAAATCAATACATCATTTGATTGAAACTTTATATTATATATAGTTTATATTTTTTTCAATATGATAAATGCATACATAAAATAAATTATAAATTCATATCAAATATATATATATATATTAGAAAAAAACTCATTTTTTGAATTATCATTTTTTATTTATATTTAATATGCGCTAAAATATTTAATCCAAAACAAAATATTTTGATAATTTTTGATTTTTTTGTTGTGTATACGGTAGTAAAAATATGATATTTATTAAATATTATTAATATATTAGTTAACTGTGTCGATAACCCGGGTGGTGGTGGTTGTGATGCTAAATATGACATCAATAAAAACGATATAACAGATCAAATGATTGAACGATTAGTAGTTTTTATATATTATTATTATTAGCTAATACTTGTATACAAAAGCAAAAATAATGTCATTCAATAATAATATACTGTATATATATATACAGTATATTGATATACAAATATTATACTATATTTTATTATTGTTAAAATTATTATAGAAAAATGCTTTTTAAAAACAAAATTTTATAATGCATATGCATTAAGTACTACATTTTATATAATAATAATAATAATAATATAAATGTATATAAAAAATAAAAAATATTTTTTGTTAAAAAACATATATAGTAATCATGTGTTTTTTGTGTGGGTATACTGTATATGATATATATATTATGATTGAATAGAAGTTTAGATCATTATTTAATGTAAAGTCAAACCTATGAGAGAGAGAGAGAGAGAGAGAGAGAGAGAGAGAGAGAGAGAGATCATGAATCCCGTGAGTATATGTAGAAAATAGGATCGGAGTAAATGAGGTACCGGTTGGTTGTTTACTGGTAACTACTTGTGCTTAAAGCACGAAATATCCGTACAGTTATGGGTATAGAGTATAGAGTAATACCATTTATATGGCAAAACTCATCTAATATTCGTGTGTTCAGCCAATTCTCAAAAGCATTAAATTTTATTACAAAAACTCTATGCAAAAGAAGTTTTTTTTTATATATATATAGTATATGTATATAACTTATGTATAAATATATTTCGGATCTTACAATCTATAAGTGTTTGAAGTTATAACTTATAAGCTATATATATATATATATATATATATATATATATATATATACTAAAGGTTAACAAAATCCATAGCCAAGGTTTATCTCATTTGATATACACTGAAAAAAAACTAATGAATAAATTGATGTTTTCTTGTGACAAAAATAACGACAAAAAATATTATTAATGATAAAAATTAATATAAATATTAAATATTAAAATAAAATATGTATTGAATTTATAATACTATTATTTTTGTTTGTTTGCTACCAAACGTGTACAAAATTACCAAGTTATATTATTATTAGTGCAAAAAAATATAATGATATTTTTGTTTTCATAAATAAAATTTATTTATTCAAATCAAACAACAAATATTGTAGATTTTTTGTGACCTAAACTTGGCATCACTTCCTGAGATATATATATATATATTAATACTATAAAAAAAATTTACTTTAAGCTATAATATTGCTGTTTATTATTATTATTATAAATATTTTTTTGGATAAGTAGTGTTTCAAAAGGAAAATTATTTTTTATTAAACAAATACTGAAGACTTTATACAATATAGCTTTTATATTATATATATATATATATATATATATTTTATATACACATTATTAATATCAGTATATATAAATATTTTGCATTTTGTTATATTAAAAAAGTTTAGGTAATAAATTTATTTAAAAAAAATTTTAATCTAAAATCCAATTTATAACAATTTAAAAAATATAATTTTAACTGAAAACATTTATGATAACTTGAAATTATGATTAAATAATAAAGAAAAAATAATAATAATAAATTTAAATAAACAAATTAACCATTTTTTTCTCTACAGACATAATATCGATACAATGCTTTGAAAAATTTATGACAAAAAATGGTTATAAAAAATTGTTTTCAAAATCCCCCACAAAAAAATAAAAGTATATATTTGATAAAAAAAAGTCATTGTCTGTGTGAGTGTGTAAACTAAATATATTACATTGAGTTATATATATATAAATCGCCAGAAAAAAATTGTTATCCAAACCTATGGCTTAAAGGCAAATATACATAACATCAATATATTGTATATATATAGGTATATATATATATAATGGTAGTCAAGAATATTCTGTCAAAAAATATATATTAATGTTTGGTAAATGTATGTCTATATTTATAAATAGCTATAAATAACAAACAAACAAAAAATAAGTATCAAATAAAATATGTCTGATAAATCATAATATATCAATATTATATCAATATATATACTATACATAATGTATAAAATATAATAATAATATTATTATTTAAGTCGAAGAAGTTTAGAAAAATATCGGGTATTATATATATATATATATATATATATATATTCTGTATATAAAAAATATGTTATTCATGTAATGTATATGTGAAATGCAATCATATAAAAATCATTTTATAGTTTTATCATTATTTTTATATACAATTTTTTTAGACATTTTCTCATTTCATACTAAAATACATACATGTACTGTATATGAGTATATAATTTTATATTGAAATTTAAAATAAAAAACTAAAGTAACTTTTTCATGTACCAGTATTATCATTATCATTATTATTATACTAATTTTCATTTCAAAATCTTACAAAATAAAATTTTTTGGAAAATATCATTGATATAAATGTTTTATTATTTTTAAAAAATATAACACAAATAAATTTTTTTAAAATAAAAACTCATATAAATGTCAAATATACAGTATTATATTATGTTACAATATATAGAGTATATATATATATATATATATACTCTATATATTGTAACATAGTTATATAACATGGTTATATATATATAAATCCAAATTTTGAATTGATTAATATCAATATAAATAAGTTGTGTGTCAAACATATAAATTATATAAACACATATATCTAGAAAATCAAATTTAAAAGTGAATGAAAAAAAAATATTTTTAAGTGATTCGTATGAAAAGAAATAAATATAAATAAAACTGAAATTGGTTATACAAAAAATTATAATTTTAAATATATAAATATCATATATATAACCAAAACAGATATAAAAAACTAAAAAATAAAAATTGCATCAAATATTCATTTGCAATATATTTATATAAATTTATATCTCAATAGAATGTATATACTGTGTAAATATATACTGTATATATAACTATACAGTATATATCTTATTAAACCAATTGATTTGATCACAAAATCCACTAAAAAAACTGTTTTCCTTTATATAAAGTACATCAATATATAGTGAATATCTTTTTTGTATCTATTTTCGATGCATTTCCACTCAATCTATTGGCACAGTTAGTACTGCTAGCCTTGAATAAACCAAAATACAGACACTTGACTATAGGCATTAAAAGATGAACTGGATATTCATTTTCAATATAATACCAGTTATACATCAGTGAGAGAGAGAGAGAGAGAGAGAGAGAGAGAGAGAGAGAGAGATCAGTGTTCATACATATGTGTTATACAAAAGCCATGAGTTTAGTTAATCCACGAGAAAAAAGTAGAAAACTGTTATCAATTCACAAAACAAATATATATATAAAAAAAGTTTGTTATCAAACTCTGATTCAGTGATATTATAAACAGTCATATGTTTTAGGTATATATATACACAACATTATACCCTATATATCGTATAAATTAATAGATGAGAGTCAATAGTGTGGTATTATATTATGTCATACTATACGATAGTTTAATGCTTATGGATATTGAAACAATAACTTTTACTGATAGTATAAGCATGTATACAGTGTATTATTATTATTATTATTAGCACCGGGATGAGTGGCACCGGGAACACTGGGGGTTAAGATATAATATTATAAGATGTGTGTGTGTGTGTACTGTGGACTCTCGTGAGGTGGTGTCATACAGCTTGGATGGACAGTTGGGATTCAATAATCAAATTTACTTTTACACTTATATACTGTATATATAAAGCTTTTTTGTTGTTTAAGACTTTTATGTTATGGTTTTTTGTGTTTGTAATAAACTTTTCATCAAATGTTATAAATTTTGATTATCTGTAAAGTGGTATTAAAGGCTGACCTATAGGGAATCGGTAGTGTATATAATAACAATTGTTAAGGGTTTGTTGTGTGGGTATGTGTGTGTGTGTGTGTGTGTGTATGTTAGGTGACATCACCCAAAATAAATTTAATTACAAAATAATTAATAAAATTGTTAATTCATTAGTTTATATATATACAGTAATTTATACTCATTTGTAGTATTAATAAAATACTACGATATAGTGGACAACAAGTAATATAAAGTATTTATTATTTATATAGTACTGTATAATAGTTAAATTAAATAATAATAAATAATAATCTATTATTAGTTTTCAATTAACTTTTTAATCCTATTATAAAGTTTTTTTTAAAAAAAATTAATGGTTATTAATGGATTATTGAAAGTTTAAAAGTTTAAAAAATAAAAAAAATAATAATACACTAATTATTATTGGTTATTATTTTAAACAACTTATTATAAAATAATAATTCCTAAATATTATTTAAATTTTGGTTTTAACATAAATTTATATATTTATTATTTAAAAATAAAATATTCACTTTTTAGGTTAAGTTAAATAATAAATTATTATTATTATTATTATTTCATTTTGAGTATGCTTTAAAATTAATGAATTACAAATTTCATGTTAAACCCAAAAAATATTGAACGTATTTGCAAAAAATTTATATTAGTATATATATATGTACTTCATATACGTTATATGATATATATTTAATATTTAATTTATAAATATTTGATGATACTTATGGATCATATTTTCATATATCATAAATTATATAATATTATTGAGGGGTTGAATGTGAGTGAGTGAGAGCTAAGTGAGAGAGAGAGAGAGAGAGTGTGTGTGTGTCTGTGTGTATGAGTGAGTGAGTGAGTGAATAAGTAAGTGAGTGAGTGAGTGAGTGAGTGAGTGAGTGAGTGAGAGAAAGAAAGAAAGCAAAGTTATGCATATATATAATATATATATATTTATAATTTTATTTCATCTAAAAGTATGGCTTCCTGTCTATCTTATGAACTGTTTGTCGGCTAACAAAAAAAATAGAGGGTTCGCCCGCTTATACACTAAATATACAGAAACACATAAACATATTATTTAATTCAATCTGCATTCATATATATATACTATACATATACTTAATAGTGATTGTCATATATTATTATTAAGTGTGAATCAGCGTTTTTATTTTTCTCTGTGACTCCAAAAACAATTTATGGCATGTTTTTACTGATGCCATACCATAGAGTTGACTCTTTTTATGACGGATTTTATTATAAGAGGAGGTTATGGTCTATGTGTGTGTCTCACATCACCCTCACATTGGATACCAATTCACTACATATCATCAATAGATGATTCAAACATCTATCTAATCTATAGTTAGCTAAAAAAAAGTTAAGTAATAAAAATATTAATAATAAAAATTGAAAATTCTTTGCCTCTACTATTCAAACTATAATTTTGCTCATATATTGTATAAAATAATAAGTACTGACTTTTTTTCATCACTAATATTGCTAATTCACTGACTTTTGGAGTGTGTAAAATGTGGATACATGTGTGTGTGTGTGTGTTAGGGGAATGGGATCTAATTGACAGGGCATAAGACTGGGCACACGCTCTCTCTCTCTCTCTCTCTCTCTCTCAGACTTATGATATATTTACTTTTACTCGACACACACACACATACAGACAAAATTGTATTACAAATGAGGCATACAATCTGGTGGAGATGGCGACTATCGAGTGGTGGCGTATCCCTCTCTCTATGAATGTGATCCCCCCTACCCTTCAAAAAAATTTTTTGTGTCGAGTGCCAAACATACATAAGTCCTCTTCAAATATAGTCCCATCAGAAAATACAGTATATAGAGTACAGTCAGTGTATAGTATTTATATATACATTGTTAGTATACCGTAAAGAAAAACAAAATTAAATGTTTTTAAAATATTTTTCATACATTTTTGTTGTTTTGTGTCAATTTATATGTGTGTTTTGTCTATTGAGTCAAAACAAATCATTTTTATAGTTGAATAATAAACTAAATATACTGTATATAAAGTATATGAATATATGAAAAAAAAACCATTGATCTCATAGTAAATATTTTTTTATCATTATGTTTATTATGTTAGCGAAACAAAAATCTGCTTTTCTATGCATTTTTTCCTATCAAATAAAAACTATTTTGTCTGATAATCCATTTATTATTATTATTATTTTATTTGAAAACCATGACTAAAGTATTAAAATTATTATTATTACATATTATTAATATATATAAAAAACTTTCATTTCCCTTAATATGTAAATTTAATTTAACAAAATAAACTCTATATAATCATTGATCAATCATCAATCATTAAAAAAAATTTGCTATTAAAAATAAGTATAATCTGATAAAAATAAAATTTTGTTTGATAATTTTGAAAAGTTCAAAATTCAATTAACTATTAAACACATTTCAATATATCTAAATTTTGATATTTATCATCATCATCATCATTATTATTATTATATATAATATTATTGCACCTTAAAATAATGTTAATATTATTAAATTAAAAATTCGCAGATATATATATATATATATATATATATATAATTTTTTTTTGTTGAAAAAAATATATTCAATAATAATAATAAATTCAATGTCAACAAAATAATATCTATTATCATAGAGATAATCATAAACGATAAGAAAGTCGATAAAAAATTTCAATTTTTTTTGAACCCATATAAGGTTTTATCATATATTATATAAAATTAATATAATAAACACATTATTATATTATAATATTTTTGAATATAATATTATCAGTCTAAACATCAAAAAAACATCCGAATAATAATAAAAAACAATTTTTTCAATTTAAATTCAAAATTATATGAATACATATACACAGTATATATATAAAAACCGGTTTTCATAGAAAAATCGATATTTTTTTAGTAATTTTTTTTCAAAACTAAACTTTGTTAATATAATTGAGAAGTAAATGTCTAACAAATAAATTAAATCATTTGCATGAATGGCACACAAAATTGAAATCTCTCTCTTTCTCTCTCTCTCACAAAGTCAATATCATTAGTTAATTCAGGTATAAATTAAATAGTTATTTGTTAGTAGTAAAAGTCAAACTACTGATAACTATTGTTTTTTTTAATGTACACACAACTAAACCCAAAACTAACGGTTCCGTCACCCAGTCATGTCTGAGCATCGGTTTGCCCGATAGTACAGTAATTTTCTGCTGATATAACAATGAGAGCGAGTGAGTGAGTGAAAGAGAGAGAGAGAGAGAGAGAGAGAGAGAGAGAGAGAGCGTGTATTTGATGAGTAGTATGTTTTTAAGGACCCAAAAGCAAAAATTGAAAAAACTTAGTTATCAGTATCAAAAACATGGACTTATAAACATGGTATCCTAGTTCAGTAGACTTATTTTATTGTAATACCAGTACATATATATGTACAGTATATCTATCTATCAATTTCATATAAAACCCATAATATATTGATAGTCGTCTATCCTATCCTCGACAGGAGTTACTCGCATTTGGCAATCAAACGAGCCGTGAATTGTTAGGTTTGTCGACCGATAGTTACATACATACATGTGTGTGAAGTGGACAGATGTGTGCCGTATATACAGTATATCAGAGAAAGTTATATATATATATATATGACAAGCCGTGACCGTAGTTATAGACACACTGCTGCTGCTGTTAAACACTCATTGACAGCCCTATGGTTAACGTTTAGTTAGTTAAAGACCCTAAGCTTATAATAGCCATTACCCCCATATATATATATTACACAGTATGAATGACACCTAAAAATTTGCTGTCAATTAATATACTGTATATAATAAGTTAGACAGAAATAAAATAACACTTAATACAGTATATAATATATAGAAGAAAAATATCAAAAATTTTGTGTTAAACTTTCAAAAAATTGTATTATGTTTTAAGGAGCAATAAAATTAATGAAAATTAATGAAAATATTATATATATATATATTGTAGATGTCATATATACTATATATATATATATATATATATATATATATATATAAATTAAAGTGACTTTCAATACAATGAAATATAACTATAGTTTTGTTATATAAGTTACAGCAAAAAATAACATAATAACAAATATGTCTATTATTATTATTATTATTTTTGTCGATCATTTATCTCAATCCTCTCAATTGTGTATTGTATTGATTCATGACATAATTATTGGCTATTATAGTGGGCTATCAACGCAAATATCACTATTTTTTTCTCCCCCTCTTTCTCTCTTTCCCCTAGTGTTGTGTTGATAATGATAAGTGATTTTTTCAGTTCAAATAAAAAAAATTATGATATAAACAATAATAAAATAATACTCTATCTACTACTACAATACATAGCACCCAGTGAAAAATTGGTTATCCACTTATGTTTTAGAGATTATATTGTTAGCACTGGTATATACAGTACTGTAATATTGTATTGTAGAAAATTGCCAACATTTTCATCATTAGCAGCTTATTTTAACAATACAAACACACACACACACACACGCACACTAGTCTAATGTACAAAATTAAATATATATATATATATAGCATAACATTATAATCTCCGATGAAAACTATTATTCAATGGATGTATTTTGCATGAGATTAAACTAAAACATCTAAAAAAATCAGTTAAACTTTATTTTGTATAATTTTTTTTTTTGTATTACTCTATAAGTTTTTTATTTATTCAAAAAAATTAACACTACATTGATTGATATTTTGCTAAAAACAATTATCTGCCTAAATTATCCAAAAAATTATCATGATGATATTTTCATATATTTATATAAATAAATTATTTAAATATACTCTAAATATAAATATTACATACATGTATATTAAGTTTTTTATAATTTATTAAGATATATTACTATCATTACTAACTATTAAGTCTGTATAAGTTTATATATATATATATAACTTAATATTATTTTTGCTTTCATTTTCACTACAAATATAATAATAACTAACACATTATCACTATTTTATTTTTAATCTATTTTACTCATCATATAACTAACTAACTCACTTACTCACAAACTCATATACACATTTACTTACTCACCCACTCACTCACTCATTAATTTCATCTCAATTTTTGTATTATTTTTTATTTCACTTTCATTTATTTAATGACTTTTCTAGAGAGAGAGAGAGAGAGAGAGAGAGAGAGAGAGAGAGAGAGAGAGAGAGAGAGAGAGAGAGAGAGAGAGAGAKAGAKAGAGAGAGAGAGAGAGAGAGAGAGAGAGAGTCAATGTCTACGAAATAAAATAATAGTAATAATAAATTTCTTTAACTATTTTTTAGGGATATTATATTTAATACATATAATCCTTATCTTATGTCTGGTAATAGAAAAAGATTGATTTCAATCAAATTGTAATTATTTTGTAATGTTTCTTAAAAAACGCAATGATATAAAAAATAAAGTATTACTTACTTTACCTGATATTATTATCTTTATTATTATTATTATTATTATTATTATTATTATTATTATTATTATTATTATTATTATTTTATTTGGTTAGGACTAAAATCTATTGTATATTATATATATATATATTTCTATGATTATTATTATAGACAATGTAATGCATACTCTAAGTCTCAATATATTAATAAATAGCATTAAATATAAAAACAATATTTTTTTGATTAACTTATACCCATATATTGTATACAAGTGTGTTAAGTATTTGCTATTGACAGTGATATGATATTAGATATGAATCATATGATATATAAAATTTTTTTTATAATAATAAGAAATTGTCCAATAAGTTTGTTAAAATGACAGCATTCAAAATAATAAATATTATTAATTTATAATAAAAAAAAAACTATGGTTAACAACAATTGATAGATAAAAAACAAAAATCTGAATAATAAAAACATATATTTATATATAAAGTACTTGAAGAAAATTAAACAATTAATCTAATGATTAATATATTATTTTGTTGAAGAATTTATGTAGAAATTTACGATTGAATAACTCAGATATATATATATATTTTAAAAATCAATACAATCTTATATTTATAAAGTATATTAATAATAATAATACTTTATTTTATTTAAGTTAAATACAATGTCTTTAACAAAAACGCTTGTCTTTATTATACAGTAAAGTAAATAACTTATCGATTATAGGATTTAACTGATTGTTATTGAGTTACTTAATAAGAGATTATTATGATTATTATATAATGTATATATATATATATATATACAGTATTTGACGATATAATTAATTGCAATAAATATTTTATAGTAAAATAGATTTTTGTGCAATTTTTTAAAAAGTATTTATAAACAGATAAAACTTGTTTGATTTAAGTAATCATAAATTAATAAATACTATATATATATATGAAATGTGTTAAATATATTTGAAAAATTCTGATACTTAACAAAAATATTTTAACATTTCATAATATATTAAAATTATAACACAATATTATATATCTATTGCTATATTTCATATGAAAATATTAAATCAAAATAATTAATGAATGAGGTCAAAGGTCAAATTAATTTATGCTAATCTAATTATATATATATATATTTGTTATCTGCCCTCAAGTCTAGTCTATTATGCGTTAAAATCTGAGATCGATTTCAATTAACTGCTAACCCATACATTATATAATGACTACACTTAACCCCAGAAACAATCAATAAATTATTGAATGAATATTATATATACTGTATATATAATATATAAATAATGCAATAAAAAAAATTCAAACAATGTTTGATGAGATTTATTTCTATCTATTAGATATAATAATTGAATTATTAATTATATAGTATTAATAATAATAATAATAATAAATGAAATTAAAGTTAAGTGTTATCATCGAAACTCTTGTTAAATGTTAACATCAAACACTAATAATAACTTTACAGTAATTTTGTTTTGTTTTATTGACTAAAATGTAACTTTTTTTGTTAATAATAATACTATAGTATATATTTTGTTTGCTAACGATATATAATTTATTAAAATATAATGTATATATATATAGATAATATATTGCAATTGCTTTTACAAATGTTGCAACACATTTACATTAAATTACATATATATTCATTGTGTAATATATTATATAAATATCTTATTATTTTTATATATATATATAAAACAAATAATAAAAGTGCTTATGAAAAATGTTTAAAACTATAATAAAAATTATATGTATAAATATACAAAAAAGTATGTCCCATAAATTTATTATATTCATTGTCAAAAAATGTTTTATATTGTAATAATAATAATAATAATAATAATAATACCGTACATTACAATAGACAAATGCAATAATATTGTTGTTGACATTAAAAATTATATTCAAATTTGACACAAAACATAATATGTATTATAAAAATTTAAATATAATATCATTTTCTATTTATAATATATTTATTTAATATATTGATATATCAAATATTATATAAATATAGTTATATATATATATATTTTATTTACATTTTTTTAACAATAAGTAAAAATAAATTTAGAAAATCTGATATCATTTTTATAAAGTGTTGAAACAAAATCTAAATAATAAAATAATACGTAAAAATTTATTTTTTAAAAATGTTTAGCAAAAGTATTAAATAAAAAATAATATACTATATCTTAAAATATTTGTTGAGTTGTATTCTAATGAATAGAAAGTTTTATTTAAAAAAAAAATTTAAGCAAAAAATGAAAATAAAAATAAATTTGAAATCTTCTTTCGTTTTGTCTTTTGAGAGACAAAAAAAACTTTTTGTTTTGTTTTTTATAAAACAATAATAATAATCATAATATAGAGCACTATTAGGTTCAGTGAAAGGGATTTGTGAGACCAGGCATCAGATATTCAGAAATTGCCATAAAATAAGAAGATTTACAATATAAATATATATATAAATATAAAATACAATATATATATATACAGTATATAACTTTATATATAAATACACTAATATATAAATAAATGCATAGACAATATAATGTTATATAGACAATGGATATATACTGTATATATTTGTGTGTCTTATTTAAGTTTTTATATGAGAATAAATGATAAAAAGATAAACAGTTTTTTCATGTTTTTTATTTCTCTCTCTCTCTCTCTCTCTCTCTCTGAGTGTGTGTTTATAATACTGAACAGCATTTTTTCAGGAGTCAAAAATGTTATCAAAAATATATTTAAGTGAATCACATAAGTCTGTATGGTATCAATGTCTCCATAAAAATGTCAAAATATAAGAGAGAGAAAGAGAGAGAGAGAGAGAGTAAAAGATGAATGAAAACAAACACAAAACACGAGATGCCGTAAAAACAATATATATATAAATATATAAGAAATTATTGTTTAACTTTCATATGTCTCTCCATAAGTGGCATTCATATAGCCGTAAAAACAGTGGACACAAAATCCTATGTCTCTAAAAAAAGCAATACATTGTATTTATATACGATTTTATACACACTATATGTGATTGTGTTTGTATAAAGTTATATAAGTTTTTATTTCATATAACATTTATAAATATAATATTTATCACAATTCATGTGTATGTGTGTGTGTGTGTGTGTGTGTGTGTTGTGTATATATTTAAGAGCTTTTGTTTATTTATTTTTTGTTTGTTTGTTGTTTGCAATAAATGCTGTGATGTTTGTAATCGTTGTCAACGTTTTGTGAATTTGAATGAATGGATGAGATATTAAAAAAATATATACAATATGTTTATATATTATATAAGTAAAACAAAACAAAAAAGTTTTTTTTACTGTAACTTTTCTCATTTAAAGCTTTAAAAATATGCTCTAATTTTTTTTGTTATTATTGTTTCATAACACTGTTTATATTAAATGTTAGACAAAATAAAACAAATCAAATATATATATATATATATATATTATCATTTTCTGTCTATATATAAAATTTATACTAACCATATGTATAGAATAAATTTTCAAATATTATCATAACAAATATTTTCTTTATTAGACATTTAATTAAATTTAATGCATTTAATTAACAAAATGTCATTATTATTATTATTATTATTATTATATTCACAATATAAAGGGTCGGAGATTTATTTTTTTTTTAATAAAAATAGTGCAAACAATGTATATAAAAAAGTCTATATATGATGATAATAATAATTATTATTATTATGCATTTATTAATGTTTTTTATGACCAAATTATGGATATTTAAAGTCCAAAAGTTAATAATAAAATAGTAGAAAATATTCAGTACTGTACTTAAATATTTAACAACATTTCTCTCATTATTTTATTTTATGTATACATTAGCTTTCAATGTTTTAAATACAAACACATAAAATCAATGCACATATAAAAAACACCGTAAATCCCTTTTTTTTAAAAAAAAATAATAATAAAAACATTGTTTTTGTTTTTGAGACTTTAGTTTTTTCTTTCTCTCAAAGAGATAGTAAGTGAGAAAAATAAAAGTTTTATTCATCACTACTACTACTACTACTACTACTACTACTGAATAGCTAATGATTTTTAACATACAGTTAGTTGTCTATGAATACAATGTATTTGCATGTGTTTGTATAAAATGCAACCAAAAAAATAGTTGAGATTTTTACAAACAAAACACAGAGACTACAAAAAACATGAGATTTTTTGTTTGTTGCAAAAAACAATGGAAATAAAGTATTAAATTCCTGTAATATAATATTATATATATATATATTACCAGAATTTATATACAATAGGCTTATTCTGGTTGTATAATAATTTTTAAATACAGTAAAATAATATAAACTTAGTTTATATATATATATGAATAGTAGTATTATTTTTTATATGCATATTATTAGCACAACATTTCAGTTAAATTATATAAATAATAATTCCATTAATATAAATGAAAATAATGAATATTATATGATATTTGATAAAATAAAATAAAATTAAGTCATTAAAATTAGATTCAAATAAAAGTTTCAAAATTATAATAAATGATATTATTTTATTATAMTWTATATATATATATATGTATTACACACACAGTATATGGTTTGTGTTAACTTATAAATATATTCATAAGATTTTTAATTCAATATATAAATAAAAAATACTTAAATAAATAATAATAATATTCTTTAAAGCCTTCGGTTTTTTATATCAATAATATTAAAATTACTTAAAGAATTCTCACATGAATTTTACAAAAACCATAGACAATGAGTGAACGCATGACTGATATAAACTCTCAAAAGAGTAAAAAAAATTCAATTTTTATAATTGAGTATCACTTTTATATATTACTTGCAAATATATATATTTATATATATATATAATATAAAACTAAAAAAATAGTTTGCTTTTTTGAAAAATTGTATATATTATGCATAAGTTATAACATCAAAAATTATAAAATTGAGTGCATTTTGTATCCTTTAATATAACTTATAATATCTATATACATGTATATATATGTACAGTTGATATACAGTATAAATATATTACAGTACTGTATATACTCTATTAAAAAAATATTCCTATAATCATATAATAGTATAATACAGTATAAAATTATACTAAATAAATTATATATATACTTTAGTTTCTATATATATATATATATATATATATTAAAAAATCTAATATCAATATGCATAATGCACTAGTATGTCAGTTAAATATGTCAAAAATGTGTCAAACAAAATATGGTTAAAAATAAAACATTTTTATTTAATAATAATAAAAAAATATTTTGATATTTAAAATAAATATAAATAAATATATAGGACTTACAGTAGACACGGATATCTTTGGACTCATGGATTGTCTGAAAGCTGACCTCCGATGATATCTCGCACCGATAGCTGCCCTCTGTCTGGAAATCCGTTTGAGTCATATGAATGTTACCAAACTCTGTACTCGAGGTCTGGTTTTGTTTTATTTTGTCGTTAACACCAATAAAAAAAATTTAAAAATAAAATTAGTTAAATAATTTTTATAAAATAATTTTCAATATAATATTTATTCAGATTTAATTAGTTATAAAAAAAATTTTATTATATAATATTTATAATGTTTTTTTTTAAAAAAGATACTTTATTTTAAATAATTAATTAAAATAATTTCAAAATATATATACTATATATTTATATTTTTGTATTAACATATACTCTCTAATATAAGTGATATGTTAATACAAGTTTCATACTGTATAGAAAAATGTAAAGAGATTACATGTAATGTAAAAAATTTATAGTTAAAATATAATTTTTTTGCCAAAAAAAAGTGTAAACAGTTTTTTCATATAAAAAGTAATATAATATATATATGCCGTATAAATGTTAAAAGTATGCATACAAGTAACACAAAAAAAATTGGTTCAATATTTTTAATGTCACATCACATAAAAATGGCATAAATTATTGCAATATATTTTTTAAATAAAAAGTTATGCAACTATTTTGCTAATATATTGTATATACATATTATATAACTAAAGGCATTATTATAGCACTTATTTTTAAAGATTTGTTGTCTGAAAATAATAATAATAATAATAATAATAACTATAACAACAACAACAACAATGTTATTATTTTTTATTTAAGTTATATAAGTGACACTAACATTAAACCTGTGCCATAAATCATCTCAAAAAATATTTTTCAAGTATTAAATTTTTGTCGTGATTTTTTTGAGTGCAAAATAACACAACAACAAGAAAAAAACAATACATTGATTGATTTGAAATACAATGTTTTTTTATCATTAATTTAATTTTTATTTTAAAAAGTAACTGAGACTATATAAATATTAATAGTTATAAATTTATCTATAATATATATATATATTGTAATTAATTATATTTTTTGAGAAATTACTATTATTATAAATAAAATAATTAAATAAATAAAAATTTCCAATATTATTATTAATGAGCCAAGGTAATATTTTGGTTATGTTTGTAATAAATATATTATTTAAACAAAAATATAAAATGTTTCTCAAAAAAAATTATCAATTTATTATGCATTTTTTAGATTCATTAGATATATCTATAATAATAATCAATTCATAAAAACCTGATTTACATAAATAATTTTTTTCTATGAATAAATTGATTTCGTTGTTATGTAATGTTAGCAGAAAAAAATTATATATATTTTTTTGTATAAATTAATGATATGACTGCTTAATGAAATTATTTTACTGATTAAGTCAAACATATAAAGTAAATTAATAGATACGACTAAATAATTTTTTTTATTTTAAAACAATGTTTCTAATACTAAAATTTAAAACTAAATTAATTAGAAGCAAAATAAATAATATAAAATACTGTATAATATTTATATATAAATACTTTACTGATAATTAAGTCTATATAAAATTAACAAAATATATAACACATAAATATATATATATATATATATACTAATTATTTTGTTTGAAAATTAAATCTTGAATTTTGAAAATTTGTGAATTATTTTCCCAAGACAAAAACAATTTATTAAAATTTGCAACTAATTTATTATAGTATTAAAACTTAATTATAATTTTTCGAAAATAAAACTTTTTTTTTGTTTGTTTGCTCATTGTTTGAAAATGAGAGTTCAAAAAGTTTTACTGTATATTAACAAAACTAAGTTTTAGTATATATATATAKATATATATATATAATGTATATACAGTGTATACTCTGAGTTTTACACTACTATTCAAATGGATAATCACTGGTAAAACCGATGCCATAAATCAAGTGTCACTCCAGTGTTAGACTGTAGTATATCACAGAATCACCAGAATATTCTGGTATATAAATCTATTACTATTACAACTACTACTATAACTGATACATATGAGATTATATACAGCAAATATATGTGTATATAAATTAAATTTCTAAAAGTCTCTGTTTTCAGATTTGATTTCTGACCCCAAAAAAATATTTTTTTCCCAGTGAACCAAACAAAAAGATATTTTCTATATATATATATCATTTTTTTTATTTCATTTCTCGAAATGTAATGGAAAAATAAGTTAACCAATTGTTTTGTGCAAAAAAATAAAGAAAAGAAATAAATTTTGTATTATATAGACATATAAATATATTATAATATATATATATATATTATAAAATATGATTTATATTATTGATATTATTATTATTATTATTTTTCATTATAAGTCACATACGTCGGGGTAAATGCCGGTAGTGTTGTAAAAGGTTTTAGGTTTGGCGTCGGAGACAATGTATCGATAAAATTCGTGATTATTTTTAAACCATTTGATTGAATAAATTGATTGTATCGGCAAATCGCAGCTACAGTTGAGCCATAATGGGTCGCCAAACCGTATGTAATCGGGTGCCGATATCCGAACCATTTGCAGTGATTGAACACCTGGTAATAATAATAATAAGCACCGGTAGTTAGTATACAGTATATATAAATATATAATATATATATGATTTGTATATAATAATAATTAATAGTTTAAAAAATCACACACACACATAAATTATATTTATTTATATTTATCTAATGTATGGATAACTACTGTTTATTTATAATGTAATTGTTTAAAACAAAATTCATGATAAGTGACAATAAATTATTTTGAAAAATTAGTTTTATTGCTACACATTATTATTATTAGTATTATTATTATGATATTAAATAATCGGTGGGAGAGAGTTAATGACAGGTCTCTCATATAAAATGATAAATTAATCAAATAATTAGTTATGGCTTTACTTTTTAATTATTATTTTTACTAAATATATATTAATATTTATTTCTTGACAAAACTATTAATCATTCATAAGTTTTTATATTATTAAATATCATCAAAAAAAAAAATAAAAAAAATTGTTTGTTTTATTTGTTTGTTTGATAAAATGCATTAATATGTAACTGTATTTTTTTATTATACTAAATAAATAGTTATAAATAATTATAATAGTTTATGTTAGTAACGATAAATTATAGATTATACTAATAAAAAATAATATTTGATATTTAAATATTTGAAATTTATATTACAAAATAATAAGAAAATAAAATACATAATAATCTCTGATATATATTAAAGAAACTTTTTTTTAATATTTTAGTCACATAATTAATGTAAAAGTTTTAGATTTATCAAATTATTATATTTAACTTTACTAACAATATTTAGAGACTATTTTATACATTTACATAAAAAATAATTTATTATTAAAATATATAAATTACTTAAAATAACTGTATAGACTTAAGACTAAAATAAAGTAAAATAAGGAATAAATTATACTAGATTAAAATAATAATAATAATATAATAATATATACAGTACTATTTAGATCTAAAATGTCAATTCAATCAATTATTTAAATTTATGTTTAAAAATAGTTAAAAATTAAACATAATTTTTAAAACAAATAAATGTCAACAAATGTCTGAACACAATAGCAGTAGTAATACAGTAATAATAATAATAATAATAATAATACTCAAAATAATGTAATTATATTTATAAATAAAGATAAATACAAATGAGATAACTATTCAAAATGTCAACAATCATTAAATCAGTGAATATCATCAACAAATCGTAAATTTAGATTTATAGTACTCATAAAATATAATAAAATCCCATAAGTAATAATAATACTAAACTACATATTGTTTGAATATACTGTATATATATATATAACAACTATTTACTAGTATTCATTGAGATAATAAAAGACAATAATAATAAACATTGCAATGATTAGGAAAAACTTAATTACATTGTATTTATATTTATTAATATATTTAGTATTATATACAATATATATCTATATATATAAAGAAATTCCTATCACGAGTACTATTAACATAAATACAAAAATTAGATATAAAGTAGTATTGTATATATAAATTTATATACTGTATATACATATATATAATTACAGAATCCTATTTTATCTGAGCAACACAAAATTTATATAACAAAAAATTTTTAGTATTGCATTTAATTGGAAAAACACAAAATTATTATTATTATTATTTTTATACAGTTTTTATATCCACTGGTAACCAACCAATTAGTCGAGTACTGAACCTCACTATATTTAAGGCTAAATAAATGTATTTAAATAGATAGAGCACTGGTAGGATATATATATATAAACAACTTATATATATATATAAAAGGAGTAATAAAAACGGTTAATGAGACGACACCAATAAATTAGTATTACATAAAATTTAAAAAAATATATGTGAAGTGTTTGCATAATTTTTTTTTTTTATACAAATATTGCTAAATTTAGAAAACAAAAATTAAATATAATAAAAAATATTAATGATTTTGTTGTTGTATTGTTACTAATCTCTATATAGTATAATATTGTAGACTTTAATGTGATATACGGTATATATTAATTTATATAATCATATAACCAAAAAAGATCTCAAACAAATCAAATTAAAATACAATATTTGTTTATTTGTTTAATTATATTACATTACATAAGTTATCAAACATTTTCAATCAACTTTCAATAATAAAAATAGTTGAAGTATATTATTGAAGTATTGTTATCCATTACAATAGTAACAAACAAAAAAAAACATTTTATTATATTATCTTATTATCATATTATCCTTTATCATCTATTAATTTTAAACAATTTGATTTTTCTTCACTAATAAAAAAACTAAAATAAACTAAAAAAAATAAATATATGTTGTTTTGTTAGAAAGTATAGTTTGTTTTTTATATTATTATTGAAGATATCCTGTCATCCATAGGAATTGAGTTTTTTATATATATATATATCAAACAATCTCTCTCTCTCTCTCTATTTCATACATCACTATTATAGCTCATTATGAATAACAAAAGTTAAGCTATTTTTCTGTTATTTTTTTCTTTTGCTTTTTCTCTTTCATCATCTATTTATTTCATTTGAATTGTAATGTTATATACGTTACATACAGTATATATATATATATATATATATATAGTATACAATATATCAACAACAATACTAACAACAACATCAACAACAAAAAATACTTAGCAATACTTATATAACAAGACATATAAATAAGTGCATAAATCTTGAGTTTGATTGCATTGAGAATTGATTCCCTTTATCATACAGTATATCCCTTAACATATTGTATTATATATGATATAATATATATACATCTACTATGTATATGTTATTCATTTATATACAGTATATATATATATATATATATATATATATATAACCAAACATTTATTATTTTGCTTTATATATTCATAAAAAACCAAATTTACTTCTATCTGTTAGCTAATATAGTTGTCCGGTTAAGTCACGATCGCTAAATACAATTATAGAGGCAATACATACTTTACATACATAAGCTATTTACAGTAGTTGCTATTAGGCTATACAGATAATAGTGTATATAACTTTATATATATATATATATATACAATATATATATATTTGGTAATCATTATACTGTATATATAAATATATTCTACATGTAAACTAAATATACTAATATTATTAATATATAAAACATACTAATAGCTAACCAAAAGCTAATTGCAAATTAGTATATATAAAATATATAGGTATATAAGTTATATAACATAACTAAACTGTATTTTAGTTTGTCTTTGATTTTTTTGTTTGTTTGTTATATCGTTAACAAAAAACATCCAAAAGATTCATTGATTCAATTAAATGTAATAAAATGAGTGTTTATTATGTGTGACATAAATAGCGGGCCAAGGATTTTGTTATATCAATATTTTCTTACAAAACAAACAGATTTTTAAATGTTGTTTTGTTTTGATTTTCAGTTAAATTGTATTTTTTTTAATCAAAAACACTTTTATTAACTCAAAAACAACAACAATTTGTTTGCTATTAATGCAATTGTTTGTGTGTGTATCACAATAGCCATAATCAATACAATAAATTAATGTAATAAATAAAAATAAATCTCAAAAAAGAAAAAAATAGTTTATGTTTTAGTTAGAGATTAGTTAACTTTTTTGTATATTAAATTAAATTAAATGCATTAATTGTAAACTAAATTTAGATAATTATTTATACAAACTATACTCTTAACTATTCCCGGTGTATTTGTGTGTGTGTGTGTGTCTATCTACTGTATGCTTAACGAGATTGTACTGTATGTTTGTATATATATATATATTAAACTAATTGTTCAGTAATGTTAAGGTAATATCCAAATGAAATAATTAAATTAATGTTTGTCCGAAACAGTAAACTCATGAGAGAGAGAGAGAGAGAGAGAGAGAGAGAGAGAGAGAGAGAGAGATCACTTAATTCAGTGTATCCGACAATTGAATAGTGCATCCAATCTCTCATTTGTTTAGACACTGAACTACTACTCGTATAATACTACTCGTATGCTATCAACTAATATCAAGTCTACTGTATAGTAAAAACCTGGAAATTGTATTGTATTTTATTTAATTATTTTTGTTTTTACTTTCGAGCCATACGTATGGTGTTTGGGGTATAATAATAATATAATCTTATTTTTTTCCCAATCAAATGGTCAGAGGCTAACTAACTATACACTGATATATTGTATTGTATTGTGTGGGCAACCAATTGGATGAGACAATAGGTCACTAATTGATGGCCACTGTATTGATAAAATTGCTAATTTAAAAGACAACTTTTCAAAATACTAATTATAATTATATTATTTTCGCTGTTGTTGTTGTTTTCATTCAAAATCTCTAACAAAAATATTTATAAAAAAATATTTGTTTTCATATATGTAATTTTAAAAAAAAACTATTATTTACAATTACTTTTTATTTTATTTACTGTTATAAACTACTATACAATGTATCCTTTATTTTGCTTAAAAGATTGAAAACCATTAACTATCATAAAAAAACTAAATAAAATTTTGTAATTTACATACACATACACAAATATATATATTTATATATATATCATTACACAATTAGGATTGGATAATACTAATTAAAACGTTGCAATTTTTTTAAGTACCGTATAAATTGTATCTGAAAAAAACGTGTTCATTAAATACAGACAACACAACAACAACAAAAAATGCAAATCCTGGCTAATATCAAAACTATATATAAACAAATTAAAACAATTTTAAGCTATTTTTATTATTATTATTATTATTATCAATACTAATTTGCTATATATATATAAATACTGTTTTTTTCTCTAAATATATTTACGTATAATATTATAAATTTATATATTATGTAACACTGATTGATAGCCGCAGTAATTAAGTTATTCATGCGATTTGTTGTTTTGGCAATTGATGTCAAAGTTGTTTGAAGAGATGTAAACTAAACTTTTTTTTTATAAACTCTATCTTTTAATAATTAATTTATATATATATTTTTATATACGTATATTCAATAAGGTATTTATACGGTATATATAAGGTATAAATGCTTAAAAATAATTATTATTTGAAACAACTAGTATTTAAAACATTTTGCTATTGATATTTAATGTTAGTTTTTGTTGCTATTTTCCAACACATTAATCCTAATTAAAAATCCAATTGACCCTTTATATATATATATATATATATATGTACAGTATATATAAAGTACATTATCATTATTTTGTTTATATGTTGTTTTATTTGGTAACTTAATTAATTAACTAATAACACAATTTTTTTTTTAAAAACAAGCAAAAAATAAAATAAATAAAAATAAATATACAGTTTTTAATTATGATATCATTTGCTCAAATAGACTATTAATGTATTAATTTTTTCTGTTTTATAAAAAATATATCAAAAAATATGTTTTTAATTCAATGTTAACCAGTTTTCTAAGTGTTATATTAATATAACATTTCTACGATATGATTACATAGACACTGATATTATATAATACATTACTTAATAAATATAAAGTATATATATTAATATATATTATATATTAAATAAAAATAATAATTTCAAGTCAATCATCATTAAGATAGAGAGAGAGAGAGAGAGAGAGAGAGAGAGAGAGAGAGAGAGAGAGAGAGAGAGATTTAAAAAACATTTTTGTAAACTAATATCAACCATATGTTTATAATTAATTTATAAGCAAAATTTTTTATAGAAAAAAATCAACTAAAATATCCGCAAATATTTTGTTATTTAATTAAAATTTAATTTAAGTTTTCTTCTTTTTTTTAATTTTGAATTTTTCAAAAATAAACTAAACATTTTCAACAACAACAACAACAACAAAAATAAATAAATAAAAATGATAAATAAAATTTGCTACCATTTATTGAGATAATTAAATTTAATTTTTCTTATTTGTTTAGGAAATAAAAGTTAATATTTTTTTTAAAAAAAGTTTTGTTGTTGTAGTCTATGTTATTGTTATATACAGTATATAGTAGTGTCTGTGAGAAAAAACAGTTAACTAAACAATCATTTTTATACAACAATCGATAATAGGATTAGTTATACATTACGGTGTAATATAATAGAGGAGAACAACAAAATTATTTTTAAGTTATTTTTCAAAAATATTTTTTTTCTTCTTATGTATCTCTCTATTATACCCTATGATTAAACTTCAGGGAAATACAAAAAATAGGATAAAATAAATGTTAAAAGGATTTTCAAGACTAACAATAAGTCATTTTACGGATAATTTTTTGTTCATATACTGTATATACCAATAGAAACCCAAAATATATTATATAGATATATACTGTATATAAATAACATATAAATAGAGAGTTAAGTTTAATTGTGTTTTCAATTACTGGGAAATTACTTTATTGTATATACACTTACAGTAGTACTTATTATTTGTATTTATGTTTAGTAAATAGCAGATAATTGTTTGCGTAAATTCAGAGATGACTTTACTATACAATTGTAAATATATTAGTAAAGATTTTTACCGAAAATAAATTAGTTTTTAATATTATTATATTTATATCTAATATACTACTATATAATCATTAATTGAATGATGGGATAAATTTTTAATAAAATTTATGTTGAATTTCACTTAACTATTATTTTATTTATTTATTATTATTATTTTTTATTTTGTTGTTGTTATTGTGATGATGCTCTCAAAGATAAAATAAATAAATCAAAATTATTTGGAAATTTATTTTTTTACATTATATCATAGCAAACACATACATACACACAAACACACAAAATATCTGATAATAAATTATTTAAAATATCAAAGCAATAAATAAATTATCAAAAATAAACGTCTAATGATTCAAAACTAAATATACTAGAAAACTAAAATATTAATAATAATAATAATAATAATAATAGTAAAAAAACTCGTTCACAAAAAAAACTATATTTCAATTAAATTAACAGAAATCATAAGATTAGTCATTAAAAAACAAAAAGATATAATTATTTTGTTGTTATTGTTGAGAGTATTGATAATTAAATTATTTATAAACATTAGGACCACACTATCACCTAAACAAAAATAATAGTTATCATGACTTTTGAATGACATTATTATTATTTTAATCGTATTATATGACCAAAAATAAACCGCAAGTAAATAGCTAAATGAGTTAAGCATTATTTTAAGTCAATTATGTAATACAGTATATATAGTAAGTAAGTAACACATTGGTAATGGACAGGTATATCAGTGAAATAACAGGTATATATATATATATAAGGAAAAGTTGCAAAATATATAGTAAGTTCATAAGCTTTTATTGTTATTAAATATACATATATGAACTAATGTTACCTTTATTTATACAATATATACCTGTATAAAAAAAACTTAAGTAACATTAGATAATATAATTGTCGCCACTAACTAACTAAAGTGAATCATTTCATGTATACTAATAATAATATTAATATTAAAAAAAATATATTATATTAGCTTATAATTTGTTGCGTGACTTTTGGTCATTAAATTCAACAAACAATCACAAAAAAACTAAAATAAAAATCTTATCATAATATTTAAAGTGTACGGCTTTTGTATAAAAAAAAAAATAATAATAATCATAATAAGTAACTCTTTTAAAAAATAACAAAATCTCTAATAAAATCTAACACTTTTGTAGTCATTAGTGTATTGAAGTATTGTCAGTATGTGTTTGGAAAAAAATTATGATATCGTTTTATGAAACAATTATATACTGTATACTAAAATAATAATAATAATAATTGTAGTAAAAAATTATGTATTTTGTTACGAAATATTATATAATAGTATCACAAACTGCAGCTATGATATTATTTTATATTGTATATTATACACGTATATATATATATATAGATATACATACACACAGAGTATATGTTAATAATACCATAAAACAATAATGAAATGATTTATTTCAGTGATTGTAATCACACACAAACACATTATATATGTTGTTAAAAAAAGTTAGCGTTTAGTTCATATGATATAAGTTATAATGTGTTTGACTTTTAGTAATTTTTTTAAAAATATTTAAAATTAAAGCTTATTTACACAAACTCTCTCTCTCTCTCTCTCTCTCTCTCTCTTTGTTGTTGTTGTTCAAGTAGTCGTTGATCTCAACACACACACACACACACAGTATAACAGCAAAAATGTTGCCATCGATTAAAACATTAGATAACAGTAACAACAACAACAAAAAACAAACAAAAAAGTGGTATTATTTTTGTTGTTTGAAAAACACTATTGCGTTGACAATGAATGGCAATCATTGTGTGTCTGCTTTTGTATCACAACTACTACTTCCTATGCAAAGTACTTTTAGTATAAAAACATAGATAGTATGTACAGTATGTATGTATGTATGTGTGTGTGTGTGTGTGTATGTGTGTATGTATGTATGTATGTATGTGTGTGTCTATGTCTCTGTCCTCACAAACAAAATGTATAGTTTAGTCATTGAATATAAAACATCTGCTAAAAACTCTTGATTGATAAAATAATAATAATAATAATAATTTTGGACTCAATTTGCAAAACAATTTGCAAAAACTATTTGTATAAACATATATAATATTATATTGTGTAAACTATATATACTGTCTGTATGTCTGTCAAATAAATATGAATATTCTATAAAATTATAAATATTATATGCATCACAATAAATACGGTAAATATACAGTATATATACATATGTATATATATAATATTAGAAAATGAAAACAATAAAATATATACTAAATTATTATAATAATTGTTTTCAATTATATATAAAACTTTTCAATTTTATATCCACATTTGTACACAAAAAAATCTAATTGTCTATTATTTTGTATATATATACAGTAGATATATAAATCAAATGCAGTATACAGTATATGTACTTTATTTGTCTATTTGTTTGTCGAAAAATTCAATTTAGATTTTTAATTATTATTTATTTTATTTTATTTTTTTGTGGATGTTTTGTCTGATGTTTGCATTTTCACACAAACATTATTCACATACACTTTACAACTAAAGACCACAACAACGACAACAATAATCATTAGATTAAACATTTTGTCTGTTTTTGAAATGACAAACATTAACTGATAATCATTTTAAAAACTTAATATTTTTCAAAAATAAATTTTTACATAATATACAGTTACGTACAATATTTAAATTCTACTAATTTTTATAAATTTTTACATATAATAATAGACTATTATGTAATACACAGTGTATAATACACTATATTATTATTACTACTACTAATGTATAGACAGATCTTATAAACAGTAAATAGTTTTAGTGTCAGACAAGTTGACTTAAAATTGGGAAAATTATATATATATATAAACTGTGTCTACAATATTAATGTAATTGACAAACAAATTACTATATTAGTCAAGTAGTGATTTTAATTATGAAAAATTTTGTGCCGCAAAATATTTTTAATTACATTAATATACAAATTAAATGCATCACTTTGTTTTGTGTGTCTATGTCTATGTCTATGTGTGTGTGTGTTTCAAAATGCTAATTGCCATTTACTGTATTTAATATGCAAAATATTAATTAAAAATATTTTTTCCCTAAAAATTATTCATATAAAATTATAACATATAATTAATCTATAGTATATACAGTATATACTAAAACATAGATAGTATATAGTATATTGTATATTATACTGTATGTCACTATAATTATAAATATATGTATTTTGTAATTGTTTATAAATAAAAGTTTGTTTTTATTTCAATATCATATCATTAAAATTGTTATTATTTGATTTACTATTATTTTTTTTTGAAAAAAATATTATTGTTATTGTAAATTATATATTATTATTATAATATATACAAACAAAAAATGTAAAATAAGTTTTTGTTGTGTTGAATAAAAAAAATAAATAAAAACAATATATTATTATTATTAAGTATTATTATATTAATTTATTACTAACTTTAAAAAATATTGCAGTACTAGTAGTAATTGCCATATCAATTATGGCTATAATAAATCTAAAATTACTATAAAATATTCAATTCATTTAATTTCTAATAAATTTATAACAACATTATTATACAGTATATGTCTATTTTAAAATTGCTTATTATTTCATAATTTACATTTAAACATAAATTTTTATATAAATATGTTTTCACAAAAACAATAACAATTGAAATGTATGGCATCATAAATAATCATAATTTAGTATTTTAAAAAATACTATTATATAAAATGATATAAATATTGTGTAATTTATCTACTAATCCGGTTATCTTTTAGTTTGCATTATATACTGTAGTTGTCTTTAATAATTAAATTAAAAATTATAGCTTAAAATATTAACTAATATATATATAAATAATATTTTTTAAACAAAACAATCAATTGAATATCAATAAAAAAAAACTTTTTATTAACTTAATAATAATTAAAATTAATGACTTATTTTTTGAATTACGTAATATTAATAATAATTTTTAAAAAGAAAAATTATTGTTTGTTGTAAAATGGTTGTAATAATTAATAATTTATTTTTTCAAATTTCAAAGTAAATTACATATTTAGTATATTATTAATGTTTTATAAATATTATTTAATTTAATAGTTAAAATTAATTGCTATTGTAAATTACTAATAAACAAATATCTAAATTAAGTTTATTAAATCTAGTTTATTAAATATTACATTTTTGTTGTTATCAAAATATTGTACTTAAAAATTTAAATAAATAAATAAATTTTTGTTAATCTATTTTTTAAAAAATTTTATCCAACATTTGTCGCTCATATCTAAACTATTGCAATATATAAGCCATTAATTTATTTTTGAAAGCACTTTTGAATTGCATAATATATTTTAGTCTGTATAAGTATTGCCGGATTTTATATATATATATATATTTATTTTAATATATATTTTAGTTTTGTTGCTCTTTGTTGTCAATGTTTCCGCACAATTCAAAATGCAAAAGGTATGGCATATTTACAGCCATTAGGGGATGGATACCAATCCATGGATAGTAATAATAATAATAATAATAATAATAATATGCGGTACTCATGGAGCGTAAAATGTGAGAGCCATACAAACAAAACATTTTATTATACAAAATTTATTAATAATAAATAGCAAAATTTTTATTTATATTTAAATAAAACTTTCCAACCAATTTGTATATATATATATATATAATATGATATAAATTATAATAGAAAAATTGTTTTAGTTATAAATGCAATTTTTGTTTGTTTTATATTCAATTATTGTCATATTATAGATAAACAAAAACAAAAATATACTAATAACTAAATTAATAAGTAATAGTAATAAAGTTTTTAAAATTTTATCAGGTACACAAACTTAATATTTAAATTAATATTACAAAAAAGTTGATATTTCAAAATATTAAAAATATATACCAATATATACTGTATATACTATTTTTAAATATCATGTTTAATATACTGTACTGGTGAAAATAAATAGATAATTTATACAACAGTTATCAATAAGAAATCAATATACAAATAATTTTGTTGTTTGATGTATCTATTAATAGCAACAATGAAACACAAAAACATCTATACAACTGTCCATCTATTGTGACCCTTAACTTTGGATGTTATATGCAGTCATTTAGTCATCTCTCTCTCTCTCTCCCGGATAACAAAAATACACATTTATATGCCTTATGTAAGTGCCATACATACACATACTAACAATACAATACATACAGATGTCATAATTGGTGGCAAATGCCATAAATTTCATCGAGAGATTGCAAAAGGAAATAAAAGACAAACCAAAACAACAAAACAATTATTTATCAAAACATTCAGAGAAAATAATATTATATATATATATATATTAATAATAAATATCATAAAACTATTGCATCGTTTGACTCTTTAATACAAAAAATAACTTTTCTGGTGGTCTTCACCTTTAGATTCATATTAACACCCCATCTCTATCTCTCTCTCTCTCTCTCTCTCTCTCCCCATCTAATCTCAATGGGTGGGGGGAACTGGAGTTCATTCAAGTGAACCCTTTAATTGTGTGCCGGATGTCAGTGAAGTGTACCACAAATATATGGTATGATATTATTATTATTATTATATAGATATTGTTTTCTCAATATAAAAGACAAAAATCTTAAGTTCCCTTTCAAAGCCATTCAATATGATATAACATTTATTTTTATTTTATGTCTCTCTCTCTCTCTCTCTCTCTCTCTCTTACTCTCCATTGAAATGGACATAAACATCACTCAACTTAATAGACATTAATATATATATATATTGCAGTAACTTTATTATATACTACAGTAATACATAAATCCTATATATAAACCTTTATATATATATATATATATTAGACATTTATAAAAGCATTATACTGTATCATAGCATATTATATTGATGATATACTGTTTATGATATAAAATATTTAGAAAAAAATAATATTTTTGTTGTTTATATTCGTGTATATTATAATACGATATATAACGAGCAAAAATATATATAAATAAGAAAATAAGATATATATAAGCAAAAAAAAACATTCAAAATTATTATTAAAAGTAACTTATCATCACATGCTTGTAGTGCTAGTGTATGATATGAGTACCGGTGCTCAGAGACAACAATTTTTATTTATAATATAATATTGGTATATAAATAGTAATGATATATATAATTTCACTTAATAATAATTTTTCTATTATTATTACTATTTTTTTATTATTGTTATTACTGTTTTTCTTATTTATTTTTACTAAAAGTAATGACTTAGTATTATTATTTTATTTTATTTTTGGTTATAACATAAACTATATTTTAATATACATTATGTAATTTAACTCCACAATTGTCAGTATAAAAAACATCATAATTGAAATATTTTGTGATATCATAGAGTATATACAGTATATGATGTTTGATGTTATGTACGACTAATGAATTTATCAAACTTTAAGATTGCATGAAAATAATAATAATAATAAAAACAGCAAAACTTTTATTTTTATTTATTTTTTGTTGAATAAAATATATATATATAATAGATAATAAAATTGTTTTCACTAATAAAGTTAGAAAATTATTTTTAACGAACCTCTTAAAAGGTTCACATAATTTGCTATTTTTAGAGGAAAAAGAAATAAAAAAATACTATAATATAATAATAATAATATTATTATTATTATTATCCTAATAGTGTTACAAATACTATGTTATATCGTTATATACAATGACTTTATATTTATTTATTTTTGTTCATAAATTTTGTTGCTTGAATTTCACACGAAAATTGTCTATTAAAATGATATACTATACACTATATATATATGTCGTATGTTTTCAAGCAAATTGTATAAAAACAATTCATTGCCGCAAACACCGACCTAAAAGAGGAAAGTCTACTCTCTATTACCAGTGGTGACACAACTTTCCCTTTTATTTTGGTGTTGTGTCAAACTTATAGTTGAGTTTACAAAACAAAACAATTTTTTTGTGTTAGTCACTGGAGAGACAAATTTAGAGACCACTTTGTATGCGATATATAAACTATTTTTTGTTGTTTGGTGTCCATATGTTGTACAGTAGTTGTGTGTCTATACAGTTGACTATTAAATATATACTGTGTCTCAGTTTATGGTAAAATATTTTTTTTTCGGGAGACTTGGGATATCAGGTAATGCAAGTGTGTATGTGTTTAGCTCATGGATATAAAAAAAACTATACTCACTTTCCCCACTATATATTTATATATTAATGTAATTACAAATGCTTCATTTATAAAGTATAATTATTTTTAAGTATTACTTTATATATATATATAAAAATTATTTTTTTTATATATTTAACTGACTCAATGTCTCATTAAATGTATATTAAATTGATATATATTTCCTGTAATCTCTGTAAGTCTATAATATAATATACATTAAAAGATTTTCTTATTTTGTAACAAAAAACAACAACAAATTGTTTAACAATATATAAAATTGCATCAATTTTTTCAACTATTAATTATTTTATTTGCTATATAATAGTACTGTATATCGAAATACAATATAAAATTGAAAGCAAAAATAATATGATATATATAATTGATAAAAAAAAATAATACGTCAATAATATTATTTATTTTCTAGTTATAGTACCAAAAAAATATCACTTAAAAATAATGTAAAAAATAAAGTAAAAAATAAAATATAATATAAACTGTATTTATTGTAATATACTTAACATAAAAAATAAGTTCATTAATTAGCATTTAAACTACGAGTTGCTTTGGATACTAATCTCTAGTATTAAAAATTAAATTCAATAATAATCGGATAACATTTAAATTTGTTCAAATAAATATTCAAAGAAAAAAAATTTATTTAAATAAATATTTTTGTTGAAAAAAAAATTTAGACTATTTTTTCAAGTGAATCGTGTATTAAATATTAATAATTTAATATATTCAATACAGATAAATATTAAAGCTGTACTCTCTATTATAATATAATACTAACTTAACATAACAGTCATGTTATTGACCAATAAGTTAATCAAAAAATCAATATTATATATTCAATATACTGTATACCGATATAAGATATAATAAATATATTTCCGACAAATATTAAACTATTTTTCCTTAAACATCATAAATCCTGTTCCCTCCCATAAAATCATCCCTGAATAAGATCCCTGCGCTCTCACTCTATAGACTCTCTCTCTCTCTCTCTCTCTCTCTCTCTCTCTCTATATATATATATATATATATAGATAGTTGTCAACCGATGAAATATATATATATATATATATAGAGAGAGAGAGAGAGAGAGAGAGAGAGAGAGAGAGAGAGAGAGAGAGAGAGAGAGAGAGAGAGATAGATTATTAATTTAATTTTGTCAAAATTAATCACTTTAGCCATATATTTAATAATAACATCAATACATATGATGATACCGTAATATTTCACTATAAATAAATAAATCTTTTTTTATATATATATACATTTTATTATACATTGATATTATATAATATAATATAAATGATTTGTTGATTTAAAAAAAATATATTTGTATTATTAAAGATATAAAGTATAATAATATATAGATGTACAGTACTTATACACATAATATGTACGGTATGTATAATATTTACTGAATTTATTTTTTTTAATAACTTGACTATAGATTTGCCGATCATTTAACTAAATATAAATATATATTATATATACTGTAGTTTTTTTATGCCTTAAGAGATTATTAGTGATTATTATTTGCGATAAACAGCTGTATGTTTAAATAGAGGTACAGTCAGACAGAGACGCATAAATTATTATACATACAAACTGATGGTTATATATATATATAAAGTTATATATATATACTGTAAGGTCCGTACAATGCAAGTGTGATGGGATGATGGCATGAATGAGATTTATGATAAGCGCATATACTGTATGAACTGTTGGTTCAAAACTGGAGGACACAAACTGAGAGCCGAAATGAAATAAAACTTTTTTTTTCTCTCTCTCTCTCTTTCTCTCTCTATCTTTATTTCGTCAAACATTTTACTTAATATATTAGTAGTAATCGCGTTGTCTTTATGTTTAAGTCCTCTGTGAGAGTTAAGTATGCATTCAATCGGAAATATTTCTGTAGAGTTATTGTGTTATTATTATTATTATTATCATTATTATTATGGTTATCATTATTATCGCTATTATTTATGTTAAATACAGTGTACAGTCAAACATTTAGTGGTTGTACAATATGTATAAATTATATATATATATTTTGTTAGACCATAAAAAATAAATAAAAAGCAAAAGTGTTATTGACTTATGAATTGGTGACTTGAAATGAGTATTATATTAATATAATATTTATTAAAATGATTGATTCAAATGTTTATTTATTTATTTTTTTCTCTTTTCAATAGAAAAAATGCTAAATTAAATCAACAGTTTATTATTATTAAACATTTTTTAGCAAATATTTTTATAAATACATTAATGCAAACAATTTTTAAAAAGTTTAATATCTAATTATTAAAATTTTCATCAATATTATATTAAATTTCTTAAATATTTTTATTATTTATTTTTTGAAATAGCTTAATTTTTTTTAAATAAAAATAACTTTAAAGTTAAATAAATATAGTGTTTAATAAAAGAAAATGTACAGTTAGGTCACACGATATGTTACAATACTGTATTATATATATATACATAAATAAAATTATGTCAAATAATTAAATGATTTAATAATAATAATCACAAAAAAAATGTGAGATAAAAATATTAGTTACACTTTAAATTTTTAAAAAGAAATGTTAAAATTGTTAAAATTGTTTTTTTTCAAATCAATATAACCGATAAATATTTAATTATAAATATATTTATTTTTATTTTTTTTAAAAAGTTTAAATGTCATTAACAACAACAAAAAAATCTAATATCAATTTTGACCTCAAATATTGATGGCATTGGAAAAAAGAGTCAAAAAAATTATAAAACAAAATTTTTCAGATAAAAACTTTATTTTTTTTGTTGTCGTCAAAGTAATGATAGAATAAGTAACTAAACTGTTAAACTGATTATAAAAATAATATAATTTTTTTTTTAAAAATACAGTTTTTTAATTTTAAATAACATCTAACTGTTAATTAATTTTAGTTAAATAGGTTTTTTGTTGTTGAATGACAAAGTGTTACAACAAAATGTACAGTAATCGCAATAATACTTATGCGGGAAAAATATTTTTTAAAATAAGCTGTTAAAACCTTTATTATATGTATTTTTACAGATATTAACTAAACACACATAACAACGAGGGTTGTTATGTTTTTTTAGAGAGAGAAAGAGAGAGAGAGTTTGCGGATAAATAAAGTGTGAAAATTGTTTTTAAATATATGACTATTATTTACAGTACTACTACTTTATACAGTAGTTTCCATTAATAGAAAGTGTGTGTGATTTTTGAAGTGTTAGGGAAAGAGAGAGAGAGAGAGAGAGAGAGAGAGAGAGAGAGAGAGAGAGAGAGAGAGAGAGAGAGAGAGAGAGAGAGAGAGAGAGGCCAACAACAGTTCAACAAAAAAAATGTTAAGAGGAAAGTTAGATCTGCACCGGCAGCTAATTGACTATACAATACACTACTACACAGTGTATGCAAGGATAAGGAATAGAGTGATTGCAAAAAAAGTGTAAGAAAAGAGATCTGAAGCGAAAATATTGAAACAATAAATTATTAGACAGTTTTAGTGACAATATATACTGTATAGTATAGCCATAAATATATGATATGAGAGAGAGAGAGAGAGAGAGAGAAATAGAGAGAGAAGGAGAGAGAAAGTATATATTCAGTGTATTATAAGTGTGTTTAATGTTTGCATTAAGACTTGTGATTATAATAAATAATGATTTTTATTCATCATTTTCTGCACGTTCTCTCTCTCTCTCTCTCTCTCTCACTCACTCACTCACTCACTCACTCACTCTCTCTCTCTCTCTCTCTCTCTCTCACTCACTCACTCACTCACTCACTCACTCACTAACTCACTCATTCACACACACAAACATACACTCACTGGCTCTGACTCTGTTTCGCATATAATTATGTAGTAAACGGATGTACAGATGTGTGGTTGTAATTTGCAATTATAGCCAAAGAGCACTACAAATGAAAGTCAATGTTAGCTTATTTGCACTGTTTTTATATCATATGATTATTATTATTATTATATATTATATATACTATTTTGCCTCAAAAGCCGACTGACTTCGCAAAATATGACTCCAAGGATTTACTATTAAATACTACTACTACTACCACCACTACTACAGCCCTTTCCTGATGTGTGTGGATCTCTCACAACAAACTCCCTGTCCTATTAGTCTCTCTCTCTCTATTAGTAAAAATATTTCTATATATAATATTAAATATAATATTGTATGAAAATGAAAATGAGATTTAAATCTACCGAAAAAATCGCTTCAATAACTGCTATATAAATACTATATATTATATACTGTTCAACAAATTAAAATAATTTTGCGTAAAATATAATTGCTTTTAGCAAATATTATACTGTAGTGTATATAATATTTATTTTGTGTATGTATTTGTCACACATTTGTTGCACCTATACTTGTTATACTTTACCTAATACAAGTGTAATAATTTATTTAATATTTTTTTTTAAAAAATTGTGCTAAAATATGTAGTAGTAATAATATATGAAAAATTTTATACATAAATAATTTATGATTTTTAAATAATATCTATACACTGTATTAACTATAGAAAATGGGCATAAAAATAAATATTGTTGTTATTATTGTTGAAATAAAACCATTTACATCAACTAAAACATAAATTTAAAAAAAAAACAATTGTCAACAACAAAAATGTTGATATATAAGTAAATACGATATGATATTATAGTTTATTTTTCTTAATCACTATAAACCAGTAAAACTACTGATCCATCGATAGTAAAAGTTTTTTTTATATATATATAAAAATTTTAAATAATAGTTATATACTGTAAAAATAACATTTATTTTTATATACATTATTTTAAATGATACAGTATATATATTATTATATAAATATTGTCCATTAAATATAAAATCTCTCTCTCTCTTTCTCTTTCAATGTTATGTTTTTTTAATGATATTTCAATTTTGAAAACTTAAATAAACTGTATATTTATATAAAAGTCACAAACTTTTCTCTTATATATATTATTTTTTATTGTTTATATTTATCTTCAAAAAAATATTATATCTTTCTTTTTCTTTTTTTTAATATAAATTTAATATATTTATCATATATTCTCTATAAAAATATTTTTTGCTTATTGTTTGTCTTAAATTATTTCGTTATGTTAGTTTATTTATATTATTTATCTGTTTCAAAATATATATATATATATATATATATAAATTGATTTTATAATATATATATATATACTTCAAGTTATAAATTGTATATTAGATTAAACCCAAACAGAGACTAGAAATCTAATGTCATATCGCAATATATTAACAATACTTTCTCATTGAAATAGACATAAATAGTACAAACAATATATAATACTTAATATATATATATATATACACTGTATGACTTAATTCAATATATGTTTTCACATATTAAAAAATATATATAAAGTTTTTTTTGTTGAAAAAAAACATATTTTTTCAAAAGAAAATTCAATGTTTTTAGAGTTAAAAACTTTATTATTATTCTAATATAATAAACAATATATTAATATAAAATATATACTCTAAAAGCAAAATCAGTAAAAAATAAATTTTTTATTCTTTTAATTTCAATATTAAATCTAATATTTATAAAGAAAAATATTTATTATTATTATTATTAATATTATTATTTAAGTTAAAAATATGTCCAGAATATTCTTTGCATATATATTTATTTTTATTGATATTATTATTATTATTACCATTATTATGAATTCTTGAAATAGCAATCAAAATAACAATATTAGAAAACTAATAATAAATATCCGACAAAAATGTTGAATATTTTATCATGAATTGAGATATTAAGGAATTGAATGAAAACAACAAAATAAAATCTCATATAATTTTGATTTTGTTTTTTTTGTTGTATAAATCTTTTTACATAAAAATAGATAGAAATATACAAATATATGAATAAAATTATTATAGTAATAATAAACGAATCTAAAGCAATGCAATTTATTAGACGGTTATTAAAATTTATTTATATAAGTTATATACTGTATATATATATACAAAAAAATCTTAAATAACTTTTATTTTGTTTATTTCGACAAAAAAGTTAATAATGATATGTAATATCAAAATACTATATTTATAAAATATATTGAAAAATAAAAATCTTTTTTTCTGACAAATAAAAAACAATTTATAGATAACTATTGAAAACAAATGTCAAGATTTTAGTTTCCAGACAAACATTTGTTTGTTTTACACCCTATATATACTATATATATATACAGTATATTACAAACTTATTAACACTCAATATATAGAGTATGAAACTAAATAATAACAAATATAAAAACTAACAAAAAAATAATTTAATGTTATTATGTTATTAGTTAGACAAAAAAAAACTAAGATAAATACAAATAGTAGTAATATTATTATTATTATTAACTGTAAGTAATATTTTTGAAGGAAACAAGTGATCATTAATTATGATGAACTGTTGTGTGCTTTTTGTTTGTTTGTTTGGTTATTATCATATTAGAGGCGACTTATAATTCAGTGGACAGTTGTTTTTGTAGGAGAGTTAAATTAGTTAGTTGTTCATACAATATACAGAGTCCACACTATATCATATATTATACATTATATAATATATTAATTGAACAAATATATTTCACGCGATTATTATAAAAGCAAATAACATTAATATTAAGTATAACATTATTATTGTATTATAAGTGTCAGGTATTGTTTAGTAAAGTACAGTATATTACTGTATAGACTGTCTGTGTGTTTGCAAACAATGCAATAACTATAATGAAAGTCATAAATAAAATGCATAACTTTTTTTGGCAATAATAATAATCATATCTATATAGTAATCATTACTATATATTTATTTGTTTATTATGACTAAACTATTATTGGCTAGTAATACAAAAACAATAACAACTCATCTCTCTCTCTCTCTCTCTCTCTCTCTCTCTCTCTCTCTAACTGTGCGTTTGTGGTGATGATCTCCTGCGGCATCGGTAGGTGAACTACCAGTGACTCATTTACCATCAAAACACATCAAATTCAATAAATAGATCCCATATGTGCTGTAAAAACAGTGAATGTGAGTGAAAGAGAGGGTAGGTTATAGGCATATCACATACAGGAGAGTAGTTGGCTATACTATCAAATAGATAGCTAATATGTAATGTGTATGAAAGCGATATGAGTGTGACTTTTTGGCCAATGATTTTTGGGCTCAAAGCACACGTAATAACTTATTATCTATTTGATTACAGTGAAAGCGCCGGTAGTGCCAAAAACATACATCACTTTCACCCACCAATTCTATAGTCATTGATAGACACCGAACCCCAAACTTATTGCAAACTACTACTACTAGCACTACTATTACTACTACTCAATGGACAGACAATTAGTTTTATTTTTCTACATTATATACAGTGTATTATACTATACTATAATATATAATGTAGATAAGACATACCGGTATTGTATTCAATATATAAATATATAATACATAATACAAACATTAGAAATATAGTCAAAGAGAGAAAGTGAGAGTATATTAAATATCTATTAGACATAAAGCTGACTGTGAGGGTAGAGATAGAAAGCAAGAGTGGGTGAGTAGAGAGAGATCATTGATGTGTTGTCTGACCTAACAAACAAAGTGTGGACACTATTGTATATACTGTACTGTATATAATATACCTGAAGGGGAGGACCTGTATGTTTGAGGCCAATCTGTCTAATGATAGATACGATTTCCCTTTTTAATTGATGCCAAACAACAATGAAAATGGCATTCAGTATTATCAATGCAATATGCCTTTCCCAATTTACGCCCTGTCCATATCCGGACCCGTGTCTATGTTGTCTCCATAATGCTTGTCCTACATTATACTAATTGTATGCGACATTTGTGCTGCAGGAGCTCACAGACATCAACATCATATACAGTACCTAACTGTCCCCTACGGTGGTAATGGCATTTAAAAAGACTTTTTACATATGCAATGCAATTATGTATTCAATGCCTTAACTCTTACTAAAATCCTTGTGTGACACTGGAAAATGCCATTAGATTTTTGTGTCGGTTAGTGATAGAGAGAGAGAGAGAGAGAGAGAGAGAGAGAGAGAGAGAGAGAACCAATAATGAAATTAACAATTATTTTGTTTATACAGTAGACTAAACACGAGGACTGACAGGCAAATGACACACCAGTGCTGATAGTTTTAATGCACTCAACTGTATGTTTTTGAAACGAGCATAAGTAGTATTAATGAACCCAACTGTGCTCTCTCTCTCTCTCTCTCTCTTTCTCACTCACTCACTCACTCACTCAGTCTCTCATTTATAATGACCAGATAGTTATCCTTTTTTTTTTGGTTGTTATTAATGATTTCAATATCCAGCAATAAACTATAGTATTATAACTTACTATAATACTATTTATTGTATATAAAATTATATGATATTATAGCCAAGTATTTTTTGGACGGTCATAAAAAATGCCAACTTTCCCTTAATTGTCAACCGTTACCAACATTATACCCGAATATATCATATACAGTATGTTGTGTAGAGTAGTTACAGAGGACAGTCATATAATCTAAATAAATATAGTATAATATACAGTATATTTAACTTATATAAAAGTATAGCCTCACAAGACATGGTATGGCTAATAGTTAGGTCTCCCCTCACACTGGAATGACCCCTAAAAACTAACTAAATATTAATAGTAAAACTCGTTTATATTGTGTATAAGATATAATTTGTCACTAACTTGACTGTTAATAATGTGAAAAAAAACTATTACCAAAAACTCAATCAATCCTATGCTTATATCATTTAACAGTTAATATATTGATATTACTGTACAGAAAAATATACAGTATATATATTAATAATACATATAAATAAATTCAGTACTGTTTTTTTTGGGGGGGGGGGGGTTGTATGCACGCTATGTGCGTGAATATCAGTTTCATTTTATTAAAGTTAAATCAAAAAGTTTTTATATATTTATAAAAAAATAAGAAAAAAATATTATACCAAAAAAATGATTAGTAAATTAACCAATAAAAAAAATTCTGTGGAAATATATTTGATACATAAAATATTATACTATTATCTTTATATGCTATTATTATTGGATTCCCAAATATAATATAATATCACATATATATACTGTATATACAATTCAATACAAAATTGGGTCTAACATTGTTGGCGAACAAAAAAAACTTCATAAATAAATTCATTGAATAAATTGAATTCATGTGTTATATCATATAACACACACACACACACAGTAATGTAATGTATACGATATATATGCTATTATATATATCATATAATATATAACATTTACTCACTCAGTCACACACACACACACGCTATACACTAAGTCATATCCGTCCTCTACATCGTTCATCTACCCGTGCAATGATACACCCGCTCTCAGTGCTGTTGGGCATCATTTTCAGGTCCGCTTCTCCTACACCACTACCACCACCACCACTACCCAACTATCATTATCATCACTGTTACCATCAAATAGGTTACGTCACTAGATTTTGACAGTTAGGGTCTATCATCAGCTCTGATACGGTCTTCCCATTTGTGGTGTATTTTTGTACAAAATAGAGAGTACTTCTTAAAAATTGATGATTTAGTCCGACATTAACATACACTACACACAGCACTGTCAATGTCTATGGCTATGGCTATTGCCTATCGATAGTTAATGTAATGCAATGGATAGTACTGTAAATTACTGCAGTAGTAGTAGTGAATGGCGAGTGAATAATAAATTATTTCCTAATTTTTGCTGAATATATGATAACAACAAACTACATGTGCTTAGCATTTGTATTCATGTTTGTGAGTCTAAGTGAGTGATAGTGAGTGAGTGAGTGAGTGAGTGTGAGAGAGAGAGAGAGAGAGAGAGAGAGAGAGAGAGAGAGAGAGAGAGAGAGAGAGAGACTTTTATTTTATTTATAACTTACAATTAACTTATATAATAAAATATATATATAGCCGTCAAATCAAAGTGAATATAATGTATTTTACAAAACAACAATATATACAGTATATTAATAGTTTAATATTATAGTTATTAATGATGAAATAGTAAATTTTTTATAAAATATATATATATATATATATAATTTATATAATAAAACATTAGCTTTCCATTTTCCATTAAATCATTAAACTATTATATATATGTTTTTTTATTGTCAAATAAATTGTTGAAATCTAATACACCGATAAATATTTTTTTCTTTATGTGTGTGTATTTTTATGCTTACAAAAGCAAAATTTGTTTTTTAGTTATATTTTTTTCAATTTTTATAGTTTTTCAATAAACCTTTTATATAAATTTATATATATATAACACAAAATCATTTTTATTAGAATATATATATATATATATATATATATATATATATATATATTATATGATATAAGATAAAGCATTTAAAACAATAATGTATTTAATACATAATCTATTACTTATATAATACTGTACAATATTTTATAGTTGCTTAATAGCATAAAATTTCTATATTTAATAATAGACTTTAGGAAATAATTTTTTTTATAGATTTTTAATAATAATAATAGATTCATAATAACTATTATAGACAATATATTATAATATTTTTTTTTTAAATACATGATTTGTAAAAATAAAAATTCAATCAATAATTATTGCAAAAATAATAATTATTAGTATTCATCAATAATATACAGTAAAAAATCAATTAATTAATTAACTTATATAAATTAATTTAGTTAAAAATCGACATAATTATCAAATTATTGTAAGTGTATTTACTCATAATTTATAAGTTGTCAATACAGTATTATATTTCAATAACAGCAATAATAATAATTTTTTTTAAAATTCATAATTAATGATATTATATTTAATAATAATAAAATAAAATCCTTTTTTTTAATAAAATATTATGTTTCAATAACGACAAATTACATAAATAACTTATTATAAAGTTTGTAATTCATATAAAGTTATATATATATATATATATATATATATATATATATATATATATATAGCGTATATTTGTTAACAACAATATGTTTTTTGTTTTATTTATTTAATTTATTAATATTTTTGTTGTTGTTTCATATTTTCGAAATATATAAAAAAATAAACTAAAAAATAAATTATAGTTTCATAATAACATATGGACACACTATTGTGTGTTAATATGAAAAATTGATATCAAAAATGTCATCAATTTTTATTATTAAGTGTTGTCACCAAACAGTGTATATAACTAACTTATACTGTAGTAATAGTAGTACTGTATTATAGTTGTTATTATTAATTTTTATTATTAGTATTGTTTTATTTGTTTTAGTCGTCGTCTACATGATTGATATTGTTGGACCCGAAACAACAACAAAACTAATATTATTAAAAAATAGTTGACTTAAAAAAACAAATACGACAAACAAAAAAATAACAAACTAACAAAAAAAAGTTTCATTATTTATTTAAATAATATTAATATATTGTATATACTATTGAATAAAAAATAAAAATAAATATTAAACACAAATATTAATATATACCATATTGTTTGCCATATAAGTCGTTTAAAAAATAAATAACTTTATTATTAATTAACAACACCTATGCCTGCAATTGATTTAATTTATTTTATTGATTTATATTTTTTTTAATGTTTACCTATATTAATATAAAAAATACTTATATGTTATAAAACATTTTTTTTAAATGTTATAATGTACAAAAATTATGGTTAATGCCATAAACGTGTCAACAGCATATTAATTTTATATATTAATAATATCACATATACAGATCTTACCAATTGCTTTAGGTATTGGCAAAAGTATAAAGTGTTCGATATATTTTTCTATATCATATTATTCACCAACTATTCAATAGCATATGTTATGAATTTTATCAAATTATCATTAATAGTTTCAAAGTTATCAGACACTTTATCAAATATGTGAAATTTTATCTTTAAAGATCAATATTTTGAATTCCTGTGGTAAGTCTGACTCATAAAATGAACATATGCTTCTTCAACTATTACTCTTTTATTCGTAAGTTTTTCGGAATTATTTTCTTAGAGATTAAAATTTAATCGACATTTTTTCAAAGTCACCTCAATTGACAAACCAAAAATTATTAGGTACAAATTGACAAAATTGCTTTTGTACAGCTAATTCTATAAAATATTTTTATAACTGTTATGTGCGTAAAAAGCCTGACTATTACTCCTACTCATGACATATACTAATTTAATTTATGATCAGCAGTTGTTTCCTGAATGAATCGTCTTTACAAGTGGTCATTAATGATATTTGGTCAACTTTTAAGCTTTATTGTTTTTTTCTGAATTAATTTATATTTAAACTGATACTGGTATAAAAAACTTTATTATCTTTTGAGTTAACTTTGATAAGTTTAAGAAACAATATTTGTTTTTTTTGTTTATAATTTTAAGAAAAAATAACGTCCCAAAATTTTGCATATTTAGTATACAAAATATTCAACGACAAGACCTTTTTTAATTACAATAACTTTGAAACTATTAATGATAATTTGATAAAATTCATAACATATGTTATTGAATAGTTGGTTAATAATACAATATAAAAAAATAAATCAAATTCTTTATACTTTTGCCAATACCTAAAGCATTTAGTAAGATCTGTAATAATATCAGATTATTTTAACAAGGTAGTTATTACTATATTAGGATATCTATGCATATACAGTATATACTGTATATTAAAAAAATCAAAATACAAAAAAAACATAACATTAATTTAATATATAAAAATATGTTATATACTATTATATCATATACCGGTATTATAATATTAATCTAAATTTTATAATACTTTTTTCTATATATAAATTTATTTATTTTGTTTATTATTTAAACCCAATTATTTTTCTTGTACTGTATCTGTTATTAATAATAATATTAAAGTTAGTAATAAATTTGCAGAATATAACTAAATATATTAACAATTGTTTTTGTTTAATAATATTTATAAATTAATATGTTAGTGTTATAAATATAAAAAAATGTAACAATTATTAAGTTAAACAATATATTTTTATATATAATATAAATATAAAGGTTTTATATATTTAATATATATAACATTTGTGACATAAATTTTCATTTATAATTAGTATATTTTTATATATAAAAGAAATATTTGGGTAAATTTAGTGTAAATTTCAGGCAATAAATATATATATATATAACAGTCAAAACAAAATTATGGCTTCAAATATAATTATATTTGTAATGTTTTTATTATTATAAAACAACATGTTTTTATTTTTTATTATTATTTATTATTATTAATATTTATCAATTAATCAATTGTTTTTTGTTTCAAATTACTAAGTGTTTGTATATAAAAATAGATTTGAATACATAGTATTAAGTTATATAATACTTTATTTTATATATATATACAGTACAAACATTTAATTATTTGAACTAAAACATAAATACTCTAACTATTACTTTAACTAATAAATCAAATGATTTAATTTAGTGGAAAAAAATAAATTATCTAAAATAACTGTGTATTTTTTGTTTTGTCTTTTAATTGTTGTTTATTATTATTATTATTAAAGTTAAGGTATTAATTAAAGGTTAGAAAATTTGTTTATATATATAATATATAAATATATTTATATGAAACAGAAGTTCAATTATTTTTGCGATAAAAACTTTTTTTCAAAATACAAAAAATAAATGAAATAAAAACTGTTATCTAATCGCATAATATTTGGTATTTTTTACTTAAAATTTTTCACCAAAAATAGATAGCAATTATAAGAAAATAAATGTAGTTTTTTTTTGAGTATAAATTTATGTAAAAATCATGACAATCTATTGGAGATTACAATTATGTTTATATAGTTATAATTAATTTAAATTTTTTTATGTTTATTATTTTTATTTAATAGTATTATTATTAGTAATAGTATTTTGTTGAGAAATAAGACATTAAAAATGTCAATTAAATTGTAAATAATAAATACCAAAAAAATAATAATAATAAGTATTAAATCTTTTTTATCCATTCAAACAATATTATTGAAATCAAAATTAAGTTTTACAAAAAAAAACATTTCTATTACTGTCTAATAAAAATTTTTAAAAAACTATCCAATCATTTGTTATAAATTATTTAAAGGTTATTGCAATTAATGATTGAAGTCGTCGATACACAAAAACAATAAATAAATAATAATAAAAATTAAATAATAATAAAATAAAATCAATTTTCCAAAAAAAAATTGTTTGAAACCTCTTTGGGGTAAAAACTAATGATTACGGATTCATATCATATGTGTATTATAATATAGTATGTGTTTTTTATGATCATCATTAAGTCAAAAAAGTTTCATCAATTTTATTACAATTAATTGAATAGTCAAATTTGAATATATATATATATATATATATATATATATATATATGTTTGGGCAAAATGAAATATCGTTTAATTTTATGTAATGTATGTAATAGTAATAAAAACAAACAACAATTTTTGTTTTTAACATAACAAACAATAATTATTGATTTACAACTCAATTTTGAAAATAAAAACTATTATTGCAATCGTATAAATATAATGCTTAAATTTGTTTGAATTGTTAAATTTGTACACACATATATATATATATATATATATATATATATATATATATCATATTTAGTGTTTTTAAATAAAAGCTAATTATATATCACGATAGTTCAAACTTATAGTTATAATGAAATACTTTTTTTCATTATATTAAATATTTATGTGTGTTGTAAGCAATAAATATAATGACTATTTTTCAATGTGTCAATAATTGTGGCATTTAATTGATTGAAGTTAAAAAAAAACATTTAATATTAAACTTTTATATATCAAAATGTTGTTAACATGGAAAATATATTGTAGTGTACAGTATATATATATACAGTATATAGGGGACAGTTATTATTATTTAAGTTAAAGTGTACATTACCTAAATAGATGATTGATTGGACCAACAAATAGACTGTCAGTGCCATTGATGATGACATGATGTTACTGTCCATTCAATATACAGTTTATATACAGTATATACAGTTTATTGTTGTTTGAGACCCGATGTTTGACTGATTACAGTTACAATAGCAATATAAATGTTGTTTTTTTATCTATTGATATATTTATTTATCAGTAAAGTTGATGTCCAAATGTTTATATATATATATATATATATATTTTGGTATTTATTGTCTTCAATTGGGACTTAAAGTTATTATTTACACTTGTTTTTGCAGACACACTACTACTATAGTACTACTGTATTATATAATAATAATAATATTGAATGCAAACACACAAACATATATGATATATAAAAAAAAGTTTGATTTTTTGAGTTAAACTTTTATTTTTGTTGTATTTATTTCACTGACAAATAACTGTCATATTTTTTTGGGAGAAAAAAGTTTGAGTTTTTTTTTAAAAAAAAGTTTAGTTTATGTTTTTTTTCGCTGATATGACAAACAATTATTCAAACATTTATGAGATGATAATCCATCAAATTGTTTGTGTTTTGTAGTCACACATATGTATCACTAAACAAAAAAAAACATTTAGTGACTTAAAAACATAATACAATACAAACCATTTATAAATTAGTCGATTAATATTAATTGAATGTTTTTTTAGTTATTTTTATTTAAAAAAAAAGTTTTTCCTCAAAATACCCACAAAAAACACAATATTATTATTATTATTATACAACTAATTGATGCAACAAAAAAAATCTATTATTAATGTTAAGTTTGACAACAAATAAAAAGTTTTCCAACTTTTTTTTGACAATATATATGCAAACAAACAGTTAATTACCGATTAATTTATTATTGAAAATACATGTTTTAGTGTCTTCTCTATCGGAAATACATTGATTGAACGGATATTATCGTACATTGTATGCAATGGACACACCGTTTTTTTGTTGGTTGTTTTGCATATACCCTCTAACCCAACAAATAAAACACATACACAAACGCAAAGCTTTATTTTGTGAGCTTTTATACAGTATTATTATTATATATATATATGAGACATATAAAGCTTACGATCCAATCGGTTTGGATGCTTAGCACCAACTGTTAAGGCTGTTAACCATTGCATACATTTGACAAACACACACACATTAGGGGCTAACCAACTCATACGCTCTACCGGTGCTCTCTCACTAACACAAACACTATCTAATGAAAAGTCAAATTTTATTTATTATAGAGTCGACATCTGAATGGTATTAATACCAATATTATCAGTCATCCACTTAAATACATAAATTTATATTAAATACCGGTAACTAAACAATAATTATGTAAAAATTAATGTATTAGTTTAAAGGCAACCAACAGTTATAGATAAACAATAAAAATGTTATTTGTATTATTATTATTTTTTATAAATAATTAAATAGACAAATTATTTGATAAAAATTAATATATATATATATATTATTATATAAATTAAATTATTGAATGATTATAATTGTAGTTAAAAATATACAATAAATTAAACAATAGTACAATTTTAGATTTAAATAAATATATTATTATCCATTAAATATCATAAAAATAAAATGATTGAAATATTTTTTATAATAAATTAAATTAAACTAGGTAATACCGTAATAAATATTAATTATTGAAACTATTTGATATATAAATTAATTTAATCTATTCTAAATTACATTACAATTCAATAATCAAAAAAAAATATTACAGTATTATCATCACTAATAGGGTAGTAAATTTCAACCATTATTACGGTAGTACCGTAACTAACGGTACAAATATCACGGAATTTATTATTTATATTTTTTATGCAAAAATATTGCTATTTTCTTGAAGACAATGACATCCACAACCGGATGGACATTCATCCGACTGAGTAAACCAGTTGTACATATGAACAGTGTGTCCGCCGTGACCGCAGCGGACACAGTGATTGACAGCGCCGCGCACTGGCATACGACATATCACACACTTTAGTGTCGGCTGTCGACAGTGACTACAATACGGCGCCCGTGAAGTTGTATACTGTTTTTCGCACACAGGGTTCTGGCATTCGGTAACAAAGTCGACACCCGACGGAAACAGTTGACTCTGGTTGATGTTTGTACAGCTTTTCAATATCAGTGCCCGTTTGTCCATCAATTGCCACCGATAGAGTATATCGGCATAGATTTGTTTATAGCAGTCAAACTGGAACTGGAGTTTCGGCTCTAACATCCTGACAACAAACAAACAAACATTTTTATACCATATTTTATAGATAATTATCTTATTTTTTATATTAAAAAAATAAACACAAACTTGTTGTTAGTTTCATGTGTTTCCAGTTCTAACTGTTCGGACAGATTATCGGACCGATTGTTGATGAGACCAGCTATTAATGCTTCGTTTTCGGCAAAATCTGACCAACTGTTCGATCGGGTCCTCTTCAGACTCTCCATCGCTGAAACTAATTGATGTAAAAAAATTTAAATAATTAATTCATCGTTTGTTTGTTCACTAATCACAATTAGTGTACACAAAAAAAATATTTATTTACTGAGATTCCAGTCGCCATAGGTTTCGGGTGTATTGGGCGTCACTATTGCCGAGCCAACCGTATGATAGGGAGAGTTACCAGGCTATACAATATTAACCAAATATTAAAATATTACCGATAAATATAGATTAAATATTATTATTTTTTTTGTTAAGTAAATGAATTATATTTAAACAAACAAAAACATGCAAAACAAACAAAGCAAACAAAAATAATGGTTTTTTGAAAGTGAGTGAAAAATATTTTAAATTATAATAATTTCCATAAAAACAAAACATGTTTTTAACATCCATTAATTTTTTTTAAATTATCTAATTTTAATAAACAAAACAATTACCGATGACTGCAAACAATTGTTCCATAACTTGAGTAATCTTAAAGATATTGATAACTGCAAAAAGTATAGATATAAATATATATAGAGATAGAAGACATTCATATAAAAAAAAATATCGGGTGTTTTCAATGGACAAACATTTTTGGGACAAAAACAAAACAAAAACAAAATAAATAATAAATATTGCTTATAATTATGATATATTATTATATATCGGACCGAATTATTGCCGCTTCCCGATTGTGATGTCTTTTGGACAAACTTTGGTTTCGTTTCGTTCATATGGAAAGTCGAGGCCAACATCGCCGCCGTCTGTATATCATTACATTTGAGCACTGAGTGCTCTATACTGTTAAACACACATAAAATAAAAAATTATAATTTGAAATTTACAGATAATTTCGATAGAAATATAATTGACATTAAAATAATTTTGTAATAATTATTGAAAACATACAGTGATTGTATCATCTTTTTGCCGAATGGATGCAAAGCCCAGGGAGTCTCCATCAGGTTTCCATTGTTCGCACTCTTGATGTATATATCGGCACTCAATTTGACTAAATTCCAGGTCTGGCACAGATCTCGACGTCCGAAAGTGTTGGCAACTCTAGCATTGATTTCGCACATCGATATTATATCGCGATTTATGGGAAATACATAGTTTTCAGCCAAATTTCGGCTAATAGGCAACAGGCCGGCCACTGAAAATATGAATACCGGTCCGCAACTGTTGCTCCGGTGTCGCGGCGATGCACTGTTCCGATAGTCTCCGGACGAATTCCGTTTAATTTTATTGTTTCGCATTGCGTGGCGTTTAGAGGCATCGAAATAAAACGATGATATCGAATGCTCGATCACATCCACATCCTTGTTGTTGTGCGGGGCCGCCGATCGATAATGAGTGGACAGATAGGCGTCCAAATCACTCAATGAACGTGGTGTGTGATCGATGGGTGCATTGATTTGGTCCAAATGTGGTGGTCGTCCAAAACAAACTAACAACTGTTGAACAATAATTTAAATGATACGAAAAAAATTAGTTAACGAGTTAATCAATTGGTAAACATAAAAAATTTGATTGAAAATCTGGTGGCCGCTGACCTCTCCCGAACAGAATCGGGCACCGGATGTCCTCGGAAACGGTACGTGAGAGTCCAGATAACTTCCGTAGTGATGGCTTGGCGACAATGGAGGACAGGTTAACAATGATGATGAATGGGTGGCAGACATTATGGATGTGGAAGAGGTGCCGGTAAGCCGTTCGAGTGTTGCAATGAACTGTCGCAGACACGGCTCAAGACACGTGCGGTTGCGTTTCACTTGAAAGACGGCAGTCATGTGTAAGACTTTCAATAGCTCTTTCTTAATATCGTCGGACGGTGTGGTCGAACCGTTCAGAAATGTAAAATGAGGCGTAACGTGATTGGGATAACCGGACGGGAATGTCATCTTAAGGCGACATGTGATCGATGTGGTAGCGGTTATAATGCAAACTCTTTTACTGGCATTCAGTTCTTCGATTTGTACATTCGGTATATTGATGTTAATCAATGAGAATTCTTGTGTCAAACTGGGAACCGTTGATCCGCCGCTGGACGTCGTTGTCATCGTTGCTGATGATGTCGTTGTCAACATTAGCGAACGTTTTGTCATCAGATCACTACTACTGTGAGACATTAGGCCACTGGTGTTTCTCAACAGATGACGATTCGGTGATCTACTAATATCGATACTAAGCGGACGTTTGTTTGTCGAACTCGAACCGTCGGAACCGTCAGCCGAACCGGTCGAACTGTGATTGTCGTTGGGATCGTCGATGTTCAGGTCAAACGAAGTACTATACAGTTCGTCATTATGACGAGCCATAAGCTCGGAGTCGACTTTCCATATGCGCAGACTGTTGTCCTTAGACCAGGTTATCAATTCGTATTCGTTGCCATTATTTTTGTTATGCCAACCAAAGTCAAGTACGACATCCAAATGGCCGACAAACGAGTGCATCGGTTGATCGAAACAGTTCATCGACCACATCCATAGCGAGTTATATTCGCTGCTTCGGCGCAATTGCGGTACCAGAGCGGTCACTATTCCGTTACCGAATGGCTAAACAAAAGATAAATAAATTATTAACAATTCGGATGAAGACTAGTAGTTAAAAAAACCCTACCGTAAACCTGGCCCTCCATACGGGCAGACCGGCCGGTAAAATGGCATCGGGTTTACTCTTAGATGTTGTCAAATCCCAAAACTAATTATTTATATCAAATAATATGTTTATTTTAGATATTTATTATCTAAAACTATTTGTATTTAAGTCATACCCGAACCGAACCGTCCTGACTACAGGTGGCAAACTGTGAGGCAATAGTAGGACTCCAATCCAGGCCATTAATTTTGGACAAATGAGCCGTAATATAGTGCAACGGCGTATTACACTTGCGCCGGTCCCAAACCCGTACGTCTCCTTCGTGACTGGTGGCCAACAAATGTTCGTTTAGTTTTGACCACTTGACCTGGGTAGCGCCGGCCACCGAACTCATCGACAACTGCGGCTTACGATAGTCGCGAATGTCCCAAACGTATACATAATTGTCGTACGAAGCCGTGGCCAATAGATTAGTGTCGTTGTACGACCAGTTAAGATCGGTAACAGTTCGGGTGTGTCCGCGCAATGTTACCAACTGTAGCTCTTTGACAACAGTATAGCTGCCGCCGCTGCCATTGCTAGAGTCCATCGCCGATAACATGCCTGAAGACGCTATGATAAAAAAAAGTACGAAATATTTAATTTTCGGTAATTTTTTTTTTTGGTGGACAACTAATTATCAAAATTAAAATATAAATTATTATTATTATTATAATTATTAACTGTTTTTGATGTTGGCCTCAATATTATAGACCTGTACGGTCTGCGCATTGGTAATGGCCATCAGATTGGTGTCCAGCGGATTGAATTCGCTGGCCGTTGAGTCCCATTTGGTTTCGCGTCTAATACGGAAGTCGACCACTTCGGGTTGATTACAGTTGATCAACGATATTGTCCGGCGGGAAGACAAAGCACAGCGGCCATCGCCGCTTACGGCCAAACATACAGCCTATTGATTGATTGACAACACATATAGTTTAGTCTACTATTTCTAGTTAGTGACCGCTCGGCGGCTCTTACCTGAAGTTCCTTGTGTTCGGCGATTAGCTGAGATGTTGACCATCGGGTGGCCATTACTGCGCCGGCAGCGGCTGACGGTTAATAAGAAGACTCGACAGTATCACAGGTGATCGTTGGTTATATATAGTAGTGGTTTAGCATAGATATTGCCGAATCACCCGAAACTGATACCCGAATCGGTGGACAATCGGTTGAGTCGATGACAACAACAACAACAGTCTCGCTGTCATTGAATACATTCAATGCATTGATTGACACAACAGTTGACAATCAAAACATTGTATTTCAATGTCATTCACATTAATAACGTTTTGTTATTGTTATGTATTTTCTGTCAAAAAAAAGTTTTATTTTATTTTAAATAAACAAACAAAAAGTTTTTATTTATTTAAATAACTTTTGATTTTATTGTTTTTTTGTGTGAATAATAATTAACTATTAAATTATTTATATATGATTTATTGTTTTATTACTTATTAATTTACATTTTTTTCAGTTGATATTAATATATAATTTTTTATTACTTTTAAAAAATATATATTTTAGTAATTAAATTGTTATATAAAATTTTACTTATATAGATATAATACAGTAATTATTTAATATTAATTTATAGTATTATAACTTTTATAGTGTTGTAAATTATTGTAGTAATTATAATAAAAATAATAATAATAATTACAAAATAACTTATAAATTAAGTATTATATATACTTTTAGTATATTTATATAATAATTATTGTAACAAAAAAAGTATTAAAATATTAATTAAAAATATTTTATAATAAAAGTAATAAAGTAAATATATAAAATATTTTATTTTAAAACAATGTTTATAATTTTATAAGCATTTATAATTAATTGCTTAATTATTTATATATATATATATTTCTATTTAATTAAAAAAAAATTAAAATACATTATATAATATTAATTATTTGTTTTGATCAAGACTAATTGATCATGATAAATTAGCCGTCAAATATATTAGACAAGATTAACATTACCGAAATTTTCACGATATCTGCGGCACCAGACGGCCAGCCATTTAATATCGTTGAGTGTCTTACCCGACGGTAACTTCAAGACAATGTCTGCATCCGTATAGCCTTTCAATGGTTTTCGCAAACCGTTTTCGTCGGGTATTATAAATCCTGTTGTGTCCGGTTTGTCGCTATTGCCGGCCCAGAAATAGGCATCGGGTGCCGCCCCGTCATAGTATAAGTGTTTGATACGAACCGTACGCAACTCCCTGTCGGACAGATCGGCAAATACTTGGCCACTCAGACCGTGAGCATAGGTCGGCAACGAACCCAACGATTGGTAAACATTATTGTCGACTTCTTCGTCATCACCTTCTCGTTGGCCATTATTACCGATAATAATCGCCGAACAAATAGTTAAGACTATTAAAAGTTTTAACGCCATTTAGTAGAGTATTATTATTATTATTATTAGTGAAAGTTTTGATAATATCTAAAAACAAACTATTAATTTCTTAATAAATAATAAATGTTTTAAACAAGTTTTCAATAAAAAGAAAAATTCAGTTTTTTTTTCAAATTTATAGTTAATTTTTATAATACACTTGTGATTGATATGTGAAACTTCATTGACACCAATAGATTTTCAGTTGTTATGTGTTAAGTGTGTGTTAATGAAAAAAAATACAAAAAGTTTGTTTTCAATCATCAATTTTTATTTATTTGTTATTTAAGTATTTTATTGTATTTAAAAAATAAATAAAAATTAATTGAATTGATGATAAAATAGCCACAAAAAAATGATATATGATATGTGAAAAATAATTTCGTATTATATTATTTATATACTGTAGTATAATGTAACTATTATATAATGTATACGTAACTATTGTATAATAAAATTAATGTTAAATATAAATTTTATTGTTAAGCAACAACAATTATAAATAACAAATTATTATATAAAATATTGATAGTACAGTAAATGCAAATAATAAATTTAAATACAATGTAAATATAATAAAATTAAAAAAAATTAATACAAATTTAATATCATGTTAGGTATGTGTAAAATGTCTTATTAAAAAATAAATAATAGAGATTTGTTATATAATATCAAATTATCATTAATTATTATGATATTATATATGCTTAACAGTCAATTCAATTATAAATACTATAAATTTACATACAAAAAAAATCATATATATTTATATAACTTAACTGGATAATTATTGCATAAATAATATTAATCAGGGTTATAGGGGTAGTAGGGGGGTTATAGCTGACTTACCCTTCCCCAGAGACCAAAATTTTTGTCACCCCCTCCCAGATTTTTTTTGCCAAAATAAAATTAACTAAAATTTAGAAAAAAAACATAATTTATATTTAATACAATATATAACTTATTATATCAATTGTAATATTTAACAGTTTTAATAGTTAAAAATGAGATAAAACAAAAAAAAAATTTTTTTAAATTTATTTGATCATAATAAGATTTTATTCTAGATGTTAAATAATTTTATTATAACAAATAGATATAATTATAATCTATGGTTTTTAAAGTTTTAGTATTTAAAAAGATATGTTTTCAACAACAAAAAAATTATTTAAAAATTTATTAATTCTGCCTATACTCTAGTTTATTAATAATAATATTAATTAATTAAAAATTAATTGTATTTATGCATGTATTTAGTATTTATAATAAATAAATAAATATTTATTTTGAAAGTTATAATCTTATAACTTATAATACCATTTAGTTTTTAAAAATATGCGCCAAATTAACAGCCAATCAGCAATCGACTTGACTATCAATACAATAGTTTTGTCAAACTATTAGCCAATAGTTAACAGTAGTTATTATAAAATACAACCAAAAAAAAAACATTTGACACATAAATGTGTAATATATTGTATAACACGTTAAGTTCAAAATCAATACACAAATAAAAATTTACACAATTATTGTCCACAAAATTGTCGACTAAACTAACAAATGAGTGGACAAATCATTACCAATTGATCACCAAATTGGTCATCCGATTCAACAATTGATTGATTGATTGATTTGTTTTTAAATACCACAACAACAACAACAACACCAACGATATGATGATAGATTCAAACGACATAGAAATCCAGGACGTATTGGCTGCCGATGTCGAAGAAGTGGTCGACTATGAAGAAGTGGATGAACCGGAACTACCCGTTAATATCCAGTCGTGTCTACTGTTGAACAATGTCTACATTGAATCCATTGATGAACTAAAACAATATCTTCAGTCGAAACGCCGTGAAAACGATAGCCGACAGCTTGAACTACAAAACAATAGTCACCTGAAGACTGTTAAGGACGTGACAATCAATAACTATGGTTATAGTCATCCGAATTCGTTGATACCGTTTATGTCGCCTTATTTTAAGGACGTTAAAGGACTGTCGGCGCCGGCAAATGCCGATACATTGGAAAAGCGTAGCAATGGTCACATCAACGAAGCCTATGTCTGTCAGAATAAGCCGTGGAATGTTGTCGAACGACAGAAACTGAAGACAATGCTTATGATGGACGCAATGGAAAGGGCTTACAAACCGCTCAGAGATGAAAAAGAATTGCTGACCAGAAATAAGGCCGATATTGTTAAGAATTTGCCGCGAATTACTGAGTTGACCGGTTTGATTGATAACATGTCCAACGATAAGAACATACCGATTCCCGATCGATGGGATCCGTCGCTTGATTGGCTTCGATTTGCTACCGAACTGGACACCGATCATACGGCTGACGATTGCGAACTCTATTGGAATAATTTTCTTCATCCGTTGGTGAGTAAGACTGAATGGACTAAAGATGAAGACAACCGATTGGAAAAGTTGGTCAAAAAGTATGGTATGCGTGACTGGGATCGAGTTTCACAGGAGTTGAACACTGGACGACTAGCCTGGCAGTGCTGTCAACGATATCAGTCGGAACTGAATCGCGATCTCAAACGTGTCGGACCGTTGACCAAAGCCGAGGCCGAAACTGTCGAGAAAGTGATCGATTCGTGTCGTGTCGGCGATTACATACCCTGGCATCAGGTGAAGTATTTTATCGAAGGTCGCACTTTGCCGCAGATCAAGCACTACTGGAATAAGATAAATGTTGTCAAACGTGGCGACCAGTGGTCCGATGACGAGAATAAGGTACTGATGGCGGCCGTCAAAAAGTACGGTACACACAACTGGCGCAAAGTGGCCCAATACATACCGGGCCGCAGTAATCGACAGTGTCGGGAACGATATATGATGCGCCTTAACTTTGGCACCGATCGTAAATTAGGTAATTGGATGCCACAGGAGGACAAACTGATACTGGATTTGGCTCCGAAATGTGACTTTCATTGGATTAAACTCGAAAACAAGATTAAGGGCCGCAATGCTCGGCAAATTGCCAGCCGTTACGAACTGTTAATGAAGTATAACAATGTTGGCAAAGATGTGCGCAAAACAAAGTCCAAATTTGGCAACAAATCGACATTTGCTACGAAAACGTTGACCGTTCGGAACCGTTTGTACGAAAAGATACGTCATATGATTAATCGCCAGCAGAACAGCGGCAACGATAACTTGGACCGCATTTTACGTGTCGGCAAAGCCAAGTTGGCCAAGAAGTTGGAACTGGAAAAGTCTGGCGTTTCGGTAACAACTCGTTCGGGACGACCGAAAAAGACGGTTAATGAAGAGAATATCGACGCCAAGATTACCCAACTGTTCGCAGCCTATGATCACAAGTCTAGTCCGAAAAAGTGTGTTTGTAAGTGAAATCTATCGGTAATTATGTTTTTGTGATTTAATTATTATTTGTTGTGTGTCTAACAGCCCTTTCACCGCAAGACCAATGTGTCTATTCGACCACCAAAAACGTGTTCAACGAGTTGATTACGGGAACGCCGTTCGAGTCGACCACCGAATTGGCCGAAACTATTCGTCTGGTTGTTAACGAATTGGTCACTGGATTTCCCAAAAATGAAATCAATGCCAATAGTGAAAGTAATTTATCAGTAGATGCTTCGGGTAATAAAATTATGACTGTTATCGGAGTGCCAAACTCGGAGTCACAAATGATGAACAATTCGGGCGACTCTGAAATTATAACTACCTGTGATATTACTGATGCAGACATGACTACCTCTAGACGACACGAATGGACGGCACCACCGATACTACCGCCCAATAAGGCCACTGTTAAGGCACTTCGGGGACTACTTATACATTCAGATTATTTTTCGCAAATTATTGCCAGATCTGAGGTAATAATTGTTTAATTAATTTTTGGTTTTTTTTTAATTATACAGTAATTGTTTGATTGATTATATATGTTTGACATTATTTTTTATTAGATACCATTAGAACAATTCAAGGAAGTGCTCGATAGTGATCCAACATATAGAAAACTATTTGCCGAATTCAAGTCATTATTCTATTGGCCGGCACTGTTGTCGATGTCGGATCCGCCCGAACGAAGCAACCGATCCAATGATCAATCGGAGGAGTCAGTGAACGGTCAACGGCCGGCTATCAAAGGTCGCAATCGTAAGTCGTGGCTCAAAAACAGTCAGTCGCGGTCACGTATGATCGAGATTCGCACCAATCAAACAAAACTAATCGATTCGGAAATGAAACGAGTGGCCAATTCGAGAACGGCTAACACTGGTGGCACTGCTGGCGGCAGCGGTAGTGTTAATAATGAACAACAATCGACGGCCGCGGATGACAACAATGAACCGTTGACTGTCGAGTCAACACTGGCGCCCTGGTATGTCACTCGAAAGGATCGCCGCTATTACAATCTAAAGTCACTTAAGAGAGACTCGTTTGTCTTTACACGAGTCCGTCCCAAGTATTCGTCAATTGAGCCGACCGGTGATGGCCATCACAACAACAACAACAACAACATTGATGATTCAGGATCTGAGACCGAAATCGAGACCAACGACTACAGTGAACCGCCGGTTAAAGTCGAATGATTTGCAAAATGATTTGTGGTTTAATTGTCTGATTACAAGTCATTATTTAATAATAAAAAAACAACAATTCAACCAACAAATCAATAATATAATAATTACCGTAAAATGCAAATACGGTATCAATAAATATATATTTCATATACTGTATATATATATATTACGGTACAATATGTACTAATTATATACAGTAAGTCATTCTGTTTAAATATTTGTCCAAATGATTTGTGATACAATTTTTTAAAATGTGATTATTAAGTATTTTTATTGCAATTACTATAAATTTCGTAATACAATTATATATTATTATTATTATTGTCTTTATTATTGATTCATTGAAATTCATATGACATTTTTTTTTTATAATCAAACACACACACACTCATTGACATAACATAATTTAATTTATATATTTAATATATATATAAAGCCGACTGATTATACACACACACATTAACTAACAAAATATGTTAATTAAATGATTGATCTGTTATTTTTTTTATAATGAAAATTATTTCAATCTATACATAATCTATAACTTGATGAGTGATCTAACGAAATTGTATATTTTTAAATGAATAAATTTGTTTTTATATATATATATATAAATTATTTAATATATTATTTAATTGATTTTTTTAATGATGTGTTCAATCAATTGTGTCTATTAATCGATTGTATTGAAAATTATTTTTTGATTTCATTTCTTTATTGTTGAAGATTGTATATATATATATATATAAAGAGGGTGTCGACCAAAAAACACTGTACAATATTATTTAGGTACCGGTAGTAGTAGTAGTGAAGGTGCCGACAACAGTTAGAAAGTGCCGAAAATATGTCTAACCTGTCTCTCTCTCTCTCTCTCTCTCTCTCTCTCTCTCTCTCTCTCTCTCTCGCTTTCTTAGATATTGCTTAGTAATTTCAGGGACTGGTTTTCTTCAAGCTATTCAAGTCTAGTATATGTTTATTAACAAAGTTTGGCTGGTTTTTATTTTTAAAAGAGAGAGAGACACGCATACCTAACCTACCTGTGTGTATGTATTAGCTAACAGTGCATATTTTTTTCATTGCCAATGCAATGCAACTAAAAAAAAAATTATCTGGAAATGATTATTATATACGATATGATGTTCACTTTACTGTGGGAGTGAGTGTGTGAGAGTGACTGGAAGAGAGAGAGAGAGAGAGAGAGAGAGAGAGAGCGAGGAGAGAGAGTTCAAGTTTAAACCAGAAACCAGTCAAACCTGTGGTGTTGTTTGTTACGAGAGAGAGACTGTATGTAATGTAATGAACTAAAAGAGTATATGTTTTTAAGCAGATTTTTGAAAAATGTTTTTGCAAAATAAAATGTATAGAAACTCTATGTATGTATTCCTATGTCTAGTATATATATTCATCAGCAAAAAAAATTATGATTACCTGAGTTGAAGAAACTAAAAAAAATATAATAATAATAATAATAAATAAATTTCATTCTTAATATTATATATATATATATATATATATTAATTAAGTAAATATTACGGTCCAAATAATAATAATATTAATAATAATGACTTAATTTTTTTCGGCTAAATATTTGTTAGTTGATGTGTCAACACTTTGGATTAAAATAAAATAGTCAACTATTAAATGTTTAAATATATTTTTTTTTTAAAATAAAAGACATGGATTATATCAGTGATGATGGTGTAGACGTGTGTGTGTATGTGTGTGTATATATACATATATATGTTATGTAATAATGTTAAATGTATTATGAGTTGAAACCGCTTTTTTGAATTTTAAGAAAAAAAACTTTTGATTTTAATTTTCAATTATCGATAAAAATATACAAATATTTTTTTTAAAAAAAAGTTTATGTATGAGTGACACCCCATTTGCCACACCACCCAAAATGCGGGACATATTATCAACGTTTGTCGACAAACTGTGCGATTTAAATGGTTTGTTATTATTATTATTTATTTGTTTATTAAATATACTTTTAAATATATATATATATATATATATATATATATATATATATATATATATATATATATATATATATTACTTTTATTTTGTTTTAATAATTAATATTTTTATAAATATTATAATAATATGTTTTCAATGCCAATGCCACATGTTACTGTATTATTATTAAATAATATAAACTATTCGATAAACTTTCCGGGAAAGTTTTTTTTCTCTCTCTTTCTCTCAACTTAACATTATATAATACCTATAGTAATAGTAGTATTATACTACTATGATATAGTATACAAGTTATTAGCTTTTAGGGTGTATTAGCAATATTTTATTTTTATATATTTTAACTGAACTTATTATAATAATTAACAAAAGTCTCTTTTTTCACTAAAAAATATTTGTATCGAACTTTTAGTATAATAATAATAATAATAATAATAAATTGGTAGATATTTTTAAAAAATTACATTATAATAATAGCGAAAAATATTTATTATTTTTTTTAGTTAGTTAATAATATATAAGCTTAGGGTAGATAATAGTAGTAATAATGATGATATCCTTTATTACCCTATTGAGTATGTTTACAACATATATGTATACACATACTTGTATATTAAGAGAGAGAGAGAGAGAGAGAGAGAGAGAGAGAGAGAGAGAGAGAGAGAGAGAGAGCACAGGTATTAAATCGGCATCTATACATACGTGTGTGTAAAAATGTGTTTATCCTCGAGTAAAATTTAAGGTTTAATTTAAGCATTTAGCATTAATTTTTATTGAGAAAAAACAACATTAAGTAATTGTCTCGATATACACAATATATATATTTATATAAGTTTATACCGGTATATACAGTGTATATATATATATAAAGTAATAATATATGATTTGGAAAGTTATTTTTCACATGCATTTGATAGGAACTCCCCATTCATGAATCCCTTCCGGGTTTAATCTCATTAATAATGAACTCAATGCTTAAACACCGGTGCATTGGATTTTCATATATGTATATAATATTATTTCATATTTAACTTATTTATATAATAATAATAATAATAATATTATATAAAAGTTGATGCTTTATTAATTATAATTTATATTTATATATAAATTTTATAATATGTGTATATAATTTATAAATATACTGCTGGTATAAATGTATAGTGATATCTGAGAAATAGTCATTTAAATCACTCATCATTTATATTTTAATATATATGTCTTTATTGTATATATTAGTATTATATAATATTTTTAATAATCACTAAAGTTTTGAACAATTTTACTTTTTCTACAGTATATATATATATAATAAATCTATAATTATATGTTGTTTTAAAACAATTAATTTTATCAGACATATTAATTCATATTTGGTAATATAATATAGTAAAAGTTTTTATGTAAAATTGATAGTATTATTATTATTAATGGATATAAATTTTACTATTTTATTATATATATATATATATATATATATATATATATATATATATATATATATATATATATATATATATATATATATATATATTGTACACTTTACTTACTATTTGAAAGTTATTAATAAATTTTGTTAATTTTATACAATCATATTATGTTTTATAATAAAATTAAATATTTAAAAAAATTAATAATGAAAATATTATTGAAATTATATTTCAAAACCAGTATTTTAGTTAAAATTGATTAACAAATTATAATTTTAGTTTTATATTTTAATCAAAATCGTTAAATATGATAATATGAATAAATATTTATTTATTTATAATTATAATTTTAAATTTAACTATTCACATAGTTAATTATTTAATTTTAATAATACAGAATAAAAAAATTAAATTTTATTTTAGTTATAATTAATGAAAAAATCTTTTTTGACTTTTTTTAAAGAAAAAATTGAAGTTTAATTGCAAGTATCATAGATAAATTGCATGGATACTATTTAAATTAATTTTTATATACTATATAAATATATTATAATATACAGGTAGTATATATAATATATATAAAATAATTGTCACTTTCACATAATCAATAATATAGTTGAGTTAATTATTTATAAATTAAGTTTTCATGAAAATAGTTGAATAGATTATCATCACATAAATTAATTGTCAAAAAATTTCTAATGTATTACATTTTGATATCATTTATTATAGTTGTACATACAATTATACAGCTGTATATATATAGAAATATACCGTAAAAAATTAACTAATTTAGCGACAAATAAAAAATTTAGATGAAATAGATTATCATAATTATAAATGTGATATGAATTACCATTAATAGCTTCATGTGATAATTATAGTGTGATTTTAATTGCTTAATAGATTGTCATTTAATTTGTTATTTTCTATAATATTATCAAAACATTTTTATTCAGTTCATATGTGATTATTATTATTATATAATAATGAGAAACAAATTACTGTATTATAAAATATATATCATTTGTTTAGTCAGATTCGTCTCAGTTTTTGTCAACAAGTAGTCGATATAATTATATCAAAATTATAATAATAATAATAATATAAAACTTTGAAAAAACTGAAGTCACGAAAGATAATGAAACAAATAAAATGATAAAAACATTTTTCATTTGCATAGTAAACCTTTACTCTCTCTCTCTCTCTCTCTCTCTCTCTCTCTCTCTCTCTCTCTCTCTCTCTCTCTCTCTCTCTCTCTCTCTCTCTCTCTCTCTCTCTCTCTCTCTCTCTCTCTCTCTCTCTCTCTCTCTCTCTCACCTCACACATACACACACACTGTATATACACGAAATGCTATATATATATATGTAAATTTCTATGTATGAAATTAAATATCTATGTATGTATATTATATTGAATATTAACGATAGTACAGGGTCCGGCATAAATTACGCAACAAACTAAACAGCTATAACTTTTTTATTATAATAGCTATATATAATTTTTAAAATAATATTTATAGTATATAGTCTAGTTTTTTATGAAATAAAATTTTATTTTATTATTAAAGTCAAAAAATATCGGCGCTAAATTATGCAAAATAAACAATATTATTGAAACGTCTTATAAAAATAAAATAAAAAATTTGAATAATTAAAGACAAGTTAAAGCAAAATTTATAAATTATAAAAGTTTTTAAAAATAAAAAATATTTAATTAGAAATGGGAATTTTAAATATTAAAAAATTTAATTTTTGACTTTAAAAATGTTTTTTGTTTACCACATTACAAAATATTCAAATTTAAATCAAATAAGATTTTTAAAAATAATTTTTTTTTATAAATTTAAGGTCATTTTCTAAAAAAATAAAAAAAAATAATTAATTTTTTTTTCAACATAGGCAATACCCTGTAAGTTAAAATAAGCATATAATTTTTGTTTAATTGTAAAATTTGATGAATTTTGTTAAAACACATTAAAAATTTTAATTTTTGGTAATATTGGTCATTCCTTATAATAAGCATTTTTAATAAAATTGATTTTTCGTCAATTGTTTTATTTTTTAGATTTTTAAAAAAGCTCTCAAACAAAACTAGATTATATAAGAAAAATTTGTTATAATGCTATATATTTGTAACTTGTGTAGTTTTTTAGATATAAATTTTTCTAAACTTGCGTAACTTATGCCGGACGGTGTATTAGTAGTAGTAATAATAATACTGTATATTTGCAAATAAGTCACTAAATATGTAAATGATTATCATTTTGCTCTCTCTCTCTCTCTCTCTCTCTCTCTCTCTCTCTCAACTTTAGAGTAATTTATATATTTGTTGTATTAGTTTTGTTTACAAATACTTTTTTTATTAATACAATTTCATAATAAAGACTGTACTCTTAATTGTAATATTACTTTATATACAATACATTATTGTATGTACTGTATGTATGTAATGTATACATGAATATTCAATACATTGAATTAAAAATTCATTTTCAACAAAAACTTAATAATGCAGTAAATAATTTATAAACTAATGATGTGTTTTTTTTATATGTTGTCTGGTAACTAATCATATTATATTAAATATACTATACATGTATATTAATATTTTTCAATAAAAATATGTCTTCATTATTATTAGTAATGTCTATTTTTTTCAACATAAATATTAATATTTTAGTAGTTTTATAGGTTTTGTTATATTATCGTGTGATTGTCATTCATCAACACAGTGTTTGATGATGAGAGACACAAATTTGATTTTAATATTAATATATATATATAAAGTAGTAATATTAATAGTATTATTATTATTATTATTTTGCTAAATTGAAAATAATTTATCAAACAATATGCTATTGATATCAACACAAAAGCTTATTATCTAATTTATAGGTATTAATAAAGTTTAATAGACTAACTAAATGTATTGCTATTTGACAAATTGTTATCAAATTGAAATTTATAAACTGTTGGTAAGTTTAACTTAAAAAAAAGATTAATTAAATTATTATTATTACTAAATATTTGTTTGACACTAAATTTTATTTTTATAGCTTTAAGTTGTTAATAATAAGTTTTTTAATGTCTAGTTTTAATAAAATAATAATTTATAAACTTTAATTGAAAACTTTTAAATTTTTAGTATTATTAATTTAGCTATTCTAACATAATTATATTGATAAATTATTAGTCTATTATATAAGTTTATATTTTATTTAAATACACAAATATTATTATTTTAATGATTAAACTAAACAAAATATAATTTCATATTTAAGTATAATTTTATTCTATAATTATTAATAATTATATTTTATAATAATATATTTATATTAAATATAATTTCATGTATTGAATGCTATATTTAGATTTCTTGTTTATTAAATACAATACATATATATAAAAAATACCAATAAATATGATACTTTTAGTCTTAAAATTAGTCCCAAAAAAATTCAAGTAAATTATGATTATATTGATTTAGAAATCAAATATTTTTCCATATGATTATTATACTCAAAATACTCGATATATACAAATAATTACCACAAATTTTACATATATATTATATGTATATTTTACATATGAAAAAATGTATAAATAATTTTTTTTAGAAATGTATATATATTTGAATGAAGAGTATTGTGACAAATAAAAAAAATTAATGTTTTGCTCCATTTGTTTAGATGATTGACTTGAATTTAATGATATATATATTTATATATATAAATATTTTTGATATTAATTTTTTTCTCAGATTATATAACTATACAGATATTATATAGATTTTTCTATTAGACTAGTTATACAGAAATTTTGTGACAATTTTATTTTTAAAAATAATTTTTATCTAAAGATTATAATAACAATAATTATATGAAAATTTTTTTTCCTACTTTTGCTAAATTGACAAATATTTTTTTATTTATAGTATTATTCTATAACTTTTGACTATTTTTTGTTTTGTTTAGTGAATGTATTTTTTATACTAATTAATTTATGAAACAAAAACTTTTTTTTTAAATCTAAATAATTTTAGTTTTATATTTAATTAAACAAATTTTTATAATTATACTTAGATATAGCGTATAAATATATAAATATTTAAGAAAAACAAAATATATTGATTCAATGTCCGGGTTTTTTGGACTTATATTAAGCCAATTATGATATATAATAAAATCGTGTATATATATGTTTTTTATATTAAAAAAAATCTATAAACATGTTTATATACATATATGGTCACAAATTTTAATCTAAAAATATAAAAATTTATTTTTTCATATTTATCTAACGTGTAATTTCTATATATACTAATATTATTGTACATATAATTTTTGGACAATTTCTCTTTTTAAAATAAGTTAGATATGAAAAGTCCCTTAATTTTATAGTAAAATAATAATTATTTATTACAAAAATTTACTTTAAAAAAACTAGTTTAATATAATAAAATTGTATCGAAAATATCATATAATTTATATCTTATTTTAGTTATAAAAATATATAATTATAATATTAAATGTTTGTTTGTTTTTTCAAATAATTTTATTCATATGTTTTTTAAATATCTAATATCAAAGATATGATAGTTACATCAGAGTTAACTTAGATTATTAAAAACTATATATATATATAAATTTATAATTTTATATAAATTATATTATATTATTATATTATTTAAAAAAAGTCTAGCATTTTAATTAATATGTAAAGTATTATTAAAATGCTTTAATTAGTTTTTTGGACTGTTTATAAGTTATCTCTTTTAAAAACTAACTGTCATTAATGTTTTAAACAAAACAAAAACAAAAAAAATAGTTATTTGATTTACACCAAACTTGAATTAAAATATGTAAACATTTATTTTTTTTAAAAAAAACCAAAAACACTAATACAGTAAAATATATACTACGATAAGCAACAAAAAACAATAGCTATATATATACAGGTATATGATATAAATGAAATGCAACAATGATTTGACTTATGATATGACATGAATTAATATAGAGTTTTATGAACTCTTTAAATATAAATTTATAATATATTTTTATAAATTATTATTTTTTTTGGTTATGTTTTATCTCTTTATATGCAAATTGTTTTTAAATATAATAGTTTTTATATAATAATTTTTAAATGGCATTAAACAATCAGGTAGTTAGTAGTAGTAGTAGTGTAGAAATTTGTATTTAATTTACCATGCTTGAACAAAAAAAACCTAAACTTGATCAATTATTTAATATTAAAATTATTATCTGTATTAGCAACTTGTGTGGTGGATGAAAATTTTATTTATTATTATTATTTTTTATTTTTGCTATTAATATAATTTAAAAATTTTTCTAGTTTCTTGATTTATATTTAAACAATAGTAGTATAATTAATATGTTTGTTAACATTTATATATAGTTAGATATCGTGATATAAATCATAGACTCGTAGACTATCAATGAAAATAAAAGAGAGTATAAAACTAATTTGTGTTTTGTTTTGTTGTTGAAATCACTATATAATCAAATTTAAACAAGGTATCTTATTTTGATATCCTATACTATACTATATATATATATATATATTTAAATAGATTAATTTTATAATAATTGGTCATTCATGAGATAGTTAATAATAAATCAAGTTTGCATTTTAATTTTCAAATAAACTATAATAACATATACAATATTTTTTGAATAACAAACAAAACAAATTGTTTGAAACGATTCTTTTAAAAACTATAATTTTGTATTTGTTTTATACTTGTATTTATCTCAAGTTGTTTTAAATGATTTTTATTGTTGTTGTTTTGTTTTTGTTGATAATATAGTTTCGATTTTATGATTTTTTGTTGTTGTTGTTGTAAGAAAGCAAATAAATTTTCTCTCTAATTGTTAATTTCCATTTATTTCAAATGTATTTTGTCTAATATATATATCAATTTTGTGTAAAAAATATATGAATTAGAAATTATTATTAATATATTAACAAAAAATAATAATATTAATTATTAATAATTAATATTCTATTATAAATTTAAACGATATGTTATTTTCGACTTTTCGATTTCTAGTCGATTATATTTTTTCCCAATTTAACAGTCATTGAGAGAGAGAGAGAGAGAGAGAGAGAGAGAGAGAGAGAGAGAGAGAGAGAGAGAGAGAGAGAGAGAGAGATTATTAACACTCAACCATATTATAGCAAACATACTGTTAATATTTGTCAGGAATATTATTAAAAATACTTTCATTGTTTTATTATTATTGGGGAACAACTTCCTCAACAACAACATAGAAATTATTGCCCTTTCTCTCTCTCTCTCTCTCTCTCTCTCTCTCTCTCTCTCTCTCTCTCCCCTCCTAATTGCTATTATAGTGCATTATATGCAGCGATTACATAACATGTAGTATTAATACGGTATGACGAGAGAGAGAGAGAGAGAGAGAGAGAGAGAGAGAAAAGTTAAAATAACACACACCTGGAAACACATGACTAGTATGTTAACTATAATAATTGTTATGATAATGAAAAAATACTTTTCTCTCTTTCTTTCTTTCTCTTTTAAAATACAACATTAAAACTAAAATCTCGTTTTTAAACCCATTTATGTACACTATGTTTGAATATGTTATTTAACAACAAACAAAAAAAATCAAGGGTTCAATTTGAATTACAAATTATTATGATTTAGTGATTTAAAATTTACTATATTTTTTTATTTTATTTTTTTTGTTGAAATAATATTTTAATAATTTTGTTTTAATGCAAACATATTTTTTGGAGTTTAATATACCTGTATTTTAATACAAGTATGTACTGTAGGTATAAAACAGCTTAAAATTAATGATAATTATTGCTATTATTATTATTTTTATTATTATTATTATCACTATCATTATTACTATTAAATATTATTTCTAACATATATTAATAGAAATATAGTTAGAAATAAAAAAAATTAGTAATCATAATAATAATTAAAACCGATTTACACATACATTAACAAATAGTCTAATACATCTATAGATTATCATATGAAATTATTATTATTTAAAATTATATTTAAATATCAAAATAATTAGAGTCTAGTCTCAATGAAAAATGACATTTTATTTTTTTTAAATATATAATTTATATTTTATAATTATATATAGATATACCAATAAAATTTTCTATTAAATTATTATTATTGTAAATGTATTGGTTATTGTAAATTTTCATTATAAATAATATTGATTATTATGTCTATTAAAAATTGATTCATTACAGTAATTAATATTAATTCTTTGTGTGAAAAAAAAGTTTTATTTCAACAATAAAAATGATATATATATTTATGATATATCATGTATTATTTAAAAATTGTATTATATAATCAATAATTTATTTAATTATTTATTATTTTTAATATAAATATTAATGAATATCAACTGATAGAGAGAAAGAGAAAGTTTATTATTTTATATATACTTAATATTATACTGTAATGTTATATACAGTTTTATCAACTGCTTAAAGGTATTCATTAATATTTGCCTATAATTTATACGGCAATTGCAATAATATATATACTGTATATATTGTAGACAATAAAATATTACATATAAGTAATGATTACTGTAATGATAGCTAACTTTATTTTAGTTTTTAAAAAAGTAATAATTTATTTTGTTGTTTAATAACAATCATAACAAGTAGTAATAATAATAATAGTAATAATAATAAATAATAAAATTTCTTATTTCATTTGAAACAAATTTATTTTAATACTAATAATAAAATGGTTATCTCAGTGAATCTGTATCTCTCTCTCTCTCTCTCTCTCTCTCTCTCTCTCTCTCTCTCTCTCAATCCTGATCCTTTCTCTCTCTCTCTCTCTCTCTCTCTCTCTCTCTCTCTCTCTCTCTCTCTCTTTAATTTAGCCTTAAGTTTTAGTTATGAAATTATTTATGAAAATGAGTTTCAAAATTTTTCAAAAAATTTGCTTTTTTTGCTTATATTTTTTTAATATACATTACATTTTTTTGTGAGCAAAAATATTTCTGTAAGATTTAAAAAAAAATTAAAGTTTTTTTTCAGTGAATATAATTTTCTAGTCTGATTAGTAACCGGACTAATACTTCGGTTATAATAGTAATAGTAATAATAATAATAATATTATTATTGCTTATACTAATACTGCTTATAATAATAATAATAATAATACTATGAGGCAAATGTGCAATTGCCAAAAATAATGACATTTCATATTATATTTTATTTAAATATATGTAACTTTTAAGAAAGATTATGCATATATTTGCTATTAAAAGCAACATTTATATCATAAATATGTTTATAATGCAATATAGTATGTTTAGATAGTGTGTTAATATAGTATTTTTTTGTTAAATTTTGTTTTTTATGTTTACTGTATAAATATTATATTATAAATATATTATTTTGTTGCATTTTTTGAATGACATTGTAATTGATTTACTACCAAAAAAACACACTATTATAAGACAAATATAAATAATAGACAAATATATAGAAAAATTATACTAATCCTTATATAAACATTTTTGTATAACTATAGATATATTATAATTTAAAAAAAATAATCTATGATATAATTTGTTTTATATCTTATCATTATTTGTATCTATTTAAATATTTTCAATATTTAAAAATTTAAATATAAATATTGACTTTATTTAAAAAATAAAAATTAATTAAAATATATTCAAATATAATATTTGTTTCTATTATATTATTGATTTCATTTGTTAAAGTTATCTAATCTATTATACAATCAATCAAAGTGTTTGATTGTTTAGATATATTGAATACTGATTTCACTTGATTTTACTTTTTAAATATATAAATGTATTATACAATATGTAAGCTTAATAAACAAAACAAAAAAGCAGTTTTGCATTTTTAATTTATAGTTTTATGATATATAATAATAATAATATTTAAAACAAGTAATCCATAAAATATTTTAATTAAAACTTATCGTTGACTTTCATCGTAATCTTTTAAAATACGAGCCAAACAAACAAAATAAAACAAAACAAAAAATAAAAACAATTTTTACTGTTTTATTGTTTAATTTATCAAAAATATTTTGTGAGCAAAATAATTATAAAAAAAACTACAACACAAATAAAAACATAAGCTTTTAAAAATAAGATCTTTTTTTAAAAAAAACAAATATTTTCGTTTTAAATACATTTATAGATATCATTACAATACACTAAAATGTTTTTCGACTTATAATAAAATAACACTTTTTTAACAAAGCAAATGAAAATTATAATATATATAACGTTTAATTTTTTTATATAAAATTTTTTAAACAAAAGATGAGAAATTAGTTAGATATTAATGAAACAAGTTTTATATCAATTAACTATTTTTTTGTAGTTTATTATATAAACTCAATTTTTATTTAATACTTTAATGATTTTTGTTGACAATTGTTGATAATTTTATTTTTAAAATAAAATTGTTTTCTAATTATCAATTTGTTGGTAAATTGATTAGAAAAAAAGTTAAAAATATATTCTATATAAAATCAATTATAACTTTTAGTTTCACCTAAATTTCAACATTTAGTGGATTTTAATTTAACATTAAGTAATAGAGTTTTGTTAATAAAAACAATTTTTTTACTAAATATGCTGTACTGTATAGTTAATAATAATTCAAATACTATTTTTATAGAAATTATCAAATAATAAATATTATAATTTAATTTATTTAATTATTGTATATTAATTGAATAGTAAAAAATTATTATTTTACTTAATATATAGTATACTGTATATTATATGAATTATTACAATAGCATCAATCAATTTTACATTTTTAAATATATAAAAAATTTAACAAACATTTTAAATAAATTTTTTCATTTAAGCTTTTATTTGAAACAAATTACAAAAACAAAAAAAAATATTGGGGAAATAAATCAATATTGATATTAATATTATTAATAATAATATTATTATTATACTAAAAATAGTATCGATAAATTCCCACAAATTTATCACTAAATATTTTATTGAGAAATTTTTACTAATATTACATTAAATAAGTCCTTCAAAATATATCAAATAACAATTTTTAAAAATAAAAATATTATTTTATTAATAATAAACTATGTGATGCAAAAACTATATTAATATTTTTATTAATAATATAAAATTATTAATAGAGACTAATTGGATTTGACAAAATAATAATAATAATAAGTTAGTAAATATACTGTAAATATTTTAAATAAATACGTAATTTTCATTTTTAGCTAACAAAAAAAAACCAAATAAAATTATAGCCAATAATATTGTAATTTGTTTTAATAAGTATAAAATTTTTATTTTGTTTTTTTAAAATATCTAATGGTATAATTGTAGTAATTTGTTATTTGACAATTATTTAAAAAAACAAACAAATAAAACGAAAATAAATTATGATTGAAAATTATTGGATAATTTTTCCCTAAAAAAATCATTATCTATTAATAAATCAACTCAACATTATTATACATAAATTAGTTTGAAAAAATAAATAAAACATAATGTTTAATGTGTCTGATTAAAAAGGGATTTCATGATTACTATTAATAATAATAATAATAATAATTAATTGGGTTTTCAAACATATAATAAAATATATACAAAAACAACAAGAAAAAAGAAAAAGTTGTTTCAATTGACAATTTTGTTTTTTTAATAATTATCATTATTAGTGTATCTACTGATTGATATTTTTCAATATAATAATATATTTTGTATAGTATATCGATAGATACTGTAAGATATATACATAATCTGTTGACTTCAAACAAATTGCCAGAAATTAAGTGTTGCATAACTATGTGTGTGTTTGTATAGTAATATACCTGTAGTTGTATATACCTGTGTTGCGCACACACACACACACACACATACATACTGTACGTAAATTGGTTTTTATATGATGTAATTCCCAGTTTTTTTTGAATGCAATTTTTTTGGTAAGAAAAGGAGTTATTTGTTGTTAAGGTATGTTATTATACAATATCTATATATACAGTATATATCTTATATACTGACAACAAAATTATTATAACAACAACAACAACAACAACAAAAAACGGTGGGAAAGGCTTTCTTAACCGACTTTTTCGTATTTGTCGCTCAAAAATCACTGGATATCTATGTACTGTATGAATGTATGTGTGTGTATATACACTCATAGACTGTCGATCCCCTCCTCCTCCTACTCCTATAACTGCTCATAAAACACATATTATTTATAATAATAATATATATATATATATAAAACTTGTGTATGATTTTTGATGAATGATTTTTTTTTAAAGATATTTATATATACAATGTATATATAAATCATATATTAGAGTAAAATTTTTTTATTACAGTATAAATTCAATTTGATAAGTGTTTGCCCTCAAAAAAATATATAATCTATTAAATACCGTAAAAAGGGGAGCGGCTTTCAAAATAGCCAATTGTTTGTGTGAGTGTGTTTTATATAATATATATATAAATTTATATATATATTAATAATATCAAAAGTTGCTATCGATTTAAAAGCCTATATTGAGTGCCAACTAAAACAAGTGATAGACTGACTAACTGACTGTCAAAAAAAATGAAATAAAATAATAAAAGAAATGTTATGTTATGTTGTTTTTCAAGCCAAAGCCTATCCTGTCTTACAGTGCAATACATATACTGAGATAGTATAGAGATATATACGACTGTCCTTACCGTTAGGCATCTCTCCCGACTAGTAGAGTGTCGATAGAGTTCTTTGACTCCGACGACTGTTTGTTTGTTTGTTGTTGTATTGACTCTCAACTATAAGGACAAGACATCACATACCAGTGCTCTCTCTCTCTTTATCTCTCTATACTGTCTTCACATTGAAAAAAAAATTTTTTTTTTATATATAATTTCAATGCAATGTTTTGCATATATTTTAAATGAATGAATGAATGAATAAATGAAAAAAAACTTTTCTTCTCTACACTTGTTTTGTATGGTTTTTACAATTTTTTATTGTTATTTTTGTTGTTGAGATTGTTGTTATAAATTGTTTATTAATTTTCCGTTTATTATCAAAATTGTTATTTGTATATAAAATGTTATAATGATAAATATTTGTTGTTGTTTTTTGTTGAAAATGTTTATAAAATGTTTTAAAAAGTTTTTATTATTGCAATACTTATGGGGAGGAAAATGAATTGTGTTATCTAACAGTGAATGTGATCTTTTAAAGTCATTAAAAAAACTAAAAGATAACAAACTTATTAAAAAACTTTTTACTGTATTTAATAATATTATTATTTTGATTTTGTTTTAGAAAACTTTTTATTTATTAGTAGTTTAATTAAATTTTTTTGTTTACACATCATTAATACAAAAAGATATATTTATATTATTATTATTATTAAAAAAACTAATTAATTGTTTTATTATTTTGATGTGAAAAATTTTGCTTGTTAACAAGTTTTTTGACAAGTTATTAAAAAATATTGTTTTTTAAAAGAAAATTAGTTTGTTATCATATTTGTATAGTAAAATAAATGCTAATAATATTCAGTGATTATATTATTATATAATAGTTATCAATGCCCAGGAAGTCATTGCTATGTCCTCAACAGGTAATCATTTATAAGATTTTTTGTTTGTTTGATAATTTAAATAAAGTATAATTATTTTCATAAATATATATATACAATGTTTATACTAAATATATATTGTGTAATACACCAGTATATGAATATTTAAACATGTTTTACTGTCATATCTTATATATATATATATAGATATTAATTACTCATTAAAAATCATTGCAAATTAATTTAAATAATTATCAAAATTCATTTTAAAGCTATAATTATGGGTATAATTTTAAAAGTATTCAACAACAAAAAATAAATAAAAATAATTAACGCTTAAAAATTCATATATATCAACTGATGTTATATTAATTTTAGCTAAAAAAACTATTAATTTACTTTTTAAAAAAACTTATCAACTCATATGATAATAATTAAATACATATTTGCTAATGGTATGTTTTAAATTATTAATAGTTTATTTTTTTATAAAACTAAACGAAATTGATATTAATTTAATATATGCATTATTTTTTTTAAATAAAACAATACTACGAAAATGATTTTATATTAGACTCTTAGCTAAACTTTATATTTTTAATAGAAAAAATACTTATTATAAGTATAATAAAAAAAAGTTAATTGATTAATTAAAAATTGAAAAATATTATTTATGCTAATTTTAGTGAACTATTAAAAATAGTATTTGATAAAACACTGCTATAAATTTTAAAAAATAAACCTTTATTTATATATACAAAAATAATAAACGCTTTTTTATAACAAAACAAAACATTAGTTATAATCATTTTTATTTTAATGACAAATTATTTTTTTTGTGTTTAATGTCACAAAAGTTAAATTACTACTAAAATATCAGTTTTTATGAAGTAAATAAAAAATACAGTAATTTATATTTATATACTTATATATATAGTATATACTGTATATATATATATATATTCTAAAAGTAAATTATCTTTAAATATAATCTTTAGACTTGAAATAAAAAATAATTTATTTTTCTTTCTTTCTTGAAATTTAAATAAATAAATATTACACATATAATAATAATAATAATAATAATAATAATACACATAAATGATATACACTATTACGCTCTGCTTACTGGGCGATGGGTTACCCTCTCATATATGTATAGTTTTTTTTGGGGTCGACTCTCATGGATCTCGACTATTGATAAAAATGACTGTAAAAAATTTCATGTGAGTTGTATATATGTGTTGTTTAATTAATTATTTTGTTGCTGTTATTGTTGAGTTTATTATATTATTACTATTTAAATTCACAACATTTTTTTAAAAAATTTATATTCAAATAGCCCAGGTAATTTTATGTAAATAATAGTGTGCATTTTAAAAAAAGTGTCGTTTAATTAATGGTATTGCATTTTGTTTGTTTTGTTTTAATTAATCTATAGTATATATATATATATATATATATTTAAAAATAGATAATTTATATTTTAATTATTCAATACTATATATATATATATATATATATATATATTATAAATTGTTTTAGTTTACATTAGAAAGTAAATGATTTTAGGATATTTTATGTCCAATTACTGTATTGTATATATATATATATATATATATATATATATATATATATATATATATATATATATAACTCATTAAGCTATCAATGACTTTTTAAAAATAATAGGTCAATGAAATTACTAATTATTAATTAAATTATTAAATCAGAATATTTTTTTGCTTAAATTTATAGTGAAACCAACAAAAAATATATAAATACTTTTTTTACATAAATTGTTACATAACTTTCGTATACAATATGTTATACAATTATAAGACATATGACTATTTTACATAACTAATTATCATATCATATACTATATATATATACTGTATATATATATATTTAACGATTTTAGTATCATTTTTTTTATAAGTAGTGCCTATTTTTAATAATAATTAGTCAGATATTTTTTTACTGATAAATTTTTTTCTACTGATATAAATATCTACACATTTGCTTATATCTCGTTAATTATGGAAACATAATTACAATTAAATGTTTATTTATAATAATATTTATTATATTAACAGATTATATATATATGTGTGTGTGTGTTTGTATATAAGTTTAAAAATTCATTATTATTAATACAATTATTATTATAATGATAATACAGTTATAACTGTAACGACATATTTTATAGGCTATTGTCACATAAAATAATTTACTTTTTTATTATATTATTTTTAATAATAACTATATTTAGAAATCTGACAGATATCTTGATTTTTTGCCAAAATATAGTTTGTTGGGGTTTTCAATAATAATAATTTTTTTGTTGTTGAAAATTTCTATCAAAAAACCAAGAGATATAAAGTTTTAACTTAAATGACATGAAATTATTTATAAGTTAAAAAAATATTTAATTTTTTTTGATGGTACAAACCTGAAGCTTATATTTAATTTCAAATATACTCAATGTTTGAGTTTTAAGTCAAACAATTTAATAATAATAATAATCACAATTATGATATTAATTCATACATTATGTTTTTAAAAATTTTATGACAATATAGTATAATATATTGATTGTGTAATTTTTTTTGTTGTAAAAATCGGAACTAATTATCATTATTTTGATTTTGTTTTATGAATTTATTTGTTTATTTTATTACCTAATATGATATTTTAAGGATTAAATTGCGAGTAAAATATTCAGTTATAAATATTTGTGAAAATATTATAACAATCATTAGCTATAATGACTATTAGGAAAAAAACTAGTGTAAAGATAATTATGTCAATTATTATGTAATTTACAAATACAGTACTATATATATATATTTATACAGTAATACTGTAACAGTATATCGATATATCAAAAACCATTAGCATATACAGTATGTTAATAATGTAATATCAATGATATAATTTTATCATTATCATCATCATCATTATTATTTTTATTTTTATTTCACATTTATTTATATGTTTGCATAAAAACTGATTATTACAATAATATGGTGTAATAGATTTATTAATTTATTTTCAACTTTTTTTTATAAATATTTAATATATTCATAAAAACTAAAAAAAACACAAATTACATATTACATCAAATATTGTACAAACAAGTAAATTATAGTGTATTTTATAAATTAAATGGTATCATAAATTTTATGTATTTTTCTTAATGATTTAATTGGGAAATCAAATTAGTTGAAATGCAACCAAAATTCAATAGAAATCAAAATTTCCAATAATATAAAAATTATTATTTTTTTAAATATACTAATTTAATGTTGTAATTATATAACAAAATTAATATACTGTAATTTTCTTAATTAAATGTTAACAATAACAATTGCGATAGACTTTATTTGTATTATTAATAAAAATTAATTAAAAGCATAAAAATCAATTATCACATACTCATAGACTTGTAGTGAAATTTAATAATAAATTATTGTTTTATTCATTTATAAATAAAAACTATATGGATATCCTTGAATACAATAAAACAATAATACATTTAATTTCAAAATCGGTATCAAATGTTTGGGTGTATATCAAGTTTCAGTATTTATTTATTTGTATTAAATCTATTTATTTTGTTTAAACATATATACAAAAGAAAAACATTATTATTATTATTATTATTACTATTCATTTAAATATTTATATAGAAATATTTTACGCTAAATATTATAGTAATTTTTCAAATATTTTATTGAAAAGTTATTATTACTGTGTATAGACTCTATACTATTGAATATAATATTAAAGATTATTTTTCCTAAACAAATACATCATTTTGTGTGCCAAATAACAGTCCATTATTTGTTTGAAACCAATTGTTTTTTTTAAAAAAAATAAATATTTATATTTTTATTATTAAATTATAATATTTATTAGTTAAATAATAACAAAATCATAGTATAAATATTGTTTATTTTAATTTAATTATACAACTATTATATGAGTTATACATTTTGAACGTCCATTCATAAGGGAAAGGGAGGTGTTTTTGAATCAGTTTAAATAAGTGAACTTTTTTTAAAAAAAATACAATGAATAGTATTGTTAAATATTAAAAAAATAAATAAATATAATTTACTAAAAATTATAATTATTAAATTTGATAAATATTTCATATTGTTTAACTTTTGCTAACTTTGTCTTAATAATAATAATAATAATTTTCTATTTCTAATGATTCAAATTCAAATTAAAATAATTTGACTAAAAATTGATTTAAAAATATTTATGGTTTACTATATGAGTAATAAAATAATTTTAAAAACTAGTTTATTATACCATATATTTTTACAGTAAATTAATAACTATAAACCACTTGACTTAGAAAAAAATTGTCATAAAAAATGCTATTATTATAATACCTTCAAAGTTAGCAAATATATTATATTATAGAAAAATTAGGAAATACAGTAAAATAAATGACAGAAAAAAATTATTGTATTTTATATATAATTTTTTATTTCTTTTGGTTACAATTGATAGCATTATAGATGTATAATATAATTTGAATATACGATCGACACATACAAAAAAAATGATTTTATTAATTTGATATATTATTAACATGAAATAAGTGTCAACTCAATTGAAACTAATTGATTGTAAATAATTTATTTTAATATCTTTACACAATTACACAATCATCGAAAATATATATTATTAGTGTATCAATATATATATTTGCAGTTTAGTTTAATATGTATTACAATGTGAAAAAAATATCAAATATTCAATAAACCGTAACATTAATTTTCAGTTATTTATTTATTTTTTTGATAATAATAATAAAACTTAAACTATTGATATAAATTTATAAGGATATCATAGGCAATGTATATCAGGTTAATCATTAATACCTATTATACTGCTATATAAGTATTACTATTTTTTATTTAGATTTTTTTGTTGTATGATATTAAAATAAAGATTTTTTTATTGTCACAAAATTAAATTAAATATCACATCAGAAAATACTGTACAATGTGTTTAATTTATAATTTTAATTCATAATGTTTGTCAAAATAACATCAACAAAAAATAACATTTTTTCATATTTTATAACATAGTATATAAATATATATATATATATATATATATATAATACTATTATTTACTTTCTATGACTTCCTTAACAAATAAATTATGTGATAATTCTCATAATATCTCATAATATTTATTTGTAAGAAATAACACAATAGTTGTAATTATGATTAATTATATTTTTTATGTGAAGATTATTAGCTATTTGTTGTAATTTTTTTTAAAAATGTTTTATTATTAATAATAAAAAGTTTATTAATACTACTGTATTAATGTATTCAAAGTATTGTTAAAAACGTATTTGACTTATTGATGTCAATATATAATTTTATATATAGGAGCATATATGTCATAAATATATATAAATTTAATTAATTATCATAAATGGAAAGTTTAAAAAATAAATAATATGTAAAATAATATTAATTTTATGGAAAATACAGTGAAAATTTACCAATTTTAATTGTTTTAAAAATGTTTTATAATTATTAATTATAATTACAAACAAATTGCAGATAAATTGAAAACAAATTGTACTATAAAAGTGATCCATAATTTTTTTTACATAAATATAACAATTAGCATAAAATTAAAATCAATTTTATTTTATTAGTTATTAATAACATTTAATAAATAATATTACATGTTATAAAAATAATTTTATATTACAAAATGATTAGCCAATTGATTCATATTAAGGGGAAAATCCGATATTATGTACAAAATTTTTCCCGTTATGTTAATAATAGTGAGAAAAATACCTAAAATAGATAAAAGTGGTACCAGTTTTTTGGACACAATTTTTATTGATTATAAGTTATAACACTTTATTATTATTATTAATTATTGAATTTTTTACACCAACCAACAATAACAACAAAAAATTGCAGACAAATTCAATATTTTTTTTTTGCAAAATTAATTAACATATTTAACACATTTTACTGTCTGTGTGTGTGTAGTGTATGGTTGTGGGTAGATATTAGACCTAACTATTTGTCTAAAAATATTGTTATTATTTTTCTGATTATTATAAAATAATTAATAAATTTATTTTTTTATTGAATGTGTGTGTAATGTCAGGTCGGGCTGATTTTGATGGTATAGATAACGCTGCGCTTGATTTTAGTCAATTGGAGGACTATATCAATGACGAGGAGGACAACCAAAATACAATGTAAGTCATTGTTTAACTATTTTTTTTATTATTATTATTATATATATATATATATATATATTTAGTTACTATTGAATACACAAATATTGATTGTTTTATTTATAAATATTTAATTTATTAGTTTGACTTAATTTTTTAAAAAATAAAATTTGTATTTATAATTTTTAATGTAATATATATAGTTATATATAAAAGTTTAAAAGTTAGTGTGTTTTAAAAAAAAAAATTACGATATAATTATTATTTATGCATTTAAAATACAGTATAGATTTAAATGTAAATTTATAACATAATCAATAATAGAACTTTTGTAATATATATATATTGATAATTGTTTTGGATTATCAAATAAATTAAAATAAATTAATTGTTTCAATAATATTATGTCATTTAACAATATATTTATTTAAATGATTTAAACATTTTTACATAAATAATTACTATAATTTAATTGTCTCTAAAAACACTCAAATGTGAAAATATCATATCATAACTATATTATTATGACATTTAAAATTTACTACTATATCATTATCAATGTTAATGTTTTATAATAATAATTTAAATCAATTTGTTGCATAAATTTGTTTAATAATAATTTTTATTTTTAAACAAAAATAATATAAAATAGTTAATAATTGTTTTTTTTTGTTGAAAATATAGTTTTTTCTACTAAAAAAAATATATTTATAAATATTTTTGTCATCTTATATATTAGTATAGTATATATATAATTATGTGTTACAAAATATATCTACAATTAGACTGTCGTTTAGTAGTTAACACAAAAAAGTGAATTATATCTCTAAACAATAATATCAATGTTTATCTAATCTATTGAAGCGTTTTAAAAGTAAAACTATTGTATATGTTTTTGTCTAAACAAAAAACTTTTGCCATAAAATTTTCACTTATTAGATGTATTTAGAGACAAAATATTTGTATCAAAAATCAAATATTTATTTGCAAATCAATTGCATAAAAAAAGTAATACAAATGATTAAGCAAAATATTAGCAAATCTTTTAAAACATTATGAGTTGTCTATAATAATACTAATAATAAAAATATTCATTTATATGAAGTTTTTTAGTTAATTATAAGTATTTTTCTAGTAATTAAATTTCTAATATTTTAAATGATTGATTTATATAAATTGATTTACAGTAAAACCTATATATAGTTTGTTTTGTATAGTTTGTCACAAATCTTGACACAGTTTTCACAATATACTGTATATAAACATTAAATCATTTGTTATTTTAGTTGTCATTAAAATATATACTGTATATTAAAATTGAATGTCAAAATTTATTTATTTTTTATCTACTCTTAAAGTTTGTCAACATTTTTAAATATTGTGTTATTATATTTAAATATAAATTTTTAGTATACAATATCAATGAGAATCAATTATTATATATTTTTTTATAGACATTTAAAATGATTATTTTTATATAGAAATATTGTATTCAATAGAGATATTTTTATTGTAATAAATAATGAATTTCAAAAGTTTAATAACAAAATGAAATAAAATACTGATATTTTTTGCAATTTTATTTAGATTTTAGATGCAATTATAGAGAATATATATATATATATATATAACACTATATAAGTCACATATTATAAGATGAAATTTACTATAAAATAAAATGACACTTAAATATAAATATAAAAATACTATATATAAAAATATAATACCTGTATATAATAAAGTCATGCACTAATTGTTTTTAGCTTTAATATCTAACAGTAAATAATGTATATGTTATTTGTTATTTGTGTGATAATCGTAACTAAAATTAATTTTTTTTATTTAAAAAAAAATATTTCGAAATCTTATTTTATTTTACTTTATTAAAAAAAACTTTAGGAAAGCCATTGACTTTTAGACAACTTTAGATAAAATCATTAAAATTTATAACATTTTATTAAAATAAATTAACTAGTTGATATCTATTTAGTTTTTTTTATAAAAATAGAAATATAGAATATTATCTATAATAAAATTTATGATATAAAAGTAAAAAAAAATATTTTTAAAAAAGTTTGTCATAATAATAAAAATAACAATGTTTTTTATATTAAGCCATTTTATATATAAAAAGATTACATATATAAATATTTTTTAAGGATTTGACAACAAATTAAACAAAACAAAAATTATGACAAATGATTGACAAACAATATTGAATTTTTTAAATGAAAATTTGATAAATATATTGAATCTTACAAATGATTATAAAGTGCCTAATAATATGAAAATTATATTTAACAGTAAACTGATTAGTTGTATAGGTCTTAATAATCAATAATTTTATCCACGAAAAAATGATATAAAGTTTTCAAAATTTTTAGTTTCTCTTTACAAACTAAACAAAATATTAGAGATATCTCCCAATTGTGACATTTTTTTGGTTGTATATTAAATGATCTTTTATTTTACTGACGGATACTTTACTTATGGTATTGTAGTTTATAATGTAATCAATACTTATAGGTTATAGGTTGTAGACATATATATATATACAGTAATTATAATAATACAAAAGTATATTATACGTCAATACTATTAATATACTAACTTTATATGATTAATAATTAAATATAAAAAAAGTTTAGTATAATATAACAGTAAAAAAGCTATTTTTGTTATTATTACAAAAATATATAAAATAGTTTTATTGTAACTAAAACTTATTATAACTTTTTAATATATAACTTTTGTATTATTATTATTATTATTTTGATACTATCATTAAACGATTCTATGTTTTCAAAATAAAACTTTATGTGAATGTAGCCTATAATGAGTATAAATAGCATTATTTAAATCAAATAATTAATATTTTGAAATATGATTGTGTTATTTATAGAATATATTTATTTATTTATAGTTATTATTATTATTATAATATAATTATTATTAGAAATAAATCGAAATAAAATTTTCCAGATTATATTAGTTATCAATTTTTTAATTTTAATTAAAATAATAATATTCATTTTCTAAATAAAATAAATTAAATTAACAATTATGGTTTTTCCAACATTCAATAATGATTACAAATACAGTAATACAAAAAATTATTTTAATAAAGAAATTCTAGTTTAAATAATTTATGATTAATTATTTATTTATTTATATTATATTATAAACGATAATAATATATTTGTTTAGTATTATTTAAGACAATTTTTTCATTAAAAAATAACTATTATTAAAACTATTATTATTATTATTAAGTAACAATTGTTTCATATATATTATAACTTATAATATGAAATCAATTTTCAATATAAAAGATTTGTCATATAATATAATTTGTATAATAATATTGAGTTTTTCTTAATATAAGTTATTTTTAATTAATAGTTAGTAACTTAGATAATATAAATTTGTATAATATACTAGTAATTATAATTATTTTTACAAATTATATAGTGTGTTTAATTTATAATTATTGTTTAATTGTTTGTAATTGAACCTATTTTTTCTCTATAATGATTTTTCAGATTTATATATTTATTATAACATATAATTAAAAACTAATAAAAACAAAGAGAAATTGTTTTTTTCTAATCAATATTTGTCTTCAATGTTGTTGAATACGACAACAAAAAACAACAGTCAATAGATTTTGAAAGTAAATAATTTACAAAATATAATATAAATATAATAATAATTTCAATTGATTGCCAATCATACGTAAAATACATGTCAATGTTATTTAATGAAAAATAAAAGCATTTAGTTTATCTCAATTGTTTTTATTTAAGTTTTATTTGCTTGGTTTTATACCACAATAAATAGTAATTATCATATTATAGACAACTTATAGACAAAACAAAATCAATTATTAAAACTACTAAAATGATTTTTTTAAATACATTTTTTGTTTCATTTGTTTTATTAGAAAAAATTTAATAATAATAATAATAAAATAAAAATTGTCCAGGAAATCAGTTTCGATATTATTATTATTTAATATTGTTATCAATTTGTTGACAACTATATAGTTATATTGAATTATATTATTAAATAATCACTAATTATCATTAGCTAATGGTTAGACACAAAACACATTTTATTAGATTATTGGGTCAAACAATTAGTTGTCAGAAATATATATATTTTTTTGTTGATTTGTTTAAATCATTTAGATTTTAATGTCTTTTTAATATAAAAATTTCTTCATTTAAATAAGTTTTTTAAATGTATTTGCAATTTATTTGGAAAAATACATAATTAAATGAAACAAAAAAACTAAATTTTCACAGTTTTCTATAAATATTCAGAAAAAAAAATAAAATAAAAAGATTTAAAATAATGTTAATTATAATTTAGTAATATATTTACAATGGCATTACTAATTTAATGTACACACAAAAATAATATTATTATACAATATATTCATAATGTATTTTCAATGCATAAACTATTTCAGTATACACTATAGATAAATCGGTTAAAAATTTAAATATTTTATATATTTAAATAAAATTTAAAAATAACATAAATATTATTATTTTTATTTTAGCTATTATGCTGTCATTAATTATTAGTAGAGTAGTAACAAACAAACAAAAAAAATTTTTTGAATCATTGATTCAAAACTAATTGACACCAAAATACTAGATTAGTTGCAAAATATAGTTAACATATTTTTTTTGCTTTTTTTGCTTATTGCCAATGAAACCCATTGTCTCTAAAAAAAACTACTAACTGTTTGTTTGATGACATCCCTCTCAATCCCTTTCAGATACTTTCAAGAGGCTCTTGTAAACAGTGATCTCAGACCAGAGGAAACACCGCAAACAGCCTTCAAAGTAACCGCTGTCGGCCAACAACAACAGCCCACTACAGGCCAATTACAACCAACACCACCACATCCCGGTGCTCAGCCACCACCAGCGCCGCCCCAGTCAGCCGGCTTATTGCCGCAGCACTATCTCGGTGTCGGCGGTCCAGTGCCCAGTGGACCGACGCCAGCGCCTCGCAGTACCACAACAGTGACACTTGCTGTCAATAATAGCAATAAATCGCCTAAATCTCAGTCGTCCCGTACCAGCCATCAGACAACAACTATTGTCCAACAAACTCCCGGTGCGCACCATCCACAGCAACTGCCGTCACATCTAACAGGCCAAACAGTTACCGTTCATCCGCAGCCGCAGCTGCCGCCGACCACATCAGTGACAGTAACGCACATCGGTTACAACGGTCATCAATCGGCCAGACATAACGGTTCACAGCAGCCGCCAGTGCCGCCGTCCGTCAGCGTTCAGCAGCCGTTGCGCCACCACTTGCCAGACTCACCGCCCGATTCGGGTTCGGAGCCGCCCTTTTCGCCATTAAATGACGACAAAGTAATTAGTAGTGTCAACAGTGTTGCCTCACAACCAAACAACACAACATCAGACATAACAATGTTAGAGCCGACCATTGAAGGCATGAAACAGTTTATGAGTTATACGACAGCACACACACCACTAAAACAATTGTTACCACAAAATGAGATCTCTTTGACAATAACACCACCGCATCATTCGGTAAGTCCTTAAACTAAACTAACTGTTCAGATATCGGATTAACTGTTTAAACCTATAGCCGCAACAACAGGCAATGACTGGACTGCCGCCCATGCATTCACATCCGGTAGTTTTAATACCGCAAGAGGTGCCGCCCATCAACCAAATGGTACCAATACCGGGACCATTGGGCCTTCAGGCCACTCCAGTAACGACAGGCATGGTATCGCCGGCCACAGCCGGTCACCTGACAACCCTGTACGCCACAAACGAGGAGTATATGGCCGCCTGTATCAGTTCACCTGAACAACAACAACAACACCATTCCAGTCAACAAAGCAATGGCCAGACAAGCAAAAAGAGGAAACTTTCGGGCAAACAGAGCACAAACAACACAAGTATGATGAACGGCGGTGTCGTCCATATTAAACAAGAACCTGACGGCCTGTCGCCAGAACCGAACAATAATCTTCATACAACCACTTCGATGATCATACCGGGCGATGACGAATACTTTGACTACGGACCCGATGGACAGATATATCTCGATTCGGTCTACCAGTGTATCCGATTTCAAATCTTTCAGAACAGTCCGTTCTCTATATTGTGCGACTCATCGCTGAAGGAACTGTATGTCAATCATTCAGTCAATCACTGACTCCTTTAAGATTTATTATTATTTATGTTTAATTATATCCATCTCTATCTTCTAGACCGACACCCAATTATAAAGTCGAAGCGGACAAAGGTTTCAACTTCAGCAATGCCGACGACGCGTTTGTTTGCCAGAAGAAGAACCACTTTCAGGTCACTGTTCACATTCAGCCGATCGGACTGCCGGCCTGTGTCAAGTCGACCGACGGCATCAAAAAGATCGATAACTTTTATCTACACTTTTACGGCGTAAAAGTTGAATCGCCGGCTCAGACCATCAAAGTAGAGCAAAGTCAGAGCGACCGAAGCAAAAAAGCTTTTCATCCAGTCTTGTATGTCATTTGTTGATTATCACAATAATAATAATAATAATAATATTAATAATTTTTTTTGTTTTAAATAATATAATAATAATATCCAATTGTAGAGTCAACTTATGTCCGGATCAGGTGACAAAGACAACAGTAGGTCGGCTACACTTCAGCGAAACCACGTCCAACAATATGAGAAAAAAGGGTAAACCAAATCCCGATCAGCGATACTTTTATTTGGTGGTCGCACTGCACGCACACGTGGCCGACCAGTCCTATCCCATTATTGCCCACTCATCCGAAAGGATCATTGTCCGGGTATGTCATTGAATAATAATGAAACAAAAACAGTAAACCACTGTTTGTTTGTTTTTTTTGTCTCTCTATTGATTGACTGATTGTACTGATCTCTTGTTGTTGTCATTATTTTTGGTGGTCAGGCATCAAATCCGGGTCAATTTGAAAACGATATCGAACTGTCCTGGCAAAAGGGACACTCGCCAGAGTCGATCTATCACGCGGGACGGGTCGGCATCAACACAGACAGGCCGGACGAGTCATTGGTGGTCTACGGCAATGTCAAAGTGACCGGTCATATCATACAGCCGTCTGATAAAAGGGCCAAACAAAATATCGAAGAACTGGACACTAAGGAACAGTTGAAAAATGTACAGAACATGCGTATTGTTAGGTATCAGTTCAAACCCGAGTTTGCCAAAGAGGTCGGACTCGAAGGCGACAATATATTGGGCACCGGTGTACTGGCACAGGAAGTCCAAAAGATATTGCCCGACGCCGTCAAAGAGACCGGCGATGTTGTATTGCCCGACGGCGAAACAATTGAAAACTTTTTGGTCGTCAATAAGGACCGGATATTCATGGAAAATGTCGGCGCCGTTAAAGAGTTGTGTAAAGTGACCGATAATCTCGAGACCAGAATCGATGAATTGGAACGAATGAACAATAAGTTAAATAAATTCAATAGATTTGATTCAATCAAGAGTGTCATCTCTATGTCCAGTGTGGCCAGTGGTAGCACAGTTACCTCAAACTCAATGTATATATATATTTATTTTTAAAAAAAAACATTTACTAACTTTTATATAATGACAATATTATTAATTAAAAAATGGGTTTTTTCATTACTAAATTAGTTATAATAATAGTAATAATACCCGACCAACATGTTATAAACATTATAAGCACCGGCACCGTAACAGTGTGTCCGCACCTACCATATGCACCAATAAATTCATTCAAACAGTTATTATGGTATTAGTGCTAATTATGGCATTTTGGTGAGTAGTATACCCTATAATAATATCTATACAATTATTAAAAAATTAAAATAAATTAACTATTAATTTGTTTGTTTCGTCAAAAAAGCCTGGCATCCATTGCCACACTGTATGTATTAGAGTATCATCGCCGACATTCCCATCACTCCCAGCCATTACAAGACACACCATCCATACAACAACAACAACAACACACATACAACACAAACACTCATCAGTCATCGCCTGTAAATATAGTATACACGCCATATCCTCATCAATCACAACAACCACCGCAACAACAATACCCGTCCAGTTCTGTGATTACATATCATGACCCGCAGTCAATACATCAGTCGACTGATAAAAGACATAATCCTAATAGAGGTAAATATAGAGAAACTAATGGGTTATATATATATATAAAAATTACCGGTAATTGTAATTTTATGATTAAAATTGTTTTTGTTTTTTTTGTTGAACAGATAAGACACAAATGAGTGTCTATTCATTTACCACATCTTCGTCGGTTCGCACGAGACCCACATCCATACCGATACTCAAACCCCAGGTGTTGGGCATACCGTACAGTTGTCTGGACGTGAGCACAGTCATACCCTCGTGTCCCATACACTGTTGCAGTGATAATACCAATAGTAATAGTAATAATAATAATAATAATGACAGATCTTACGCCCAAAGAAGTTCAACGTTTAGCACACAGTCGTCTTCGCCCTCATCGCCGTCGGCGCGCACATCATCCACACAAGTGGTCACCAAATCGACATATTATTCGACAAACAACAACAACAATAATAATCTAATGACCCAAATGACGGCCAACGGTCTGTCCAATAATAATAATAAAAACGGCGACTCAAAGACCACCAATACATTGGGTCACGAAGTAGTGGTAGACGTCGATCCCTACTCGAAGACCAGCTATATCGACGAAACGGCCAGTGGTGACCTGAATCACCCGAACACGTTGAACCGCGAGCTGGACAACAGCGAACCGCCGACCAATATCTATAATACGACATTTTTTACCCGACTCTACGATAGATTGTTGAACAATAGTGGCCGAAATTCTGATACCATAGACACGAAAAAACGTACGGACGAAACGTTTGCTCTGAAGTACGGATCAGTTGATCTGCAAAACACACAGAACGAGTATCCGAAGTCCGGTGAGGAGGTGTCCCGCGAGCGTCGGGAGACCAGCGAAGCCAATCAAAAGGAGTCGGCGTTCAATTCAATGCCGCAAAAAGATTTGTCCAAATCGGTCGATTCAATCAAATTGATTGAACTAAATGCTACCATTGGTCGCGAGTATTGCAATACATTACAGTGTATTCAGGGATCGGGTCCTAAATTCAATTATCTAATACCACTGTCCAAGTATATGGAGTTGGAGTACGTGACACTTCAGTTTAGGTATGAGCTATCGATTAGTTTTTGTTGTTATTCGGGTTTGACTTTCAATTGTAACCTAATTATTATTATTATTATTATTATAGTCTAAACCAACACATGAAGGTAGACCACTGCGAGTCAAAAACTAAACCGGCCAGTTGTGTGACTGCACACGACGGTGCCGATGATGTTCCTCAATCGTATCACCGATCAACCGATCACATACTGGTGCCCGAAACGACTCCCAATTGGCGCATACCTATTGGTATATATATGAGAAGTACATTTGTATTTCGGATATTAGCGCGCGATTCTGTCGCCGATTCGGTCAGTATATTACACAGACATACAAATTTTTTTGTTGTTAAAACTGATAACTAACATCCCGTTCCCTATTTTTGTTGTTTACAATATAGCCGTGCAATTTAGCCGATTCACAATCTGGTATCTCATTTGTCGAGTATAAGCTGGAGTTTTATCGCAAATGTGATAAATGATTTTTTTTAATATCAACAAAAATAAAATGTGTTTTTTATGACACAAATCATTTTTTTTGTTTGTTTAAAAATGTCACAAATTAGGATTAATTAATTAATTACTATATATATATATACCTGTATTATAATAATACTATTAATATTGTTGTTTTTCAATGTTTTTTTTTAAATGGACACACAATTTTATCAAAATAATAATAATAATAATTTCACCCAATTGATTGTCATTACAAAATAATACTAATATTAAAAAAAAGTCCGTCCAATAAAAAAAATAATTATATAATATAAAATATTAACACCCCATTATTAATTATATATATAAATATATAGATATTGTTTATATAATTATATACTGTATATTTATAATCATAACTAATATAAATAATAGACTTATAATAATATTAATTATATTGTATATCATTGATTTTATTATTATTTTCACACTAAATTGTTTTGTAATTATATTTCCTTTTTTAAAAAAATATATTAATATATTTAGTACTAAACTGATATATATTATAAATAATTGATAATTATTTTTTAATTAATAAGTTTTTTTTTAATTATAGCAACTATTATGTTATTTTATGAACACAATTTTGTTAATATATAATATAAGTGTTTTATAAAAATTAATTATTAATTTTAAAATATAGATATATCTATGCAGTTGTATTAAATATAAATTTAGTTCTAGTATATTAAATGTAAATTAATTATAAATTGTAAATCACATTTTTAAAAAAACCTAATAAAATATTTGTTGTAACGGTATATATAAAAAGTTAAAATTATTTTCAAATACTATTATTAAAAATTAATTAAACTTATTTATTAAATATTTTACATAATTTATAAAATAAATTATAGTAATATTGATAGCATATCACATGTAACTACAATAAAAGCAATTAAAAAAAATTCAATAAGATATTAACATTAAAAAAATAAATAAATTTTAATTAGTTTAAAATTTATTTAAAACAATTGCTTAATATCTTGAATAAAATAATTGAAAATATATGTTTAAAATATTGTGTAATAAAAAAAAACTACAAATCAAATAATTGAAAACATTTTTTTCATATTTTTAATTTATTTATCCCATTGTTTTTATATACTGAATAACTAACATATTTTTTAATATATATTATATATTTTTTTTAAAAATTGAAAGTCAACCTAACCTCACCACCAATTGAATCCGTTACAATATATATAATACAATAGTGATGATATAATATATGACATTCACAATGTAAATGCAACACAAAAAAACACAATTGAAGATTTCAATGGCCACAAACAATATGCTATTATTTTTGTTTGTTTGTTGACTTTTGTGAAATATATATATATATAATATAATATAAAATATAAATAATAAAACAATGTTTGTGTAAATTTTTAATTTGACTACCACTTAAACACCTATTTCACACACTTTTAACTTTTAACACACACACACACACACACATACATACATACACATCACACAAATTTACTCACAATATACAGCTATATACAAGTATAATCACCGAAAATAATGTAACATTTATTTATTGAAAAACTTAAGTCCAGTGTTTATGTCAAACATATTTGAATCAAACATTTGATATATTAAATATATTAATATATGAATTATATTGAATAAAAAGAAATTGTTTTTAAATATGTTATTAGAAGACTATCTAAAATATTTGCTAATATTGACTACTATTAATATATCGCTTATCCTATCAGCTTATGTACCCACTTCTAGTCATCAATACTACGGTGAAAGTTATCCAAACTATGAATCAAACTATTATCCATCCGATGAATTGGACAGTAAGTCCGACAATACATACAAACCAAACATTTACTACAGTGAAACACTACAACAGTCAGCCAACCCTTATTCGCGGTATTACAACAGTTTAGGTGAACCCAGGGAACCACCCGAACCTGACTTTCCGTATATACCGTAAGTACAGTACATTATATTTACAATTTTAATTGTATGTATTAAAAAAACTATATATACTTTTATCAGCAAATATACTGTATATTGAATACTATTTTTTTTATAAAATTAGATTTTTGGATACTAGTAGTAATAATAATAATTTTGATATCGACTTATTTGCATTTTCATCGGAAAGACAAATGGCTCCGTAAGTTATAATTAATTAATTAATTGTAATTTTAATTTATTACTATAATACTAATAGTATTACTAATAAAAAAATATATTTTATATATTGTTAATATTTAAATATTTTTTGTTTTGAAAAATAATTTTTAAAGATTATATAGACATAACCCGGATATTAGTAGCAAAACGGACCGATCGGGCAATCTATGGTATTCAGGGTATTATAAAAATGGATATTTTTAGCTAAAATATTTGTACAATATATATATATATATACTGTTTTATTCAACAGAAAAAATATTTTATTAATTATTTAACATTTTTTAAGTACTGTATCTTATCGACAATTATGTTATTACATTATAATTAAGATTAAAAAAATGTACTAATATGTAAAAAATAGTGTACTAATTGATAAAAAAAATAATTTTTATTATTGATTATACTAATACTCAATACCCAATGTTAGTATTACTGTAATTATCCTGTTTTAGAAAAAATTATTACTATTTTTAAAAAAATAAAAATATTTAATTACACAATTTAGCCTTCACAATTTTAAACTCTATTTTACTGTTTTTTTTAAATTGTTTTAAATTATAATTATTTACAAATTAAGTGTATTGTAATGTATAATTTATTTAAATATTATTATTATGATATAATGTATATTTTTAATTAATCATTAAGATTTAATTACAATTTCACAACATGTTAGCACAATTAGTGTATATTATTACTGTATTTTATTAATAACACAATACAGTAGTTTTTTATGTATAATGTATTTAAATATTTTGCATAAATTAAATAATAAAAAATCATTAAAATGTATAATTTATTTTTTTCATAGTATTTTTTCAATATTTATTTATTTTTTCATTTTTTCAATAGCTATAAATCAATTATATATATTTGATATTAAATCTTTTTAAAATAATAATATTATTAATAAGTAAAATAATAATATTTTTTATGTTAAATAATTGTTTCGCAATTGATTTTTAAAAATATTTAATATAAATGTCATATTAATTATAATTTTGTTAAATCTGTCAAATTTTCTCAACTCACATAACATTTACACTATTAATAAAAATATTTCTACTATGACTTTATACACTAATATACTTTTTTTAAAATTATTATCAAAATAAATAATTATCAATTTTTAAAAAATATAATATATTTTATATAACACATGGAAATAATTCAAGGCAATGATTACATTAAGTTATAGTAAAACTAAATTTTTATGTCCCCACAAAAAAAAAAATATTAATTTTGATTTGTTATATTATAATGATTGTAGAAACTAAATGACAAAATAAAATACTTACTCAAAAAACATAATTTGATTGTCAATTATCTATTAAAATAAAATTAAACAAAAATTGATAAACAAAAATTTGTAATCATCATATATATATAAAAATGAAACTTAATATTTTAGTTTTGCCATTCAAACTAACATTTTGTTTGTGAAAACCCAAACCATACGGACTTAAGAAACTATTGGCACAATCACTGGGAGTACAGTACAGTAGATATGGCATCAAATACTGAGGGAAAAGTCATCAAATGTCGGGCACCGGTATGTTGGGGACCGAAAAAAGGACAAACCATTGTCGAGGTAATTAAATATTATTAAACAATTAAGTAGTATTATTATTATACATAATCACATCAATCAATCAATCAGATTGAAGTGGATCCGCCTAAAGATCATGAGGTGAGAGTCAAGATTGTGGCCAACGGTGTCTGTCGTAGTGATGCCCATCACTTGGACGGCGACTCGTGCGATGTGGCCCTAAAATATCCGCTAATCTTAGGACACGAAGCATCGGGTATTGTCGAAAGTGTCGGTCCGGGAGTTGAATCGGTAGTACCGGGCGATCACGTCATACTATTGTATTGTCCGCAGTGTTTGCCGGGCAAAGAGTGCGAGCGTTGTTCAAGCGATAAGACCAATGCCTGTAAGTACGACAACTTCAATACGACGTCTACTATGAGAGACGGCACTACACGGTTCCGACACAATGGCCAGACTATCTACCATTACTGCGGTATTAGTACGTTCAGCGAGTATACAGTGGCCCGAGAGGTGCAAGTGGCCAAAGTAAGAACATTTCAAACTAACAATAGCTCAGTTATCTCATATGTGTGTCTGTTTTTAACTAAACTATTTTCATCTGTAGATTGATCCGAAAGCACCGCTAGAATTGGTCTGTCTTATTGGCTGTTGTCTGGGCCAAGGGTTCGGTGGTGCCCAGCATATGGCTGGTGTAACACCGGGCAGTTCGTGTGCCGTATGGGGATTGGGTGCTATCGGTTTGGCCACAGGTATGATCTATATAATATAGATTGCTAAAAAACTAATTAATTGTACAGTAAATCAATCACAAATATCTTAACCACTTACCCCCCAATAATAATCACACAGCCATGGCCTGCAAGGATGCCGGAGCCAAACGTATTATCGGAATCGACACCAATCCCGATAAGTTTGAGTTCGCAAAGAAGTTCGGTTGCAATGAGTTTGTAAATCCCAAAGATCTTGATATACCAGTGCAACAGTACTTCCAGAATGAGGGTATTTTTATTATAGATAATCATAATTAGTATTATTATTAGTTAAACAAAATAATAATAATAATTATTATTATTATTGTGAACCTGTAGGTGGTCTCGACTATACGTTTGAGTGCGTCGGCGGCAACCAAATGGTTACACTGAGAGCCGCCTTCGAGTCGTTGGCTCCGTGGGGCACCTGTATCTTTTCAGGTGTAACCAAAGCGCACGTTGAACTATCCATTAAGCCCAACATGTTTTTGGACGGCCGTACTATTCGTGGTTCGACATTTGGCGGTCTCAAGAGTCGTACCGGTGTCCAGAAATTGGTCACAAAGTTCCAGAACGGCGACTACCAATTGGAACCGTTTGTTACCGGCCGCTACACCATCGATGACATACCCGAGTGTTTTGATCTGTTAAGACAGGGAAAGGCGTGTCGATCGATAATACTTTATAAACAATAATTGTTTTATTTTTTATAATAAAATCTAATCATTTTGTTATTTGTTTTTTTTGCTATTAAAAAAATTAATTAAATAAAACAAAATTAATTGATAGAAAAAATTAAATATTATTTTTTTAAAAATGTTTTAACATTATAAAATTGAAAATTGATATATAATCTATGAATATATATATATTCATATAAAACTTTCAGGTAAACTTTTTAAAATTATATACTAGTAAACGGTCAGTAATAAAATTATTTTCCAATATTAAAATATAGTAAACAATTTGTCAAATTAATAATATTTTTTTACAATAAAATAAACTCTACTAAATTGATTAAACAAATTTACAATAGGTAATTAGTTAATAACAGAAAAATAACCTTGATAAATATACTATTAATATTTACATAGCTAATATATAATGATTAAAATCAATTTTCAATTTTTTTTGACGTTAGAGGCGCTAATAATGTTCACATATTTAATTTAATTTAATTTTATGTTATTTTAATTAAAATAATGATACTAGAAATTAGTAATTTTCATTATTATTATTATTATGTTAATTTTTTTTGCATTTAGTAATTTGATAATTGTCTGTGTGTTTAGTTGATTATTGTGTATTAAATCTAAATTATTTTTAAACAGTAATTTGTTAAATAATTTTTTAAAATGTATAAAAATAATGAATCTTATAATTAATGTAATTTAATAAATTTTAATTTACCATTACATTTAACAAATATAATACATTTATATTACATAAATGTCGTAATAATAATAAATTTAATAACAAACAAATTAAAAAAACATGTATATTTATCTAAACAAATTGATTTATTTTATTTATCACAATAATAATAATAATAATTTAATTTTACTATTATTATCATTGGCAATAATTTTGAAACAATTTCAGCTAACAAAATGCGGTAATCAAAAAAAAAATATTAGTGAAAATTATTTATTTTTAAATAATTGCTAAAATAATTTAATTTATTATTATTTTTTCTTTCCATATCTTTGTATAATATTACACACTCAACAACAAACAAAATCATAAATTAATTATCACATTAAACAACAACAACAACGACAACAACATAAAAACAGCCAAAACAAGTGGCTATAAAAACGATGCCAATTGTGGCCTCAGAGACGAAGACAACGACGACGACAACAATGATAAACCAAAGTTTTATATTGTCGGCGGTATTACTGTCAAGAAGACAAATGAGATCCCGTTTTTGGTGGTAATCAAAAACGATGGTAAAGTGATTTGCGGCGGATCTATACTCAATGAACAGTGGGTACTGACGGCCGCACATTGTTTCAAAGGGTAATTTGGTTATACATATTACTGTTTATATATATATTGTATATAAATTATATTAATAATAATATTTATTTATTTTTGGTATTCAATTATATATATATTACACACGTCATCACCAAAAAAAAAATTATAATAATTAAATTATAGTCGAGAAAAAATTAAATCAAAATATAGGCTACACGTGGGCACAGTTACCAGTGAAGGCGGTAAAGCCTATAAAATTAAGCGCATAATAGTGCATCCAGTGGTAAATACAGTACTTTAACAAAACACCAACAATACACCAGTTTTGATAAAAAAAAACAATTTTTTGTTTTTTTAATTAAATTTAATTTTTTTTCAATACTAAGTTTAGCTACGAAACAATGAACTCGGATATTGCTTTGCTTAAGATTGACGGCAAAATCAAATTGGGATCAACTGTGCGAACCGTATGTTTGCCAACTGTTAGCCATTCAAAATCAACCGGCGAAGTAACGGTTGCCGGTTTCGGTAGAGTTGTCCATCAGGGAAAACAAGCCGATAAATTACAAATGGTTAAACTGCCTATTATTACTAATAAAAAATGTCAGAAAATGTATGGCGATTTGTCATTAGAGGACCAATTGACTATCTATGATACCAATATGTGTACCTGGTTTAAGGGTCGCGATAGTTGTGAGGTATGAGTTCCCCTAATATATATATGTATCGTATAATAACTAACTTTATTTTGTTAATATCCTGGAACAGGGAGATTCTGGTAATAGTGTTTTTTATCATCATATATACTTCATAGACACGCTTATCTATGTGTCTATTTAGTTTAAAAATTTATTATTTTGTTTGTTTGTTCAAAAAAAATCAATGGATAGGAGGACCGGCATTTCAAGTAAAGAATAATAAGAATATATTAGTGGGAATCATATCATTCGGTATATATATATAATAATAATAATTTTTTTAATTAATATATAATTATAATATATTGCAATATATTGTATTTATTAATTTTGTAATTATAATATTTAAAATGTAAACTAGGCTGGGATTGTGCTGATCATCATCCAGGTATTTATTTAATAATCAAAAAAATTAGTTATTAAAATTTAATTAAAATTTGTTGTTTTGTTATTATTATTATTTTTTTTTGAAACAAAACTTAGGTGTCTATACAAGAGTTTCCGATTTTCTCGATTGGATTAAGACTAATATTAAAAAATAAAAGCTATTCAACTATTATTATCATTTTATTTTAGTATTTTTTTAAATTTTAGTATTTATTATTATATTTTATTATTTGTTAAATTATACTAAACAAAAATGATGATTTTAAATTATTTTATTTTATCAATTAATATTTATGTTTAACTGATTTTTTGTTGTTGTTGGTGTTTTTGTTTTACACATTTTTTTAGGAAAAAATACAAACAAAAATAAGATACTAAATGTTTTTTTGATAAATTATACAATATTTAAACAATTAAATAATATAATTATAAAAATAACAACATTAGATAATAGATTTATTTAAGGAAAAGTTGTTAATTATAACTAAACTGTCAAATGCTTGTTGACCTTCAAAATAACCATTTTTTGAAAAAAAACTATTAAATTATTAAGCATTTTGATACTAATTCAATGTTAACTATACTATCATATAATATTCAAAATTAATTGTATAATATTTATAGTTTGATAAATTTTAATAATAATAAATCTAAGTTTTTTAATATAATTTAATTATGTTTTTACGGCATTTATTAGTCAATCTATGGCTGATTTCTATTAGTATATTAGTTATCTGTGTCTATCGTAGTGATATAACTGTAGTTTGGATGGGAAAGACTACGGCCTGCGATACCTGTGACGGCGTTGAAACCAATTCAGTCAGGAATGTCATCTGTTGTACAAAATTTAGCAAATGCTGTATACCTGATACCATCGACGGCTATTATCGACAATTAGATAGGGAAAGTAGTGTCAAAAATCGTGGTATTGGTCCACCATTTTATTACGGCGACAATACACCGGAATCGGTTCCAACAATTATCACAAGAAAACCGTCAAACAGGACAAACAATTCACAAAAGACAAAGAAGAAGACGACAAAAAAGTCTCGCAATGGTTCCAGTAATAGACAAAACAGTGGTCAACACACCAACAACAACAACAACAGTGGTAGGACTGGTAGTCAAACAAATGGAAAGACATATCGGACTATAAATGAGAGACAATTTGTTCAGCAATTGTTTGCTGCAATCGGTTTGCAAACTCAGTAATTATTTATTAATTAATAAAAATAAATTTTTTAAAAATCTATTAATATTAGTTTATATGTTTAAAAACATTATTAATTGTTAACATAATTATTATTGTATTGGAATTTAGTAAATTGTATATTTTATTTTATTTTTACTATAACTTATATAATTATTTTTTTTATTACTTTGATATTTTTAAACTTATTTTATAAACATAATATTTTTATAAAATATTATTAAATAGTAAAAATATGACACAATACAGTCATTTATTTTTGTATTTTATAAGTAATTTATAAATAAATTGATTAAAATATTAATTAATAAAAATGTTTTGTAATTTGATAGTTAAATAAAACTTTACAATACTAATGCCATTATAATGTGTGAATATTGATGCTAAGTGTGTGAAAACATGATTTATTTGACTACTAATTTAAATTATATTATATTGATTACATTATTGATATATCAATTATTTTATAATCAATTTATATTATGTGGTAATTATATTTCATTAAAAATAATTTAGTTTTATCATTTTATTTTTTTATGACTTAATTTATAATTAATTTAACTGTAGATTAACTAAAAATTAATACCTAATATATATATTTTTAATTTACATATATATTTAAATAACATTAGACAATGGTTATGATTTGAACGGGATGAATTGTGGCATTCAGGCGCCATTTAATTATATAGTAGGCGGTTTAACCCTCAGTACAATGGAGTTCCCATTCCTGGTCCTAATCAAGTTTATGGCCAGTACTGTATGCGGCGGTACCATCATTAATAACCAGTGGATCATAACGGCTGCCCATTGTTTTAATAAGTAATTTGAACTTTTTAAAAAATATTTAAGTATTAAAAAAATAATATTAAATATCTTAATTTCAATAATTAGATAAAATAAAAGTTTAGTTTATTTTACTATAATAATTTAGTACTAATATTTAGTTTTTATATATATTAATATTTAGTAAAGTATTATAATTACATTTAGTTTATGATGAGTTTATTTTAATTATTTATTTATTATAATAATTTTCTAAAAATTAACATACATAATTAATATTGTTTAAATTGTTTTGTATAATTTTTTTTGAATAATAAAATAAAACAATTTACCTAGGCGTTTAAATAGAATATCTGATTTTACTGTACATGCTGGTTCAATACATTTATACGATGGTGAGGTTTATCGTATGGAGTTTGCCCTAGTACATCCTAAAGTAATTATTAAATTGTTTAATTTATTATTATTTTAATTTTACTAATTATTATGAATACAAAAATAATTATTTTCTTAATTATATATTATTTTTTTTATTAATTTTTTTTTATAAAAATTTATTAATTGGTCCAATTGACAGTTTTCGATGCTAAAAATGACCTACGACATAGCACTGGCCAAGTTGACGACACCGATAAATTTTGGTCCAAACATCGGTACCATATGCCTGCCTAGTGTTCAGCGCCAGGAACCAAGCGGTACGATAACAGCGGCCGGTTGGGGACGACTCAAGGCCCATATGGCTGCCTCGACAGTAGTCCAAAAGGTCAACCTTCCCATAATCAGCGATGAAGAGTGTGCCCATAAATATCAGCGATTGGGAGTTACCATTTGGAACTCGCAAATGTGTACATGGCTTAAGGGACACGACACCTGTGAGGTATGTCCTCTATATACACAGTATATACTGTATCTCCCTGAGCCTTGTATTGGAACAGGGATGTTATTATATATATATGACTATCAAATTGATAATTGTTTTGTTTCGTTTTTTTTGTTGTTGAAAAAATTTACTACTTCAGGGAGATTCAGGTAACTATAAGATTAATAACAAAATTATTTTAAAAAAACATTTTAAAATAAGACCGTTTGTGTGTGCTGGATAAAATTATTAGTGAAAAAAATAAACAGTTAAATAATAAAAATAAATAAATTGTTGAAAAAATTTTTAGGCGGACCAGCATTTCAATTTAGTGGCGGTAGAGCCCATCTATTGGGAATTGTATCGTTTGGTTAGTTTGGCATAAATATATAGTTTTTTTTATTTAAAAAAACCTCAAAAAAAATTAATGTAACTTTTATTGACATTTTTTATTTACACAAAAAAAGGTATGGAGTGCGCTGATGCTAATCCAGGTAATTATTAATTAAGATTAATGTAAAACTTTAATAATTTAATAAATATAATTTGAATGCTTATATATTGTATATTTAATTTATACCTTTTTTTATATAAAATTTAGGAGTCTATACACAAGTATCATATTATTTAGATTGGATTACAACAATGTTACATCAATATGGCACTAATTATTTATAATAAAATAATTATAATAAATTAGTTGTACTTTTTTTTTATTGTTGGTATACTTATATAATATGTTTTATAGATTAATTTTTTAATTACAAATTATATTTAGTATATAGTTTTTATAGGTTTTACAGTTGAAATTAAAGAGTTAATGCATGAATTTTTTTTAAATAAAAATACAATACCAGTATTTCCGTAATAATTTTTAAAAAATTGGGTTTAAATTTTTTAATTTATTAGTTAGTTATATATTGAAATTATTAGTTAGTATTTAATTTTTTTGTTAATTTAAATTATACGGGATATATTTTTTTATATAAGTCTATATATATATAAATAAATTGTTAACCTGTTGTCTCTTATATATGAATTATTTGTAATTTGTTGTGAACACAAAAAAAATTTAGTTTTTTATTAATTTCATTTTTACTTTTTAAAAAAAAAATATTTGGTTATTGAATTGGTTGAGAAAATTAAATCATGAAATTTACGGCAACTATTAGTTTGCAACTATTGATTGTGCTATTATCGGTAGCCATCAGTTGGACAGTCGGCTATCGACCGAAACGACAGACCAGTAATGCAAACAATTTGGAAAGTATTCAAAACTTGTTGCGCGAACTGGAAAGGGCTAACGTCAACATCAATGAAATAAGCAATCAGGTTAGTCAGGCACAGAAAATACAACAACAACACCAACAACAACCACCACCACTACCACAACAACAACAACAACAGCAACCGATGCCGGGTAAAGACACACCGGTCAGGGATGCACTGACCCGACTGTTCAGTGCTTTTCAACAGGTATTACACGATTGATTGATATGACATATTATTTTTTAGGGTGTAATTTATTTGTTAATTATTGTTAATAAAAAAAACACATTAGATGGCCAGCGCTTATGTAGGCGTACTGACCAGTGTCGGCAAAAGTATAGGACTGCCGTCGATTGGTATCCAAAATGGCATAGAATTTATGCAGTCATCGCCTCCGCCACCGCAGCCAATAGGTATCAAACAAATTGGCGAAAATATCGATCAGTTTCGCGATTCTGTACAACAAGTGTCCAAAAACATACAGAACTTTTTCACTCGTGAGGCACCGGTAGAGAACAGTGTCCTTACAAAAGAAATTCGCAAATTTCTACAACTCTGGTCCAATCAGATCCAAGAAGTTGGCCAACAGGTCACAGATCAGGTCAGCCGAACGTTCGGCGGATTACAGGCCACAGGCGGCGGCGGGCCATCGGAAGGCGCATCCATTACAATACCGTTACCGTTCATGGACTTCATCTCAAATATGATGCTCGTCCTTCAGGACACGTTCAACGATCTATCCGATCGGGTGACCCGTTTGTTTGGCGGCGGTAATCGCGACCGACAGCCAAACAGCGAACTGCTGTCGGAAAGAGACGACCCGTCGTCGAAACCGTCGTCGCAATTGGATCTAATGAAAGAGTTCAAAAATCTTATTGAAATCATACAGAAGCGCATGAAATCCCTGTCCCAACAATTGGAGAGTATGATGGGTGCCGGCAGTAGCAGTGTAAGCACCGGTGCCGGTGGTACCACACCGTCCGATAAATTAAAAGCCGAACATAAAAGTCCAGTTTTTTATTAGTAAATTTTTAATGTATTATTTTTTATAGTTATTTATTTATTTATTATGTTTACAGTAATAAAACAAATTTTACATTAAATATGATTTTGTATTCTTTAATTGCATTATTATATTAAATTATATTATAATTTTTTTTATCAGTAAATGCAAAATATTAATTTTTAAAGTTTTTTCAATTGTAATAATGATTATCATTTAATATAGATTTCATAAATAAGTTTTAAAAAAATATTCTACTCTTAAAGCTTTAATAATTTAAAAGAAAATTAATCAATAATATTGTTTTAACTAAAAATTATATTTACGATTTACAATTTTTAGTTAAAACTACATTAAATGATAATTATAAATATAAAATGAAAATCATGATTACAATTTAAATTAATTAAAACATTGATTTCAAATTAAGTATAATATATTATACAGTATATATATGTCAATAAAACAAATAAGTGTTAAAAAAATTATTATTTAATATTTTTAATAAGTCTCAATTCTAACAAAGTACAGTGTATAATAAATAAAATTAATAAACAGTTAATTTATTTTTTTAAATTATATAAATTAATAAATTAAATATATTACAAATTAATATATTTTAATTTTTAAAAAATCTATTAATTTAAGTTAATTTTCAATAGATAATTATGTCGTTAATAAAAAAAATTAACAAATATAAAACAATTACAATATTTGCTAACTATTAGCACAATATTATTGTTAATGAATTTTTTGTTGTTTTATCTCAAACTTGTTTCAAACAATAGGTTTGTTTGCATTTTTGTCAATCATTTTGTGGTTAATCACCAAAAAAAAGATAAGCAAGAATTATAACAATAATAAATTTGTGACTTCATATAAAAAATATGTTTTTGATAACATGTATATAAAGTTTACTATTAGATTAAATTATGAGCAAAATATATATTTTATAACTCAAAAATTTATTTAACTAATTATTTAGACATTTTACAGTACTAATAATAAACTTATAACTTAACTTTGAATTTGATTTTTAAAAATTAGTAAACTTTGCTATAAATTTTTACACTTATTAAATGATGATAAATTAATATTACACTATTCAATACCAACAACAAAAAATGTTATTTAATATTATAACTATTATTTAACTGTTTGTTGAACTGCTTATTTGAAAAATGAGTACTAAATTAACCTTCAATTTGTATTAAGTTTATACTGTATATAAAAATATAACAAATAGAAAAATATTTTTTAATTCTTGATAAACTAATCTTTTATATAAATATTTCATAGATATCACAATTATTGTTTAAATTAGATATTTTATCAAATGTTATATAAAAAAATTGTTAAGTTGTCAAAAGTAATAATAATAATAATTTTTATTATATTTAGAATTGCATTTAGTTTTTACTGATAATTATTTAATTTTTTTCATTAAATATAATAAATTAATTATGTTATCAAACAAAAAATCATTACTAAATTGTTTTGTAGTACAATATGTGTTAACATTTGTCATATTATTATTGTTAGTTTGTCTGAGTTGTTGTCTCAATGAAATTGTCACAACATTGGGATCAATTGTATTACTAACAATCATATCGTGGTTTGTCACCAAACAGATCCGTAAAAGTTTAAACAATGAATTTGTGACTTCATATAAAAGAGCTGTTTTGATAACAGGTATATAAAGTTTACTATTAGTTTAAATTATGAGTAAAATATATATTTTATAATTTATTTAATTTGAAAGGTTGTGACAGTGGTTTCGGTAATGCATTGGCTCAGACACTCAATGAACATGGATTCAGAGTCTATGCCACAGTATTGGACACCGATAGCGACGGCGCCAAGAAATTGGTAACCAGTGCTCGGTTTGATGGTATGACTACAGTGTTGAGGATGGATGTGACGAATGATGAGGAAGTGAATGCAGTTTACGAACAAATTACTAAAGAATTGCAACAAAACGGTGAACAACTGTGGGCTGTCGTCAACAATGCCGGTATCATAACATGGGGACCACTGGACTGGGGAACTGTAGATAAATATAAACGTATATTTGAAGTCAACACTTTCGGCACCGTTAGAGTCACACGAACTTTCTTACCATTAATTAGACAATCAAAAGGTTAGTTAAAGTTGTCTTTGTTTTTTATATAATTAAATAATATATATATATTTCAGGTCGTATTGTAAATTTGGTTTCAATGAACGGTCGGCTGACGTTCAATAATGAGACCATATATTCAATGAGCAAATACGCGGCCATATCTTTCTCGGACGCACTCAGACGCGAGACTCGCAAATGGGGAGTCAAAGTGTCGACCATTGAACCCATGGCTTACAGGACACCGTTGTCCAGCAATGAATATTTTACACATGAATTGGACAAACAGTGGACAGAGAGTACACAACAAGTTAGACAACTGTATGGTAAACAGTATTATGAAAATCTAAGACACAGAGATGAGTCCACTTCGACGCTATCCGTCGGCAACAATATCTACGAAGTTATCGACAAATTGGTTGACGCTGTCCGCAGTACCGAACCTCTGGTCCGCTATGTATCGGTTCCGGGAACACCTTTTGACAAGTTTTTGACATTTCTAATACAACTAATGCCAACTGAATTGTATGACTATTATATTGAACTGAAAAACAGCCGCAAAAGTATCATTAAACCGGCAGCTCTTCAAACAAACACAGATTGATAATTGAAAAAAAATTGATGTTTTATTTTATTTTGTTTTTTTTAATAAATTTTTTTGAAAAACAAAATTAATTTTGAGAATAGCACAACAACAAGAATTATTTACGATTATTTAATTAATTAATTAATTAATTATTATTAATAATATTTAATAATTCCGTTATAACGGTATCTCTAAAGTTTAAGCAAAGTCTAAACGACTAAAATTATTTTCAATAATTATTTTTGTCATTAATTATAGATAAACATTAGAAAAAATTACTTGAAATAACATTACATTTATAATGTATTTGTTTAACACCAAGGTAATCAAGTTTTATTATATATTATTTATACAGTGATTTGAGCGCTTGAGAGAGAGAGAGAGAGAGAGAGAGAGAGAGAGATCAACACTTATCAATAAATACTATAAATGTATTTTTGCACTAAACTGTACGGTTAGTTATGCTCTTTGAAATGTACTAAAAAATAGTTAATTAGTTTGAGAGTTGACTTCAAGACAGACAGCAATTATTGTTTAAACTTTATTTTATTTTTTGCTATACAATGTCTTTAAAATCATTATTTTCGCTAAAATGTTTTGCCACTCAATATCTATTGTCGTTTTTGGCACTTTATTTGATTACTAAAGTGAGCTGTTGTGCCGGTTGTCTGTTCTCATGGTTGGGCGGACTACTAGTGTTGTCGGCACTTGCATGGCGTGTGACCAAAAAAATCCGCAAACGTATGAACAGCGAGTTTTTAACGTCATATAAAAGAGCCGTTTTAGTCACTGGTATGTCATTTATATCTGTATATTATATTTTGTTTTGAAATAATTATTTATTTAATACTAAACTTTTATTTTGTAAGGTTGTGACAGTGGTTTCGGCAATGCATTGGCTCAGACACTCAATGAACATGGATTCAGAGTCTATGCCACAGTATTGGACACCGATAGCGACGGCGCCAAGAAATTGTTGACCAGTGCTCGGTTTGATGGTATGACTACAGTGTTGAGGATGGATGTGACGAGTGATGATGAGGTGAATGCAGTTTACGAACAAATTGCAAAAGAGTTGCAACAAAACGGTGAAAAACTGTGGGCTGTCGTCAACAATGCCGGTATCTTTACTATGGGACCGGTAGACTGGGGGACAATTGATAGTTATAAACGTGTGTTTGAAGTCAACACATTCGGCACCGTCAGAGTTTCGCGAACTTTCCTACCATTGATTAGACAATCAAAAGGTTGGCAACACTTATATAATAATAAATTTAATTATTATTATGTAATATTTGAGTCTAATATTTAATAATTATGAACATTAGACTCAATATATGATATTTATAACTATGTTTAGTCTTTCTTATCAATTAAGTATTAAAAAAAACTATTTTAGTTTAACTTTTTTAAAAACAACTGATATGTTTTTTTTTCGCTAAGAGATAATTTTTAATCAAATAATCTAAACATTTATTTATTAGTAGTTTTTCTAAGGGATCTATACTAATATATTGAATTAATTAATCAATTGTTAGGTCGAATCGTAAATTTGGTGTCCGTTGCCGGCCGTTTTACGGCCCCGAGTCTGGCCATCTATTCGATGAGCAAACACGCTATCATATCATTTTCCGATGCCCTGAGACGCGAGTCACGCAAATGGGGTGTCAAAGTATCAACAATTGAACCGACAACGTATAAGACACCAATGTCTACGGCCGACTATCTGACCGACCAATTGGATCGGCTATGGAATGAAACGACCGAATCTGTTCAACAAGTTTACGGTCAAGAGTTTTACTCGAGTCTGAAGGGCAAGAATGCCAAAGCCTTGTCGTCGTACGGTATCGGAGAGGATATCAACGAAGTTATCGACCGAATGGTCGATGCCGTCCGTAGTCCCGATCCGCAGATCCGTTATGTTTGTGCTCCTAAACTATGGAAAATCAAACTGTTTCTGATAATAGCCCAATACTTTCCCACCGAATTCTATGACCTGATATGCGAGCACCGGATGGGCCAACAGTCGCCAAAACCGGCTTCACTGATGACAGTCAGAAATGAAGAATAAATTTAAAAATTAATTAATTAATGACAACACATGTGTTTGTTTGGATTTTCATTGTTGTTGTAATTTTTTTAGTTATAATCAAATTTGTCATTTTTATATAATTAAATAATTACGATATTATTGAATTGAGAAATTATTATTTTAATGTTACATTGATCACCAGTTTTTTATTTCAATGTAGTTCAAAACTATTTCAATAGTAAACATATTTATTTTCCAGTGAACATAAAGCTATTTCATTGATGAACATATTTATTTCAATACTTACTAATATATTTGCAATACATTCAAAACCAATTAATTAAATTTAATCTAAATATTAATATGTTTAGAAATGGTAAATAAATAGAGAATAATTTTATACAATTTATTTAAAAAAACTGTTTAAATTAATTAGTAAAGTGACCAACTTGGTTTAGTTTCAGGGTCAGTTTTAAATTAGTCCAAAATCCAAAATCATTGATAGTTTGATAACTTTATCTACTATTTAATTATCATTTGATTATTATTAGTTTATTTTGATATATTAAAGATACGGTTTCAGTTGTATAAAAAAATGGTTTCAATTTAAAAAATTTTCTTATTAAACTTACTTTATATTATTATTATCATAAGGACATTAAATTAATTATTATTATTATTAAAATATGTTAGTATTACTACATTAATTTATTATTATTCTAATAATTTTATTGTATATTTTTATATAAAATAAAAATATTTGTAAATTATATGATGTGAACTACGGTTCGTTTACTGGGTTTCGGTTCGGGTCCCATATCTAATTGAAGATACATTTAGGATATTTATTTGTTATATAATATAGCTAACATATATCTAAATTATACTAATATTAGTTTATATAATATTAAAATTATCTAATATTACGATAATATTTTTAATAAGTTTCAATTCTAATAAAGTCAAGTATAAATCGAAGTCATAAAAAATTAATTTATTGAAAAAAATTTGATTAGAAATTTAAACTAATTTTCAAGAGAAGATTATGTCGATAATAAAAAAGTTAACAAATATAAAACAATTACAATTTTTGCTAACAATTGGCACATTATTATTGTTAATGAATTTTAGTTGTTTTATCTCAAACTTGTTTCAAACTATAGGTTTGTTTGTTTTATTGTCGATCATTTCGTGGTTAATCATGAAAAAGATCCGCAAATATTATAACAATAATAAATTTGTCACTTCATATAAAAGACCTGTTTTGATAACAGGTATATAAAGTTTACTATTAGTTTAAATTATTAGTAAAATATTATATATTTAATTTGAAAGGATGTGACAGTTGTTTCGGTAATGCATTGGCTCAGACACTCAATGAACATGGATTCAGAGTATATGCCACAGTATTGGACACCGATAGTGACGGCGCCAAGAAATTGGCTCGGTTTGATGGTATGACTACAGTGTTGAGGATGGATGAGACTAATGATGAAGAAGTGAATGCAATTTACGAACAAATTGCAAAAGAGTTGCAACAAAACGGTGAACAACTGTGGGCTGTCGTCAACAATGCCGGTATTGTAACGTTTGGACCGGTAGACTGGGGAACAATTGATAGCTATAAACGTGTATTTGAAGTCAACACATTAGGCACTGTTAGAGTCGCGCGTACTTTTATACCATTGATTAGACAATCAAAAGGTATTTAGATTTAGTAAATAATTTTAACTAAATGTAATAATTATTTTATATTTAAATTTTCAATTATTAGGTCGTATTGTAAATCTGGTGTCAATTTGTGGACGCTTTACGACACCAAATGCGTCAATATATTCAATGAGCAAACACGCGGCCATATCTTTCTCGGACGCACTCAGACGAGAGACAACCAAATGGGGAATCAAAGTATCGATTATTGAGCCAACAATTTATAAGACACCGATGACCACCAGTGACTACCATTTCCGTGAGACTGAAAGACTGAGACAAGAGATAGTGTCCAACAACTCTACGGTCGCCAGTATTGTACAGGTTTTGTAAAAATTTGGTCAAATAAACGATTTCAAAGTATATTCGGTCAAAATATCGACGATGTTATCGACAAATTGGTGGACGCCGTCCGTAATGTCGATCCGCAGATCACTTACGAAGTCGGACCCAGTTATCTGTGGTCTGTCTTTCTGTTTGTCGAACAGTTTCTACCGTACGAGTTGTCCGATTGGATGAACACTAATCGGTTAACTAATTCATTATTTCCCGTTCCCAATGAACTCAAAAATCGTCACTAATTAATATACTAATTATTTTATTAGTAAATACTATATATATATATATATATAAATTTTATTATTAAGTAATTATTTTAACTTAGTTTAATAAAAATGTATGTAAAAGCATTTTGATATTGTAAGTAAATATTTGTTTCTCACTTAATTTTTTATAAATTTATTTGATAATAAAATAAATAAATTTAGCGCAAATTGTTTTTTTAAAATATAAATTCTATAAAAAAAATGATAAACTACTGTATAAATAAAATTCATTTAAATGCCAATTATAGCAATTAATAATATATTTTTTCTAATGTTATTGAGAATATATATATAAATAGCGTTTAAATAAACAGTAAACAATTTTTTACAATTTATTAAAAAATTGTATATATATATTAATTAGTAAAGTGGCCAACTTTGATTGTAACATAAGTTAGTTTTCAGGGTCAGTTTTAAATTGTTTTCGGCTAATCCGTGATAGTTGATAACTTTATTGTAAAGTTTATAAAATTATGTTTATATTTAAATTAATCTAATATTTTATCATTATATAGATATTGAAAGTACTGAAAGTACAGTACATTTATTTATAAGTTAAATAATTTGTTGACTTATAATATTATCTTATAATGCTTTAAATTTTCAACTATAAATAAATACAGTATAAAACAAAGTTAAAAATAATTTTGTTTTTAAAACTTACATCCCTTAATAAGTTAAATATTTTATCAATTAATATTTAAAAATTTTAATCAAAATTTTTATTAATTTAAATTAATTTTCAATAGTTAAATATGTGGTTAATAAAAAAGTTAACAAATATAATACAATTACAATATTTGCTAACTATTGGCACATTATTATTGTTAATAAATTTTAGTGGTTTTATCTCAAACTTGTTTCAAACAATAAGTTTATTTGCATTTTTGTCGATCATTTCGTGGTTAATCACCAAAAAGATCCGCAAATATTACAACAACAATAAATTTGTGACTTCATATAAAAGAGCTGTTTTGATAACAGGTATATAAAGTTTACTATTAGTTTAAATTATTAGTAAAATATTATATATTTAATTTGAAAGGTTGTGACAGTGGTTTCGGTAATGCATTGGCTCAGACACTCAATGAACATGGATTCAGAGTCTATGCCACAGTATTGGACACCGATAGCGACGGCGCCAAGAAATTAGCGACCAGTGCTCGGTTTGATGGTATGACTACAGTGTTAAGGATGGATGTGACAAATGATGAGGAAGTGAATGCAGTTTACGAACAAATTGCAAAAGAGTTGCAACAAAACGGTGAACAACTGTGGGCTGTCGTCAACAATGCCGGTCTGTTTACTTCGGGACCATTAGACTGGGGAACTGTAGACAGCTATAAACGTATATTTGAAGTCAACACTTTTGGCACTGTTAGAGTCGCGCGTACTTTCCTGCCATTGATTAGACAATCAAAAGGTAATTAGGTTTAGTAAATGATTTTTGTAAAAAAATTTAATAATAATTTCATTCAAATTATTAGGTCGTATTGTAAATCTGGTGTCAATTTGTGGACGCTTTACGTCACCTAACGTTTCAATATATTCAATGAGCAAACACGCCGTCACCTCTTTCTCGGACGCATTGAGACGAGAGACAACCAAATGGGGAATCAAAGTATCGACTATTGAGCCAACAATCTATAAGACACCGATGGCTACCACTGACTACCAGTTTCAAGAGACTGAAAGACTATGGTCTGAGACCAGCGATAGTGTACAACAAGTCTACGGTCGCCAGTATTGTACAGAGTTTATGAAATTGTCGGCAAATAAACGATTTCAAAATATTTACGGCCAAAATATCAACGATGTTATCGACAAATTGGTGGACGCCGTCCGTAATGTCGATCCGCAGATCAGTTACGAAGTCGTACCCAATTATCTGTGGTCTGTCTTTCTGTTTGTTGAACAGCTTCTACCGTACGAGTTGTCCGATTGGATGAACACTAATCGTTTAAGTAGTTTATTATTTCCCGTTCCCAATGAACTCAAAAAGCGACACTAATTAAGTCACTGATTATTTTATTTTTTTAGTTAAATATAATACAAATTTAATTATTACAATTAAATTTACATAACTATTCAAATTTATTCACTGTATAATATTTAAGTACATATATTATATTTATCACTTAATATTTATGAATCTATTTGCTAATAGATTAGATAAATCTTGATAAATATTATTTTTTTTTGTTTAAAAATATTATTAAATTTAAGTATAAATAAAATTATTACTTTTTTTAATTTACATAAGAAAAATAAGTCTAGACATTGAATTTGTAGTCAAAATGTTATTATTTTCTGCAATTATTGTATGAATTGATGCATTTTTTCACGAATTTATATTCAATGATTAAATAAAGGCTATACTACTAATAATAAACGATTACAAATAAACTGATTTTTAAAAAATTTATTCATACAATAGTCTATAATTTGCAATTTTATCACTGATTAACTATTATTAATAATTATTGGTAACTTACTATTTTTTTTATTCAAAACAACAAATTTAATCTATAAATACGTCAAATTTTATACAAAATATTTTTTAAAAATAATTTTATGAATCGTATATTAGTAAGAAAAAAATAATTTAATTGATTGTAATATAGACATAAAATAATTTTTTTTTAAAAATATAACAGTGTTGTTTACATTTATTTTATATAATATTTTTTCATATAATATTAAATAAAAAAGATAAAATTAGTTAAATATAGATAGCTTTTTATCATTTATTATTAGAAAATTCAATGTTTTCAATGTCTAATTAAATATAAAACTTATTTATTAATAAACTTATAATATATTATATGATATGTTTTTTTTAGTTTAAACATTGTGTAGTGTCCACTACATTACCTTAAGCTAATTTAGTTATAAAGTATTTTTGTATTTAAATTCCCAATAATTTTGTATACATTTATTTTATATCCTATTTTTATGCTAAATTCTTAGTATTGCTTTTCAATCGGTTATACAGTTCCTTATACTTACCGGTTGCTGACCTCAGACCTCTGGCACCAAACTAACTGTTCAACGGTTCCCACATTCAAACTATCCAATGATAGCTAACCATTCCCTATAACTACCCGTCCTCTCTCAAACACTATAAATACTGTACTACAGTATACACATACTTTAGTACAGTGCCAGCCGTCATACACAACAGTCATACCTGACTCTCACATATCATACTGTACTCACATCATACATGTGCTCCACTGATAGCACCATTTTAACCATACAATCCATTGTATCCTCAATTGTCTTAAACTAATCAATAAATTGTTATAATTATCTTATACCTGTGTTAATCATACGATTCATTACCATCGCTATTATCATCATAGAAACGATCACTTCAAGAGTCCAACCGGTTGTTCACATCATTAAAGACATACATACAACCCGGTTGTCCATCAACTCTAACCTACCGTTCCGTATCGCGTGATATCAAGAGATAGTACAGACATCCAGATTGGGATCAGCTCTAGCTTTACGCTTGGCCACCACTACTGCAAGTGATCTACCCTTTTATCATCCGATAGGTCTCATACCGACCCTTCAGGTGATAATCTATAAGGAATTGGTTGATAATCGGTTGTAGGCCTCATACCGACCCACGCATAACAACCGGTGCTCTCCTATTCCTCTAAGTTGTGTCCAAACATACAAACTCAGGCACAACAATTGGCGCAGTCGGTAGGATCATTAAAAGATCCATATCTTCGCGTATTGGATGACGACTATCAATACAGGGTTCACTAGATACGGAACTCCATATCTTCGACGAGATATCTCAACTAATAGCGATTCAGACAACACAGTAACCAACAACACATCAGACATGTCCATCAATGGTGAAGACAACGATACACTAAATCTGGTTAATGCCATCGCAGACAACACAACCGGTATCTCATCTAATTGTGTACCAATCGGTACAACCGGTAACTCAGCCACCAACGGATCCTCTACCACTGGCTCAGCACCGATGCTCTCAGTGAAGATACCAAAGTTTAATGGTACTAAAGACTCATCTCTACGTATCGAAGCATTCCTCTTAATCTTCGACAGAGTCTTCGCTCATCTCACAGATGATAACAAACTCATCAAAATCGTTGAGTTCCTCGAATCAGACGCAGCCAACTATTACGGCTCAGACCTACTCATCGACACATCCATCAACTGGATCAAAGCTAAGCAACTGCTTACCAACAGATATACCCGACTGGACATTCCTCCAGAAGTGGCCGCCAACCGCCGGCGCCAACAACGATCGGAGTCAATCCGCGCATACTTCGATGATAAAATGGAGATTTTAAGACGCCTCCAAAACTACACCGACAATCAAAGAGCAAACCTACTCACGGAAGGCCTACTCCCTGAATACCGTGAATACTTCTATGGCCGACGCTTCAAGACTCCCAGTCAATGGCTCGAGATGGCTCAGGACATCGAGACCGACAAGCAACGAACCGGTAACCGCATCAACCGACCTCACGGATCATCACATTACACAGATGACAAACGAAATGACAACCGGTTACCTAAACGCGACAACAAAGACAAACTACGTCCGCCCTATTCCTGCCGCATCTGCAGAGATCTTGGCATCACTTCATGGCATTACCATAAAGATTGCCCAAATAAATCTTGTCCTCCAGCAGCCATCAATCCAAACACAGGATCCACAGACGGTCCACCTACTCGTATAACAGCCGCATCATCACATATAATACGTAGTAAAGTCATGGCTACCGAAGCCACACCACTGGATATGATATTGATCCCGGGCCGCATCAATCGGTTCGAGTTATCAGCATTCGCCGATCCCGGATCAACTGTAGACATCATACCATTAGATGTCGTCAAACACCTCCGACTCCATATCGACCGCCGCCGCTCTACCGACGTATCACTGGCGCGTGGATCAGCTCGTACTCTCGGAGAAGTCACATTTGACTTAACCATCAATCGGATGACCCGCACCATCAAAGCACAGGTCATCAACGGATTTCATTACACATTACTGCTATCTCTCCAATCTCTTGGCCAATACGGTGTCATCATTGACACACAGACACAAACCGTATCATTCAAATGGCAACAACAGAGAAACTCATCCACTTCAGGGACATCAACCGGTTACTGCAATCTCATCAGTCGTATACCTTCTCCAAACCGGTTGCCTAACAAATCCAATGGCCATATATACAAACAAAAGCACCGCATCGTAAAGATAGACCAACAGTCCACCGCACAGCGCACCCGTCAATCGCATCCATTTGCAGCCAAAGCTGCACGTCAAGCGAAGGATCACCAAATCCATGTTTCTCGGGACAGCCGTAACGCTTTACCGATCACTTCGACGATGAATACAGACGGAAAACCTCGCTTGTGTAAAGACTACCGTCCAATCAATACGACTTCTAATGCCGCAAAACCATCGCATCCATACAAACATCGGCATTACTTAAGGGACATCACACCTACTATTACCGTTACACCACTACGCGCTGTACATCCGGTTATTCGCCCTCAACAGTCCCGACTCTCACGCATCGATACATACAACAAACATATTTCCGGTAATATCCATCGCATCCCATCCAACTCTCCCAATCTACGATTCCGTAACACACGACTCCAATTACCGGACTCTCAACGCGGACATCCATCACAACCGGCTAAACGTCTCACTCCTGGTCCACATCGTCTCACTCAACCGTTTAACTCTTTGACCAGTCTTAAACCGCCGGGGAGTGTAGTGTCCACTACATTACCTTAAGCTAATTTAGTTATAAAGTATTTTTGTATTTAAATTCCCAATAATTTTGTATACATTTATTTTATATCCTATTTTTATGCTAAATTCTTAGTATTGCTTTTCAATCGGTTATACAGTTCCTTATACTTACCGGTTGCTGACCTCAGACCTCTGGCACCAAACTAACTGTTCAACGGTTCCCACATTCAAACTATCCAATGATAGCTAACCATTCCCTATAACTACCCGTCCTCTCTCAAACACTATAAATACTGTACTACAGTATACACATACTTTAGTACAGTGCCAGCCGTCATACACAACAGTCATACCTGACTCTCACATATCATACTGTACTCACATCATACATGTGCTCCACTGATAGCACCATTTTAACCATACAATCCATTGTATCCTCAATTGTCTTAAACTAATCAATAAATTGTTATAATTATCTTATACCTGTGTTAATCATACGATTCATTACCATCGCTATTATCATCATAGAAACGATCACTTCAAGAGTCCAACCGGTTGTTCACATCATTAAAGACATACATACAACCCGGTTGTCCATCAACTCTAACCTACCGTTCCGTATCGCGTGATATCAAGAGATAGTACAGACATCCAGATTGGGATCAGCTCTAGCTTTACGCTTGGCCACCACTACTGCAAGTGATCTACCCTTTTATCATCCGATAGGTCTCATACCGACCCTTCAGGTGATAATCTATAAGGAATTGGTTGATAATCGGTTGTAGGCCTCATACCGACCCACGCATAACAACCGGTGCTCTCCTATTCCTCTAAGTTGTGTCCAAACATACAAACTCAGGCACAACACATTGAATTAGTAGTCAAAAAAAATGTCATTGAAGTCATTATTTTCGTTAAAAAGTTTTGTCTTACAATATTTGCTATCATTTTTAACACTTTATTTGGTGACAATTGTCAGCTGTAGTATTGGTTGTCTGGTGTCAGTATTAGGTCAACTCATTGTAGTGACGGTGTTGTCGTGGTTTGTGACCAAAACAGTTGGAAAATATCTAAATAAAGAGTTTCTTACGTCATATAAAAGAGCCGTTTTGGTCACTGGTATGTCATTATAATAATCGAAAAAAATAATACAATATTTAATTATATATAAATTTAATTTGAAAGGTTGTGACAGTGGTTTTGGCAATGCATTGGCTCAGACACTCAATGAACATGGATTCAGAGTCTATGCCACAGTATTGGACACCAATAGCGACGGCGCCAAGAAATTGGCGACCAGTGGTCGGTTTGATGGCATGACAACAGTGTTGAGGATGGATGTGACGAATGATGAAGAAGTGAATGCAGTTTACGAACAAATTGCAAAAGAGTTGCAACAAAACGGTGAACAACTGTGGGCTGTCGTCAACAATGCCGGTATCATGACTTGGGGACCACTGGACTGGGGAACTGTAGACAGTTATAAACGTATATTTGAAGTCAACACTTTCGGTACCGTTAGAGTCACCCGAACTTTTCTACCATTGATTAGACAGTCAAAAGGTTTGTACTTAAAAAATAATAATAATAATAACTACCAGTAGTTAGTGTTTATGTCAATAAATTATTTATTAAACAGAAAAAAACTAAATTATAACTATTTATTTATTTTTTTAGGACGAATCGTTAATTTAGTATCAATTTCCGGCCGCTTTACCGCTCAAAATCGGTCCATATATTCAATGAGCAAACACTCGGTCATCTCATTTGCCGACGCATTGAGACGCGAGTCCCGTAAATGGGGTGTCAAAGTGTCGACCATTGAGCCGACAGCCTATAACACAGCAATGTCTACACCGGACTATTTGAATCGTGAATTGGATCAGTTGTGGACGGATAGCTCAGATAATGTTAAACAAATCTACGGCCAAGAGTTTTATGATAAGCTCAGAGTTCAGACGTCCGATACACTGGCCTCGTATAGTGCCGGCGATAATCTGAACGATGTTGTCGACCAAATAGTTGCGGCCATCAGATCAGCCGAACCGGAGATCAGATATTTTGTATCGCCCGACACCTGGCGTATCAAATTACGATTGGCCATAGCTCAATATCTACCTGGCCAATTTTATGACTGGCTAAGCGCTAGAAAACAATCGCCTAAAACTAAACAATAACTTTTTTTTAATATTATTTTTTAGTAATTTTTTAATTGATCTTAAATTTGTTTGATTATAATATTTTTAGTAATTTACATAATAAACTAAATTTTTCACATTAAACATTTCAATTATTTTTTATTTTTTGTTTCTATGATAATTAAATTATTAATATTATTGAAAATAATTTTTTAGAAACTTTATTGATTGCTTAAAGTTTAACTAATTATTATTATTAAAAATTGAGATTTTTTATTTACTAAATTTCTATTAATTTAATCATTTAACCAGAGAAATGTTAAAGTTTTTAAATTGTTAAAGTTTAAAGTTAAAATCTTAAAGTTTAAAAATTTATTAAATTAATAATTAATTTTACTAATAAAGTAATAAAATTATGCATAAAAATTATTAATATAATATTAAATACAAATACAATTGCATAAACAATACATTTATTTATATTAATATACAAAAAAATAAGTTATTAAACTTTTAATTATACATAAAAATTATATGGGCTATGAATAACTGTATAATAGAAACTAATGGGTATTTTATATAATATATATTTTTGGATTAATTAAATACAGTTAATGTTAGTCAACTAACTTAAAAATGCAAACAACCCGTACATTCAAAACGAGTATATAAGCCGACAAATTTTGCTAACAAAATATCAAATCAAAATCTCATCTAATAATATAAAAAATTAATAATTGTAAAAATAATTTTTTTATTACAATTTTTTATCATAAAAACTATTATAAAAATGAAATTTTCTGTCGCAATATTATTAGCTGTTTTGGCCGGTTGTCAGGCTCTCAGTGTTCAACCAAGAGGTTAGTATAGTTTATTATTTTTATTTTTGGTGATATAAATTTTGGTGTATAAATTTATTGTTGTGTCTATACTTATAGCCGACCAGGACCAGAACAAGGATATCGGCGGTAACTTGAATCGTATTATCGGTTTCAAACAGTTTGAGGAATGGCTTCGTCTCATCCAATCCCAGATGACTCGACTCACCGACCAATTCAACCGATTGCTGACACCCCGTGAGGGCCGTCTCGAGAACAAAGAGTTGGCAATTGTCAAACAAACCGTCAATGATATCGACTCATCAATTACACTGTTGAACGGCCAGTTGGCCCGAAATGCCGGCGCACTGCAGGCCAACAACGACCAGAATCGCGACTTTTCTCTATCGAGAGTACCGTTTCTCGAACAGATCGAAGAGATGCTCAAATTGGTTCAGAAACAGATCACTGGTAAACAAAATAATCAACAAAAAAAACACTAAATTAAAATATTAATTAAATTATTTAATTATCAGATGTGTCTACAACTGTCACCCGAGCGCTGACCGGCGGTCTCGATCTCAAGGGTACCACTGCTGACGAAATGAACAAAGCTGTCGACGGCTCAGTCATGTCTCAGGTGCCGTTCCTCAAGGAGTTCGAAGAATATCTGGAACTGTTCCAGAAACAGATCAACCGATTCGGTGGAACCGTCCAACGGATCATTCAAGGAGGACAACGCAAAGATTAGGTGGAAATAACCAATCAGTCAATTAATTCATTGATTGATTTTTTTGGACAATGAATTTGAGATCATGATTAATGATAAAGTTATTTAATTATTTTTTTAAAAAATATTAGATTAATTGATTATTTTATATATAATTTATTTGTAACAAAATTATACAACAATTTGACCAAAAAGTATCTTATTTTTCTCAATATATATTTAAATTTTGGTTTAGGAAATTAATGAAACAAATTATGTGTTAATTTTTTGTTTTGTTTTAGTTTTGTTTGTTCAACTATTTTGCTTATTAATTTTTTTTAATAGACAAATTACTATTTATTTGTTAATTAATTATCTCAATTTTTTATTTGTAATTTTTATTTTAGGTAATCGTATTGTTTAGCGTCTAATAATTTTTATTTTTATTTTATTTTTTTAAAAAGTCTTCCCCATACATGTAGATTTTGTATCATTATTTTTTTAATATATAATTTTATTTTGTTTATTTCAAATTGATAAATAAATTAAACATACTTTTGACAAAAAACACGATTTTTAAAATTTTATTATTAATTTATTATTTTATAAAAAAAATCATTATTTAAAAATCTAAATTTAAATATTAATGGTTTATAATAATAAAAAAATATTATTATGTAAAAAACATCAATAAAAATATTTAAAAATAAGAAATTTTTAGCTATTTAATATAATAATATTATCTACAATAATTCATTGATACTAAAATTATTGTTATTAATTTTCATTATATATTATTGAATTAATATTAAATATAATACATTTAATATTTTCTTATTTATAACTTTATATGACTACAAGTTTATTGCAATATTTTTTATATTATTACAATAAATAGATACCAATATATATATTGCATAAGGTACATTGAAATATTTATTTAAAAAAACAAAATAATTTTGATTTAAATAAATTTTGATACCATTTTTTTCAAAATCACTCAAAATATCAGATAAATATGACATTATTTTTTCATAACTTAAAATAAAATGTAGTCAATATTTTGAATTAATGAAATGAAACTAAAGTTGGTTAAAACTTTATTAATTAGTAATAATTTTATTTTATTATTAATAATGTTTTATAAACAAATAAATATGCAAATTTAGTTTTATTAAATAAAATATAATAATAGCATTTACAATATTTTTTTTAAAAAAACCTATTATTCTTGTATTTTGTTAAAATTATTTTATATAACATTTTCTAGTTGTGATGTCAATTATAGAGTTGTTATTGCAATACATTTATGACATTTATTGTTTTTTTTGTATACAGCATATGTGTGTTAAAAAATAAGTTGCATTTATTAATAATCTATTTAATATATAAATCATTAAATTTAAAAAATAATAATAATTTCATAAAAACAATATAAGATTATATATAATAGTAAATAATGAACAATATTCTGGCAGAAAATCAGTTTTAATTTTTGTTTAAAGTTTAATATATTGCAAAATATTGTCAATTATAGCAATAATGACATCTAAACAGTGATCGGTTTGTTATTCATATAGTAGACTATAAATATATATATATATATATATATATATATATAATATTATTGAATTAATTAAAACTATTTAATGTTAGTTAACTGTGTTTAAAATGCAAACAACCCGTATCTAAAAAAAACTAGTATATAAACCAACAAATTTTTGTATCAAAATCTTATTTAATAATAATTATTTTATTTAAAAAAATATTAATATTATAAAAATGAAATTTTCTGTCGCAATATTATTAGCTGTTTTGGCCGGTTGTCAGGCTCTTAGTGTTCAACCAAGAGGTTAGTATTGTTTTGTTTTATAACTATTTATAACTTTTTTGTAAATAATAATTATTTTTAATTTTTATTGTGTATATAATTTTTTTTAGCCGACGATAACCAAAACAGTATTATCGGTTTCAAACAGTTTGAGGAATGGCTTCGTCTCATCCAATCCCAGATGACTCGACTTACCGTCCAATTCAACCGATTGCTGACACCCCGTGAGGGCCGTCTCGAGAACAAGGAGTTGGCAATTGTCAAACAAACTGTCGACGATATCGATTCATCAATTACACTGTTGAACGGCCAGTTGGCCCGAAATGCTGGCGCACTGCAGGCCAAAGACGACCAGAATCGCGATTTTTCTCTATCGAGAGTACCGTTTCTCGAACAGATCGAAGAGATGCTCAAATTGGTTCAGAAACAGATCACTGGTAAACAAAACAAAAATATTTGAATTCAAATCTACATTATTAGCAAATTTTATTATCAGATGTGTCCTCAACTGTCACCCGAGCGCTGACCGGCGGTCTCGATCTGAAGGGTACCACTGCTGACGAAATGAACAAAGCTGTCGACGGCCCAGTCATGTCTCAGGTGCCGTTCATCAAGGAGTTCGAAGAATATCTGGAACTGTTCCAGAAACAGATCAACCGATTCGGTGGAACCGTCCAACGGATCATTCAAGGAGGACAACGCAAAGATTAGGAGGAAATAACCAATCAATCAATTGATTGATTGTTTGTTTGATTTTTTGCGACAATGAATTCAGATGATGATTATAATGATAAAGTTATTTAACTATTTGTTTTTCTTATAATAACCAATTAATTGATTTTTTTAAATATAATTTATATGTGATATACTGTATTTATGTTACAATTTGACCAATATTTTTTTATTAATATCTATTTATTATTTTAGGAAATTAATTCAAAAAATTATTTAGTAATTTTGTATGTTTTTGTTTATTTGTTTAACTAATTTGCTTATTATTATATTTTTTTTAATGACAAATTGCTATTTATTTGTTAGTTTTTTATATATCAATGTAATTTTTATTTACAGGTAATCGTATGTTTGTATTATTATTGTTTAACGTCTAATAATTTTTTGTTTTATTTTATTAAATTAATTATAAAGGACTATAATTTTACTATTGATAATAAAAGTATTTATACTTCTGTTTAACTAAATATTTATATATAAAAAAAAACTTTAATAAAATAAGTTACTTTTAAAAGTTATTCAATATTTTAAACAATAATAATAATAAAATTAATGATGTAAATACTATAATAAATATAATAAAAATTTATAAAATATTTTAATTAAATTAATATATAATAATAAAAATAATAAATTATGTATATATTTAACAAATATATGTTATAACTGTTGATAATTATTTCAAACAAGTTTTTTAAAAATTTAATATTACTAATGATAATAATTTTAGGAAAAATAACAAAAATTAATTAAATATTTAAAAATTAGTTTTTATTAATAATATTAATGATCCAGTTAACTTTAGTCGATACCCTTACAAAAAATGGTACATTTGGTCGACCAGATTTACAATGATCTTGAGTTTGGGCGCCTTTATTAATACCAATAATAACAGCCCTGCCTTTTATATACTGGATTAATGGACCGCCAGAATCACCCTTTATTTTAGTATAATTATAATAGAAATATAATTTGTATTCATGTATTGATATGTAATATAATGTAAAACTTATACTGTATTTACTTTACAAAGGAATGAACCGACAATTGGTGGAAATATCTGACTGATTATCAAATCTTTTTCATTTTTACTATTAGTTTTGTTGGCAATCTTAGTCCAACCCATTTGCAGTCTATCTTTGAGTGAGTTTTCATCAATATGTCCAAAACCGGTGGTCAATGCGTACTCATTATAGGGAATGTTATCATTTGGTTGCGGCAAACAAATGGCATTAATTTGTCGATCGGTTTGTTGTTGTTTAAAGTCTAACACATCATTCAATTTAATTAACGCCAAATCATATTTATCATTACCTTTCCTATAGTTTTCATGTATAATAATTTTGTCGTAACCGTAATCCTGACCCTTATTTGACTTATCAATGAGTCCTACATTTACCTTATAGTAAACATTTTGTTGTATAACACAATGGGCTGATGTAAGGATCCATTGATTAGTGATAATAGTGCCAGTACAAAAACTACTAAAAATTATTATTATTTTATTAATTTTTTATTATTACACACATACACACACCCACACATATACACAAACATACATAGTGTGAATAGATTTAAGATTTTAAAATAATATTATTATATCTTACATCATATCATCGGGAAACGGCCAAAAAGATGATTGCCATTTGGTTATGAATGCTATGAATGGCAACTCTCCCGGTCGGGCGTCACACATACACATACACATACACATACACATACACATACACATACACATACACATACACATACACATACACATACACATACACATACACATACACATACACATACACATACACATACACATACACATACACATACACATACACATACACATACACATACACATACACATACACATACACATACACATACACATACACATACACATACACATACACATACACATACACATACACATACACATACACATACACATACACATACACATACACATACACATACACATACACATACACATACACATACACATACACATACACATACACATACACATACACATACACATACACATACACATACACATACACATACACATACACATACACATACACATACACATACACATACACATACACATACACATACACATACACATACACATACACATACACATACACATACACATACACATACACATACACATACACATACACATACACATACACATACACATACACATACACATACACATACACATACACATACACATACACATACACATACACATACACATACACATACACATACACATACACAGTCTTACATCATATCATCGGGAAACGGCCAAAAAGATGATTGCCATTTGGTTATGAATGCTATGAATGGCAACTCTCCCGGTCGGGCGTCTCTACCGTTGGCCAAATCGGCCATCAGGTCATCCTTTTTGTGCCATTCAAAGCACTGGTCATTAATTATCTACGATTGTCGTCCAATACCGCACTCATCGATGTTTGTGATGTTAGGGTAAACACCGATTCGTATGGCATTACAACACAATATAATAGCATTTAATATAATTGAAAATATAAATAAATTCATTGTTAATTAACAAAAATAAAATAATGTTTTACATTTTTAAAACATAAATATAAAAGTAATATCTTATAAAAATAAATTATAAAAATAGCTTTACATATACTGTACACTATGTAAACTTAATATTAAATATAATATTACTTAAATATTAAATTAAGCAATCTCAGTAAATTATATAAGTCTAAAGTATAAAAAAAACAATTTAAAAAAAATTATTATTAATATGTAAGAAATTATTTTATTAAAATATTAACTAACTTTAATAAATTCTTGTGTGTATTATTATCAAATGTCAACAGTTTTTATTGTTTTATACATTTACATTAACTTTAAAATAAAATAGTATATTTTTACATCATATTTAATATTTGAATAAAAAAATTTTTACAATTTTTTTTTATCTAATTACATAATATCTACAGTAATATAATTTAACTATAATTTAATAATAAGTATTTATTTACTGTATAAAACAATAACTATAAATGTTGTAAATTATAACAATGACATCTAAACAGTGACCCATTTGTTGTACAGACAGTAGAGTATAGATTTGTATCCAATTTAGCATTTAGTTGTTCAATGAGACTATCCATTGATTTTTGTTTAACTAAATTATAATAAACTATAAATGCAAACAAAATAGTCGTCACAATGAATATCAATATGAAAACAATTGCCACTAATTTCCATATAAACACATCCGACATAAGTTTTGCTATAATTTGTTGATAATCTGATGATACAATTTCTGGCATTATTACTGTAAAATCAAATTAATATAAATATAAATACAATTACAAAATATAATTTATTTTTATTATAATATAATTAGACAAATATATCATTAAAATATTAACTAACTTTTAGAAATATTGCTTAAATAATAAAAATTGCAAATATCAATACATATATTATTGTTAAAAATTAGTTGTTTTAATCTTTTACATTAACTTTCTAATGAATAATATACTTTTATATTATATTTAAAATATTTAATGTTTAAATAAAAAATATATTGAGTAATAATTATCAATATAACTTTAATTAATATTCATAAATAGAGTTTCATAAAAAAATAACTAAAACTATAATTAGAAATTGATTTATTGTTTCACGTAAATCAAAGTTTTTTTTTGTTATTTTAAATCATAAAATATAATTAAATTATATATTATTTATTTATATATAGCACTAAAAATATTAATCATATTATTAAATACTTATACTATAATTAATACAGTGTAATATAAACATAAAAAACAATATATTTAATAACTAATGTTAAATAAATACATAATACAAGTATTAATTTACAGTACCTTAATATAAGTAATTTATTTTATTTAAAAATTGAATTGATTTGTAAAAATAAAATTTTATTAATAATTATAAAAAATGCCTTTTTTATTTGAATCATAGTTTTTTTTGTTATCTTTTAGCATTAAGTATTAATAAATAGACAATTTTTATTTATTTAGATAAATAATTAAAAATATTAAAATATTTTAAATGAATCATTAAATAATTATACTATAATTACTACAGTATAGTGTAAACATATAAAAGTAATATAATTAATAAATTGTATTAATAATACTTAATACTGTAGTTATATTAAAATCCAGTAGTTGTTACTATTTAAAAATTGGATACAATTAGTGTAAAAATTAAAACAATTTATTATCAATTATTGTTTTCAATAATCAGAACAACAATTAGAAAAGATGTTAATCAACAAGTATTACATAAATATATTATGTATAATAATATTTTATTATATGTTATTGACATTACCTGTGCTAAACCAGGTGATGATGGAGGAGGAGGAGGTTTTATCTACTGTGACCGGTTGTAAGTGTTTTTTATAAAATTTATTGCTAATCTGATAATAATATTCAATGAAAGTTGTTTAATATACAGCATGTAAAATATTAGAAACTTAATATTAATAATTTACAATAAAACTATATATATTTTTAATTATAATAATTAATAAATCTATGCAAATATTTTTTTAAGTGCTAGAGATTACCAGTACAGTGCCGTATATTAGCGATACAGAGACTACAACTACAGGAACAACTACAACAACTAATCAGACAATTTGTAATTATATTCAAATATTGTTAATAAACTATTTTTTAATAATTTCTATCTATTAATAGACTAAAAGCTATACCAATAATATGTAATTTTACTTATAATTTATTTATTTAAATAATTATTGAATAGAATTTAATGAAATTGAAATTGATTTGATGTCCCAAATATTTATGTGGCGATTGGTTTCTATTGTATTTATACTGATATCACTAGTGATGACAATTTTGTTGGTTTTTATGTTTTATTACTACAAAAACATTAATTACAGCAAAAACTTAGAGATTCAGACTTTGAAAGAAAAGTTAGGTATTCAACCCTATAGTGTTTGCTATTATAATCATTAATTGCAACAATATATCAATATATTGTATATCTAAAGCATACTTTATATAATTGTATTATTAATTAATAATTTATAAACTATTAATAGTTAACACAAACAAATTATCTTAGAAACTAATTAAATTTATTAAACTATAATTATTTAATACTAATTATAAAACTTATTTATATTAATATTTAATTAATAAAAATTTTTATAAATAATTGATGTTTACATTTTATTTTATTAATATTTTATATAATTAATATTTTTGTTTATAATTTTTTATATCAAATATTATATTAATAGACAATATTTTAAATAATAATACTAATGTATAATGAATATAATAATATAAAAAAAATTATAATAAATTGTTATAAACAATAATAAAATGACAATAAAAATATACAATAAACTCTATAATCATAAGTTTTAGTACTAAATATCAAAACAATATAAACATTAGTAAAATAAAAAAAAATTAATAATTACTACTTAACTAAAGTAAATATGTTTTAACAGTTAAAAATACAATATATTTGCTGTTATATTATAATTAGCTCAAATAAAATAATTACAATTTTTAATTTAAGCTAGTTTTTATTAATAGTATTAATGATCCAGTTAATTTTAGTCGATACCCTTAAAAAAACAGGTATATATAGTACATCAGATTTACAACTATCATTAGAAAGTACTTTCATATTTATGCCAATAATAACAGCCCTACCATTTATATACTGGAATAATGGACCGCCAGAATCGCCCTGTTTATTATTATTATTATTAAAATTTATTTATATATATATTTTATATCTTTATATACACAGAATATAAAATAATTAATAAAACTAAAATATCAAACATATATGTAATTACTTTACAAACGAATGAACCACCAAATCGTGGAAATATCTGACCAATTATTAAATGTTTTTGATTGAATTTATTAGTTTTGTTGGCAATCTTAGTCCAACCCATTTTAAGTTTATCATCTAAAACATTGTCGGAAATTAGTCCGAAACCGGTGGTCAATGCGTACTCATTATAGGGAATGTTATCATTTGGTTGCGGCAAACAAATGGCATTAATTAGTCGATCGGTGTGTTGTTGTTTGAAGTCTAACACATCATTCAATTTAATTAACGCCAAATCATATTTATCATTACCTTTCCTATAGTTTTCATGCATAATAATTTTGTCGTAACCGTAATCCCGACCCTTATTTGACTTATCAATGAGTCCTACATTTACCTTATAGTAAACATTTTGTTTTCTAACACAATGGGCTGCTGTAAGGATCCATTGATTAGTGATAATTGTGCCAGTACAAAAACTACTAAAAATTATAATTATATCATTAATATTACTATTATTACACACATACACATACACATACACATACACATACACATACACATACACATACACATACACATACACATACACATACACATACACATACACATACACATACACATACACATACACATACACATACACATACACATACACATACACATACACATACACATACACATACACATACACATACACATACACATACACATACACATACACATACACATACACATACACATACACATACACATACACATACACATACACATACACATACACATACACATACACATACACATACACATACACATACACATACACATACACATACACAGTCTTACATCATATCATCGGGAAACGGCCAAAAAGATGATTGCCATTTGGTTATGAATGCTATGAATGGCAACTCTCCCGGTCGGGCGTCTCTACCGTTGGCCAAATCGGCCATCAGGTCATCCTTTTTGTGCCATTCAAAGCACTGGTCATTAATTATCTGTGATTGTCGTCCTATACCACACTCATCAATGTTTGTGATGTTAGGGTAAACACCGATTCGTATGCCATTACAACACAATATAATAGCACTTAATATAATTGAAAATATAAATAAATTCATTGTTATTTAACAAAAAAAATGATAATAATTTATAGTACATTTTAAAAAGATAACTGTAAAATTAATATATTATAAAAATAAATTATAAATATATTATTTTATAACTTAATAACATTACATATACTGTACACTATGTAAATTAAATACTATTAAATATAATATTACTTAAGTATTAAATTAAGCAAGGTCATCAAATTATATAAATCAATGAAAATAATAAAATGGCTAATATCTCACAGAAAAATAATTAAATTAAAATTAATATTCATTTTTTATTTTATTTTTAATAGAATTTTCTGTTTATAACAAAATATTTTTTCTAATTTCTATTTCTTTAATAATTTAGTGATTGCTAACTATTAACTTTAAATTAGATTTTATTTTTTAATACTTATGTTTTAATAAAGTAAAATAGTAATAAAGTAAATTTTTATATTTATATTTTTTGTTTAATATATTTAAATTTGACCAAAAAAAACATTAGTGTAGTTGGGGGGGTGTGAAATTGAAAAATTTTAATGTAAAGGGGGTAGAGTGGGCGAGAAGTAAAATGTCATAACAACTCTATATATATTTTTTGCTTAACCCTAGAATTAAAGTAAAATAAAAAATTCATAATCTTTATATTTAATAATAAAAAATATTTTTTAATAAAATTAGATTTCAATTGATCTATAAATTATATGCTATTATATACTATATAATAGCATATAATTTATAAATCAATTGAAATCTAATCTTATTAGAAAAAAATATTTTATTATTGAATTTAAATATTATGATTTTTTATGTATAATATAAAAATAATTTTGTAATATTATACATTATTACAAAATATTTTTTTTTTCAAAAAATTACTTATTTCTATCTTTAATTTTTCAAATTCTTACTAAATATTTTGTATCAAAAAAAGTCTAAAATTATCAAGGTTATTTAATTTTATATAGTAAATACTTTGTAATAGTTATCTAATTAAAAAATTAATTAATTAATAAAATAATTTAAATATAAATTTATTTATTTATCATGATTTATATATATATATAGTACAATACTAAAATTTATGTTGTGCAAATTTTTATTTAAAAAATATCCCCGAACCTAAATTAAATTCAATCCCTGTATAAATAATTAAGTTTATACTTACATAGTTTACACAAAATTCACCAGGGGGATCTTACTTAATTTTTTCCTGTATTTATAAGGCTATTATAAACTTTTAGTTTATAATTTTTATTTATTTTTTTTTGTTAATTAAATTCAAAATTAGACAAGCTGATTCATATTTATTATTAATAATTTTTTAAATAAATAATATTATAAAATTATAAAAATTATAAATAATATTGTTTTCAGTAATAATTTACTAACTTTAACACTTTCCAAACACACAAACACACAATAATTGCACTAGTACATTTTATAATATGGCATTTAATGTAATTACAATTTATGTATATTTATTTATTTAAAAAAAAATATTTAATTTATAAATTTTTAATCAAATATAATAATAAATAGTTTTTCAATATTTTATTATACCGTATATATAGCGAGCTTTGACTGTAAACGGTGTTTGTATTGTACTGTAAAAGCATGCGATCATTACATCAGATGTTTGTTTGTTTGTTTGTTGTGTTGTTTTCAATGTTGTGTTCATTCAATTCAATTGAATTCAAAAAAAAAAAAATACAAAACAAATACAATACTAATTAACTAATTATTATTGTATTAATTAATTAATTAATGTTTTGTTGTTTTTATTCAAAAAAAAACAAAACAATTTATCTGCAAATCAATGCAACGATTCATTGATTTTTTTTTTAGTTAATTGACTACAAAAATAAAGTATTGGATTTGACTCTACAGTTGTAGTCAACTTAAGACAGACAGAGAGAGAGAGAGAGAGAGAGAGAGAGAGAGAGAGAGAGAGAGAGAGAGAGAGAGAGAGAGAGAGAGAGAGAGAGAGAGAGAGAGAGATCTGAAGACAATATACACGATGTTTGACGAGAACGACGACTCAAATGACGAGCCGAAGACCATCGATGACGACTACTATGCCTTTCTGAATGTCGCCAAACAGGTAGTGTAATAGTAGTGACCAAATATGTTACTTCTTATTCTTCTTCAGTATGATTGACCACTTTTATCAGGTTTTTGTAATTTTTATCTCTCTTTCTTTTTCCAACGACACCTCCGCAGGCATCGCCCGACGAGATAACCCGGGCCTACAAATCGATGTCCAAACGTCTTCATCCCGACAAACATCTAGATCCGGATCACAAGAAAGAGGCAGACATTATGTTCAACAAAGCGAAGAAGGCGTACGACGGTTAGTGTTAGTGTGGGATACGGTGTGACCATCGATGAGACCATTGATTGTCTTTATTATAATGTTTTTGTTTGTTTCTTGGTTTGATGAAACAGTTCTAATAGATCCCCATTTGAGAGCCATCTACGATACCGTCGGCACCAAAGGACTCGAAACGGACGGTTGGGTTTTGATGGAGAAGCGAAAGTCGCCGCAAGAAATACGAGAAGAGTACGAACGATTGCTTCGCGAAAAAGAGGAACGCCTTCTTCAGCAGCGGACAAACCCGAAGGGCAACATTAGTGTCCAAATAAATGCGACCGATCTGTTTGACCACTACAACGAATGGCAGGCCATCTACTATCCAACCATTGAGGTGTCGTCGATGTCTATATCGCAGTCGATTGACGCGCCACTGACCATCAACGATACCCTAACGCTAAGCGGTTCGCTTAGTTCGCATAACGGTACCGGCCAGGGTACAGTGGCCACTGCACTACGTCATGTAGTGTCGGCCAAAACGTGGTGCGAAGTTGAGTTGGCCGCCGGCCAGGGACCGATCATTGCGCTAAAAGGATTTCGCAATTTTACCAAAAAGATGCACTCAAACTGTCACCTATTACTTCACTTTAGTCCCGTCGGTGTTCGTCCAGGACTGCAATGGGGTATTGTTTTTGTTGATAACCGTTAAATTAGTTGTCAATTTGAATACTAATTATAGTTTTTATTTTGTTTTCTCTCTCTCTATCTCTTTCTCTCTCATCAGTTGTAAGTCGACATCTGGACAAACATTTGATCGGTTATCTAACATTGAAAACAGGAATGCAGTCATCCATCAACACAATGGTGGCCTGGGATCACCAAAAAGCCCGAATACTTTGTTCCATTCAATTAGGATTTCCTCACTGTTTCGTAACCGGCAGTTATTCGCATAAATTAGAGCAAAACGATACCAAACTGAAAGTGGCCGTCAAGTATGTGTTGTGTTGTTATTATTAGTAATTTTACTGATAATTTATATATATTTTTAATTAATATACGGCATATGTTTTTTATTTGTGACTTTTTTTAAAGGGCCGGTACTTTTGGTGCCGTTTTCGAGTATGGATGTGAAACACGTCTATCCAAACATAGTATAATCGGTGCTTCTATTAGTATAGGTGTGCCATCCGGTGTCTCACTTAGACTAAGGTAAGAAATAATAAGACATGATTAAGAGTACCGTAATTATGATTTTTTTGTTTGGGATAATAGGTTGAGTCGGGCCAACCAAAGCTACAACTTTCCCATATTGTTGAGCGACGATGTACTGCCAAACGCCATATTCTACGGAACAGTTGCGCCATTACTTAGTTTTTATTGTCTGCAAACGTTTATCATAAATCCGTATAATAGACGAGAATCGGCCAAAGAGAAGGAACGGGTGCGCAAACAAAATCGGTCCAAAATAGTGGAGCGCCGTAAAGAGGCCGAAGCTGTCATTACGCTAATGCGCGAACTGTACGCCCGCATTATGGACAGGGAAACCGAGAAAAAGGGATTGATTATCGACAGAGCATTGTATGGGTCCGAGTCGGCCATTGACCGGTTCAAAGACAATGAAGAGACGTTGTCATTAGATGAAGAAGCTTTTGATGTGGTCCTACCGTTACAGTGTCTGGTGAATAACGACTCGACACTGACGCTTACCGATGCCAGTAAAGCACAGTTACCCGGCTTTTATGATCCCTGTATGGGTGAGGACAAGAAACTCTATATTAGATACAAATATAATGAACGCATTCATCAGATACTCATTGATGATAGTCAAGCACTTCATATACCAGCAAAAGGTTTGTTTTATATATGTTATAATTACCGGTAAATTATATATTAATTAAAATTTATAATTATTTTATTTGAATTTTATAGTTCATCTCATAGATTAACTGAAGTCATAATAACAGTTTGGATTTGTTGCCATCATTTGCTTTTATAATTATATAATAATAATTATTATTACATTAGTATTACAGTTATAAATTGCTTACCTAAACGAGTCATTTAACAAAATATATATTTCATAATTTTCTAGTAGTTATCTGGTTTATAGTGTTTTTTTAAAAACAAATCAAATTGATTATTATGATTATATAATTGTATATTTAAGTAATAATTTAATAAATAGTATTTATATATTATATAGTTTTAATATTTTTAAAAATAAATAAATATGTATTTTTAGTTATCAATTTAGTATTTTAATAATAAAAAACAAAATTGTCATTTATTGATAAATAATAATTTTATTGATATTTAATAATTTATTATAAAATTTAAATGCAAGCTTTGGTTTTATTATAATGTTTTTCATTGCGTTTCTAAAAAATATCATTACATAAAGTATTTACCGGTAAATTAATTTTATTTTTTAAATAATTTAATTTTAGTTGTATTAAAATAGTTACTAATAATTTTTTTTAGTTAAAAATATTATGTTATCACTATTAATGAAAAATTATTATTTTCTAATTAATAATAATAATTACATTATCACCTGAATTGCTTTGTACTATTTATTAACAAAAAAAAATATTTTCATTATTATAACATTATTATTAGTGGTGTGAAATTGATTAATAGGACCCTGGATATTTTTTAAATAAAATAAGCATGCTAAGTTTAGTGATTATTATTTTTGTTGTTGATTAGCGTTAAGCATGTCTTAAAGCGTATAATTTGTTTTTTGAGATTAAAACTAAAATCTAAAATAATATTAATTTATAATTTATTTTTTTCGGCAATTAATCTAATCTAAAGCAGAAGCTATTTTTCATTTTTTAATTAATAAGTTATTATCCATAATGTTATTGATTTTATTTAGGGTCTGTCCTCCAGGTCTTCCTCATCGACCCGATTCTTGTCCGGCTGTGGCGCCAACAATACCTTTCCGCCCAACACCGAGTCAATACGGGACGAGATAACCGTCAACGTGTACTCCATACGGTCGACCCGTTTGGTCAGTTTGCTGACGTCGGCACCGCCGCCGCCGCCGCCAGCGAACCGATACATACTGCGAGCGCTTTCCGGCCGTTTGTTTTCGTTTTCGGCAATCTCTTTCTCGATCTCACTTTTCTTGCCCTCCAAATCGGCAAACATTTTCTGCAATTCTTGTTCGTCGAGTTCCCGATTCTGGTCGCAGTCATACTTGGAGAACAGCATTTCGATTTCCTGGTCACTCAGACCACGTTCCTTGAGTTTCAATCGGACGGACGCAAAGCTAACCGTTTTCGAGCCGTTAAGTCCTGAATCCTAATAATATCGACCAAAAGATTTTATGGATAAATATCAGTGCATCTAATCTAATGAATGAATGAATGAATGGATAGATGGATGAAATTGATTACTTTGATGGCCTGTTGTATGCCTTCGATCTGTTCCTTCTGAGCGCCCAATTTGGTCATAATCTGGTTGGAGATGTTCTTGAAATAGTCCATTACTGCAAACTCTTCGTCGTTGCCGATCTCGGCCTTGACCTCGGCGTACGTGTCGTTAATTATGGCCAAAAACATGTTCTGTATAAATAAGTAATTAATTAATAATTTTTTATATTAATTTCAATTTATTAATTTTTTTTAGTCAAACGGCTTTCAGACCATCAGCACGAAGAACACAAAGAATATGTAGCTCAAGAAGAATATGGGTCCCAATACACGATTGGCCGCCTCCAGGGCCTGGAAGTCAAAGTCACCCAAAATCAGTCTCAATAGTGTAAACCTGATATTTTTGATATATCATTTGAATATTGAGTTTTTTTTAATTAACAATAAAATTAACATAAAATTTGTTAAAATTACAGTAAGAATCAGTGATTTATTACTTACACTGATTTACCGAAACTGCTGTAATCTTTTACTTGAGTGCCAAACAATAGATAACCCAACTGTGCAAATGCAAAGAATACGATGAAAAACATGACACCGAAACCGGCCACATCTTTGGCGCACTGGTAGCCAAAATTAAAACAACAAAAAAACAGATAATTAGTGATAATTCAGTGTCTGATATGATATTTGATTGTATGAATCAAATTGAATACCCGGCTTAAAGTAGAGGTTAACTGTGACATTGTCTTATTAAAGCTAATATATTTGAATAGTTTGACCCAAGCTATAAACGACAGTACGGCCAACATATTGCTGAACTGTGCCGACCAGAAACCCAATGTATCGAACTGGTAGGTCTCGATCTGGAGGGCGGCCGACGAACTGTTCTGCATCGGTGTCTGTGTCTCGCCGTCGGCCGATGACTCGTTGTTGTCGTTGTTGTCAGTGTCTGCTTCGTCGAAGATCTTATTGATGACATACTTACGATAGAACAGGAAGAATACCAATAACGATGATATAAGTATCGTAAAGATGTCCAACAGATTCCAACCGGAACTCGTAAAGTACGGCCAAAAACCCATTGTCTTGATTTCGACCAACTCTTCAATGATATAGTAGATGATAAACATGACAAACAATGTAAAGCACATGTAGAGTGCTATCGGTGCGTCCGACGAGTTTTCCAACAGGTTTAGTGTACGAAATTGCCACGAAGTCAGCATACCGCCGGTGGCAGGAAATTCGGCAATCAGTTTGGTTACCACATACAGGTTGATGTTCGGGTTATAGGTGGTAAAGTCGATGAATATGGCTCGGGTACCCCTATCGATCCAGAGATTTTTTTTCAAATCCTTAATTTTGGCGGCGGCCACACTCTTGTTGAGTGTCAGATCGACAATATAGCCGCCTTCACCCGAATAGGTGCCCAAAATACCTGTCCATTTCCACGAGAAAAGTAATGATTAATTTAATTGTTTTTTCTTAATTATATATTTGTTTTGTTTTTATCTTTCAATTACTGACCCCAAACATCGTTCTTTGCAAACGACTTGATCTCTTGCCACTGGAAACTACTATCGTTTTTGCCACCACTAGCCTCCCTGTCCTCGAATACCTGGGCATAGAAGTTATAGCACGTAAAGATTGCCCGCTGAAAGTCCCGGTGCACTTCGCACGAGTCGTTTTTGACTTTCAATTGTCTCAATCGAGGCGATCCCAGCAAATAGTTTTCATACAAAACTGAATTTTTCGTAATCAACGAGTCGTTATTATACCAACGTTCCCAATACAGGCCGTCCATTAGTGGTCCCTCAGCGAACTGGTAGGTATTAGTAACACACACATAATTAACAATAACTTAGTGGGGGTTTAGTGGGGGTTACCAACTATGGTTTAGCCATATATTATTAAAGATTATAAGTATATTGTATTATATTTTGTGTTAAAAATAATAGACTTATAATTACTTTCCAGAAGTCATCCATCTGTGAGGCCGACCTGAATGTTACGCCACTGCTGTCGGCCCTATCGAGGAACAGGTCACTCATGATTTTGGTCTGATAGTACATTGTCGGGTTCATCATCGAAAAAGTTACTATAATTTATGGGACAATTTTTATTTATTTTTAAAAAATATTTAATTTAATGTTTTTATTTTTGGTTTGAATTTTTTTTTTTTGAAAACAATTTGTCACTTACTATAGGTTATGGTTGTTAGGAAGGCTACGTAAATCAATAGCTCCCGGAGCGTAGTCTTAATAATGCTTCCCTTATCGGCATCTTTGGGCAAAATTTGTTTTGTCAACCAAAATACTGTACACACAAAAAAAATATTGAATAAAATTTTTTATTTTGTATTGATTTTCATTATATTTTTTTAAAAAAATGAAAATACCTCCAAATGTCTTCTGAAAGCGATTCCAATAGTTGTTGCCATCGATCATATCATCGGATGTTACGGAGTAGACCTCCGGATCCATCTTTTTTTTGTTGATACCTTTGAGGGACAGATTGTTATTATCAGTGCTGACCGACCAGATAGGGTTACTCATTGTTTTTTATATGTTTTTTTTTGAAAAAAATAATAACTGACAACTAATTTTAGAAATAAATAAAACTTATTATTATTATTATTATAAGTAGTAGTAGTAGTAGTATTAGTATATTACTAAATCACAAAATTAAAAAATAAACTAAAAAATCTTAAACTATTAAATGAAAAAAAATAATAATTATTTTATTCAATAATAATTTACAGAATATTCTGTTTAGCTATATATATATGTGTGTCTTTACTATACGACCGATAGTCCAGCACTGATGATATATATATTTTTAATAGTTATGGTATGCCTTTTAACAATAATATATTGGTATAGATGCATGGTTAACCATCCAGTACATATTACAGTATATATTATATATGTTTAATTTTTTATTCATGTATTTATCATACATACAGTACAAGTATGTATGAGCTCTAAGTTTTTTTATTTTTGTGATTTTCGTATTCAATATTAATGAAATTTTTGTTAAATATCATTATTATTTATTATGAAAAAACATATATATTTATTTATTCGGCTATTATTATAATAATGTTGTTGTTGTGTACAATAAATATCTCTACCATAAAGTTATGGTTAAAAAAAAGAGTTGCTATTAGAGACATAAGTTTATTATTATTATTATTATTTTGTTTATTAATTATTAAAATATGTTTATAAATTTTTTCCCAATGCATTAATTGATATACAAAACACACTTAAACTAATGGTTTTACTACATATAATGTATATATATTTAATAAATGTACGTATATTTGTTTGATTAAAATTAATAAATAATTAGATGTATTTTACGTAATAGTTAGTTGTTTATAACGTTATAAATATATATATATATATATTTGTTTGATTTTATTGATATTCATATATCCAGAATTTTTTTATGAATAAAAAATATTATCTCAAAGTCAAAAATAAACTAAACTACTAACTAATATTAACTCATATTTAACTCAATTAATATAATATATATTGTAATTGACATTTTTGAAACTTAAAAAAATAAAAACATAATATTTATTTACTAATATAACTAATCTATATTAAATAATAAGTAAATAAATAAACACAACTAATAAAAGATTTTACAATAATTACTAAAATATAGAAATAAATTTACATCAATTAAAAAAAATAATATTATTTATTAGTTTAATGATAAATCATATAAAAAATTTAATAAACTTTTGGGCAAATTTGTAAAAATATTTTGTAAATTATCAAAATTTATTGGTTTACTACTAGTAATCGTTAGATAAATATCACGTATTTTTGATCGACACAACTGTTTCAATGTCGGCACTACTACTGCTACTCGATGTCCAGTCAATTGACAATTAATATTTGAACAGTTTTTAACCATCACCTGAACCGTCTGGTCATTACATTTTGATGCCAAACGCAACACATCTTCGTCGACAACAAACCCAATGTTCAACAATGTCTTAAAACAGTCAACTCTTCCCTGATTTATATATTTTGCTGATAAATACAACGGATTTGTATCTCGTTTGAGAAAACTCTGGCAATTCATCGAAAAACTCTGATGTCGTATGAGTTGGTCAACAAAATATGGTCGTCGCTCGCGAACGGCCAGCCATACCGGGGTTTGACCAAAAAAATCGGTTACATTGACGTCAATGTCGGGACAGTCGAGCAAAATATTTAATAGATCTAACTTTCCTTTATGTTTGAAATATTATATAAAAAAAGTTATTTAAAAATATGAATATATTTAAAATATTATTTATTTTCTATCACAAAAAACCGTACCTAACCGGACAACAGAGCACAAGGGTGTCTCATTTCGACCGATACTATCGGTGGACAGTCGGTTGGGATCGGAACCCGCATTCAACAGTAGGCGCACACAATCAATCAAACCATGACTGACGGCCAAACTTAGCGGACTTGACTTTCCTATAAATGTTATACAATTTAAGTCAATTTTATTGACAGTCAATAATAGTTGTGTCAATTGCGACAAATTATTGTCAATTATAGCCAGTTGTATGTCAAACACAAATGATTTTTTCAATGATATTGATTTTGTCATTTTTTTAACATTTATATATTTTATATAACATTTTATCTAATGAGTTACTCATCATATGAGTTGTTAATTTTAATAATTAATTAAACAAAATAAAAACCAATTTTCAACTAAACTGTTGCAAACTATTATTATTATTATACTGTATATGATATGATATGATATGCAAAGTTAGGGTGTAGTCTAAACACACTAAAACTGATAGTATATTACTATTAATATTATTATTATTACGTTATGTCATAGTATGGGTTAGTTGTTAGTATGGTTTTGGTTAAGTCGTGTTTTGGCTGATTATCTATTTTTAGATATTTTTTTTGCTGTAAATAAAAATGTTTTAAAATTTTTAAAATAAAACAAATGTTATAATAAACATATTATCAATTTGACAGTCAATAAGAATAATTAGATACAAATAGATGTCAAGTTTGTGATGAAAAAATTTATTTTATCAAATTTTTTTTTTTGAATAAAATATGTTTCAATAATTATATAACTATTTATTTTTTGATAAAAAATTGTAATTAAAAAATATGATAGAATAGTATAAACCAATTGATAAACAAAATTATTTAAAAATTATTAGAATGACAAACAAATTATTTAACATAATATTTTTTTATTATTAAATTTTAATAATTTAATTACAAATGTAATATTTTTAATAGTTTTTAGATAATAAAATTATTATCAATAATAATAATAATAAATATAACTATTACATAAATTTCTAATATCATTATTTAAGCTAATAATTGTAATAATAATAATAATAATAATATTTAACTAAAACATATATTTTACAATAAATGACTAAAACTATTTGCAAATGTATTCATTGATAATAACTGTATTAATATTTTTTAAGACTTAAATAGTCGTTAAATTTGTTGTCGTAATTAACAAATGTCTAAAAAAATTTTATTTTTTCTCATAAATCTGAGATTAATAGTCAAAATTTCAAAATTGTTTTTTTTGTTTGTATTAAATATACAAATGATAAATAAATAAAGTTTTGCTCAAATATTTTTATATTTATATAAATTGAGATTCAATAGTTTTTTAAACACTATTTACAAACTATAAATATTTTTTTAATATAAATATTAGGTTTAAATTAGTTATAATAATTGATAATTATTTTGTATCTTAATTTTGCAAACAATTAATTCATATTTTTTTTAAGATAAAAAACTTTTTGTTGTTGAAAATCTTGTCATAAACTCAATTGTGTTTTCGTTATTAACATTTGATTATAATATTATAGTATTTATAAATTAAACATAATCTATAATTTATAATACAATATATATATATATAATATAATTAAATTGCAAATTAAATTAGCATAATATATATAATTCAATAATCTCTAAAAAAATAGTATGTATAAAAAATTATATTATAAATAAAAATAATTCATACTAAATTTAAAATTATATATATATATATAATATAAAAATCAATTCAAAAAATTAAAAAACTAATTAACAAACAATAATATACAATTAATTGTAATTAAAATAAACCTAAATTATTATAATAAAAAAAATTATAAATTATTTAAATTAAAATTCAATAACAATTTAAACTCTTAACAAATATTTAGATACAGTAGTAGTCTATACTGTAGTAGTAGTAGTTATCAACAAAATTGATTGATTGACTAAACAAAAACAAAACATATATAGATATATGAATTGATTGATTCAAACAAATTCATTAGTTCCGGGACTTGTCAACGGTTCCAGACTCGATGGATATGATGATAAAGAGTCGTCACTCTTTTCAAGAGCAAACTGATCTTCGGTGGTCTTCCGGTAAACAGGATTATCGAAATTCATTGACGTTATGCTACGGCTATTAAAAGTAATAATAATAATAATTTTAAAAATATAATTATTTATAATCTCTTTTAAATTTAATATATTTAAAATACAATTACCGTTGATATCTGCGATAAATCATTAGAGTTGTGGCCGCTATAAACAACAAAACACACAACAATATAACAGTGATAATGATAGCCAGTTTGCCATCGGATTCGTCAACAATTGCCGGATAGTCCTTATCATCGGTGGTGTGATTCTTGTGATTTTCTTTATAGTGTTTTATCTTATTCTTGTTGTGTGATTTCATTAGTTCAATATCTTCTATTGATTCCGTAGTGACCGACGAGGACGACGACTTGGTTGTCACCACTGGAGGCACCAAAGAGTTAGTGCCGGTCGATGTTTGAATCGCCGAATCAATAACCGATTGTGCCGTTGAACTATCAATTGGTTCACACGTTTGATTATCTTTTAGTTGCATCGCTGTCGGACAAACACATCGATAAGATTGGCGACCGGTTGGCAAACACAGATGAGAACAGCGATGATCAGCGCACCGATCGTTTGAATGCGGTTTCTTGTACGAGTGGACAATGGAGATGTCCATTACGGAGAATACACCGCCGACTAATGTGTCCACTTTGTGATTATCAATACCTAATGATAAATGACAACAAAATAACACAATAATTATACGATAATTATATTAATAAGTAACTACTGGTAAAATGTTTACCAAATTTATTGGTGGCCAATACGGACTCCAATTCCCAGTCTGTCCAATAAATGTTGTCCTCAAAGATGTCCAACGAAAATGGATGTCTGATAAAGTCTGGTGAGTGTAATATTTGTCGCCGACTACTTCCGTCAAAGTTAACTGAGTTAATAGTGTTCATCTTAGCGTCCAACCAGTAGATCTGTTTGGTAATCAAATCAATGGTCACACCATTTGGCCAAATAATATTACGGTCGACGAGTGTCTTGCGATTACTACCGTCCTGTAGGGCCCTCTCAATCCTTGGCCGCGAACCCCAATCGGTCCAAACAATCCACGACTCCAACACATTGACGGCTATACCTCTCGGCTCTTCTAAGCTATCGCTGATAATTACAGCTCTTGAATTCGGATCCGATATATTGGCCACTTCTATGTGATCTTTGGACGTATCCGTCCAATAGACAAGTCGATGAATCCAATCGACAGCCAACGCGTCGACCACTCCTTTGTTTTCAATCAGTTCTGTCGGTTCGGTCAGACCATTGAATGTCTTGTGGCTGTTGTTCAGCGGTGCTATAAACAGCTTTTCGTTGGTCACATCACTCCAGATGATGTAATTATCTTTAATGCTGTAATCAATGCCAATAGTCGACGCCAGACCCGCATACAGTTGCAAATAGTGTTGGTGTTTGTGTTTGTGCGATATATCCAGTGTCCGTATATCGTGACGATTGGCAAACACGAGCAAAGGTTTCTCTTCGCCTTTAATCTTACAAAATCGATGATCTTTGACCTCATAGCCATCGAAACACTGGCATTTGTAGTGACCTTTTTGGTCGAAACACATGTGACCCGAACACAGACCATACTGTTCGGCACATCTGTTGATCGATCAAATCAATCAAATAAACAAACAGATAATTAGTAACAAAAATAAATAAATAAATAATTTTAACATAAGTTTTACTACTAAAATGATAGCTCACTCGTCAATATTATCACATGTCTTGTTATCGGATCCCAAACGGTAACCCTTTTTGCATTCGCAATGATAGCCGGATAAGTCGTCGACACAGTTCTGTGAACAGTGATGTTTGCCCAGACATTCATTGAGCTTACAGTTTGGCGGCTCATCGGACCAATCGTCGCAATCGTTGATACCGTCGCACACTTTGGACAACTCTATACATTTCAATGGATTGGTGGAAACGCATCGGTATTCAGACGGCTTGCAAAGATCTGTCGTATTGGTTGAGTCCGACTGTTTGGTTAAGAGAAAAGAGATAAGTATTTTATAGATATTATATATTTTTTATCCCATAAATTAACTAAACAATTACCGTGTGGTCAGTCTTTTCAGGACAGTTGTTCTCGTCTGAACCGTCGGCACACTCCTGTTCGCCGTTACATAGCATTTGTTCGGGTATACAGTTACCATTGTTGCACATAAATTGGTCGGCACGACAAATATAGGTACAGTTAACTTCATCGGAACCGTCGGTACAATCCTTACTTCGGTCACACCTAACGAAAACAAAACAATAGACAACAAAATAATTTAGTATAGTATTGATATCACATTACAAATCAATCGTTACGATTCAATACCTCCAGCGACTGCTTATACACTCGTGACCATTGAAACACTGAAAGTCCGACGGCCCACAAATGGTCTCATTGGCCAATCTGTCCAATAGTCGACAGCCGCGTTCATCATCACTGTCGGGACAGTCCCGGTCGCCGTCACATTTCCAACGATCGGGAATACATTTACCCGAATTGCAGGTAAACATATCGGATCCGCATGTCTTGTTGGCGCACAGATGCTGCGATTCATCCGATTTGTCGCCGCAGTCGTCCTCTCCATCGCAAACCCATCGATTGATCAGACATTTGCCGTTATCGCAGGTAAACTCGTTTTGACGACACGACACCAAATTGGTTTCTGTGAGGTAAGAGTGTGTTATAAATAATTAAATTTAATAAAAAATAAAATGAGATTTAAGTAAAAATCATTGACTACTAACTGCACTGTTTCTCATCGGATCCATCGGTACAGTCCTCGGTGTCGTCGCACACCCACTCGCCGGGTATACAATTATTGGTGGCCACACATTTGAACTGATCATCAGTGCATGTTTGGGTGGCTATTATTATTATTATTATCAAATTGAGATAATTTTCATAAATAAATTGTTTTAAATGATTAATATTTTTTTTAAAAAACAAATAAAAATAAATATCTTTAATAATTACCGCAATTTAATTCGTCACTTCTGTCGCCGCAATCGTCTTCATTATCACAAATCCATCTGAAAAATAATAATTAGTTTGAAAATTAAAAAATTACAGTTAATTTGTAATTATGTCGTAAATTTTGTTTAATAAAAAAAATTAAATAACAATTTGAATAACTATTAGAAAAATAAAATCTGGATTTTTATTGTATTGTAGTTACAAAAAAACAATAGCTATTATAATAATGACTGAATCAAATTGGGACTAATTGTTAAATAAATAAATAAAAAAATCCAATTAAACTTTTATTTTATAATAATAATAATAATCGTAGCATTAAAATGTGTGTTTAATTGATTAATTATTTTCTAAATTGTAATGACTTCAGTAGTTATTTTGTAGTAAATTTGATTTGAAATGAAAAATAAAAAGTAAATACTTATAAAATTGAAAATTAAAAAAAACAACTAAATTGTTGTACTAAATGATTGGATGGAGGGATTGCGTGCAAACAAATTTTCAACAAATATTAAGTATATATATACTGTATATTTAATAGTATTAAATTTTTTTCTTGTTTTTTTTATTAAAATAAAAACGATATAATCTTTCAACAACAAAAAAAAACTTTGAAATATGTATTTATTATTATAAATATATATATATAAAATGATAAATCATACGATAACTTACTTATGAGGCAAACATTTTCCGTTTTGACACTTGAATTCATTTTGAGTGCACAACTTGACAGCTATTAATTAATTAATTAATTAAAATTAATTATTAGATTTAATATTTTTTTTATTATATATTTAGTAAATTTTTTAAAAATTGAATATATAAATTAAAATACAGTATATTATTAAAATATACATTAAAAAAATCGGAAATTGAATTGATTATATAATACAAATCAAATTCAAATAATAATAATAATGTGAATACAAAAATATTTATAAAAAACAACAATTATTAGTATGATTTATGTATACGATATTTGTAAAAAAAAATAAAAATTAATTAATTAATAAAACTATAAATTATTGAATGTTTGCAAACGACACAAAAATATATAGTCTTTTATTTTTTTAAATATTTTTTTTGTTGGTTTTGTTTGAAAAACAAACAAAATAAATGACAAACTCTTGTAATTAATTATTTTATCTCAAAACCAGTTAAAACTTCATGTTTCGTTAAACTTTCATTCAAATTATAATTAAACGAAAATTTAGTATAAAATACGATTATAAATAAAATCATTTACTCACTAATTGATTAATTATTTGCAAAGTTATGAAAAATAAAATATAATTGCTGTCAAAATTTATTTATTTATTTTTATCAGTTGAAAACATTTTATTTTTACTATTTTTGAATACTATTATTAGTAAACTCGTAATGAAATTAACTTAAAATTTTATTTTATTATTTAATGTTAAATATAATGTACTATATATAATACAAAAATCTATTGAATGAACTTATTATTATGATTATTATTATTAAACAAATTTTATGATAAAAAGAGTTAGAAAAATATGTAATTAAAATAGGATTATAATATTCAACAAAATAAGAGATGATAATTATTATTTTAGGTATACATTGTATATATACTGTATAATTATGATAAATAATTTAAACTCATTATTATTATTATTATTTTATTTACTGTATTATACTATATATATATATATTTTTTTAATAACCTAAAACAACCCTTTAATAAATCAATAAAAATAAACAAATTTCATGAATTTCATGTTACTTAAAGTAATCAAATATAATTATAATTAATCATTTTTCCAACAACAAAAAAAGTTAAACTTTTATATACAGTATATATATATGTAGTTTATATATATACTATGTGTTTTATTTAGAAATATTTTTTATTTTAAAAATTATTTTAAAATAATTAATTAACAATTTGATTTGCAATTGTTTTATTTTGTACAATAGATAAAACAAATTCATAAATAATAATAATAATTGAAAAGTCAGTATTGATTATTATATGTATATTCAGTATTTAGTTTTTGACAAAATAATAATAATAAATGAAAACAAAACAACATATTTTTCAATTTTATACGTTTATCACTCTCACGATATGCTAAAATAAATCAACCTACAGGTGCTTTTTTAATCATATACCCGACACCTACACACACACACACACACACACACACACACACACACACACTTGAATGTTAACAAACTTTAGTTAACAACAACCCATACAAAAAATATCACACAATATCTATTCAAATATTATATATACTATAATAATAATAAACAGTACATTTCATATGACAAACATAATTATAATAATAATATTCATAATAGCAATAATAGTAAAAATAATACTTTTATTATCATATTATTTGTATCACTAAATAACAAAACATAGTAAACATATTACAGTAATAAATGAAAATAAAAATAAAAGTTGTTTTTTGTTAGAATATTCGTATGTTTTTCATTTGAATAATAAATATTAAATAATAATGAAAAAAGTGAAATAAACCAAATTCTCTATAAATTTTCAATAATAAGTTTTCAAAAAAATCAAATCAAAATCAATTTTAACTGTAATACAAGTTATTTTAATTCAAATATATACTATTTTGTCACATTTTGTTAATATTATAGGAAAATAACATTTAGTAAATTATAATTTTATTGACAATTTATTTGATAAATATTATAAACACAAAGTTACTAAAAAAAAGATTTCCATCAACTTTAATAACTTTTGTGATTATATAACGCTATTCAACAACAAAATATCTAAAATAACATTAATATAAATTTATATTAATGTTATTTTAGATATATATATATATATATATATATATATATATATAGAAAAAAATATATATTTATTATAAATAAAATTGTCACGTATTAATATTTTTATTTTTTTCCAAAATATAAATTCAGCAAAAATCGACATTTTCATAATCAACAAAACTTAACAAACAAACAAACATATAGTTGATTGAAAATTGATAGAAAATTGGATGTGAATAAACAATATTTTTTTATATATAAATAAAAATATATGTATATATTTTTTTCCTAATCAATAATTTCCTTTCAACAACAAAATATATATTTAAAAAATGTAATTTAATACTTAAATTCATGTGATTAACAATATTGTACATAACTTATAGTTAGAAAAAAATTTTACGATTATTAAACTACACTATAAAATTGAATTTCATGAAATCTCTTATTTAAAAAAAATTGTGAATATTTATATTTAATAATTCAATTCAAGGCAATATCAATACTGTATAATGAAATCATATTATGTATGATATCTTTAATACAAATCAACAACATTTCACATACCATATGCATGAATAATAATTTTAATTTAAAATTAGATGTAAATTATTGTATGAAATAAAATTAAATCCTTAATTGAATTTATTTAGCCACACATACTGTACATACATATACACACACAATATTACATAACACCCCATAACACTAACGACTTAATAAATATTTTAGTTTTATCACTAATTTCTAATATCAAATACAATTTATAGATTTTAATTTAATAATTTTTATATACTAGAGTTAATGTATTCTATAATATAATAAATGTTTTACAAAATCAAATAAAAACCATTGTATGATTTATGCTTTTATTTTGCTATTATAAAATTATAAATGATTTACAAATGATAATTTATTATTGGCAATAAAATTTCAAGCAATGTCAAGGCTGTACACATACATACAAACAATATTGTAGACAATTTATGGCACAATTATCTAATAAAACGAGACAACATATAACATATAACATACATATTTTATTAGACAATAAATATTGCCAATAAAATGCTGTTTTATTTGGTGCTATTTATTAACTTAAAAGTTGTGTGTGTGTGTGTGTGTGTGTGTGTGTGCTGCACCTAATAATGCATACCTTTCCTCTCACACTATATATAAATTTATATAATAAATATATACTATAGTTTATATAAATTTGTTATTATTATATAAATTGTATCATCCTGGGCATCAATTTTGTAACATTTGCCGCACATATAAGGGGTGTATGATATTGGCAGGCGCTCAGCTCAGCACTGGTACTAACTGCTGCTGCGATAGACTATTGCCGATAGTACAGGTCTGAGCACATATACAGTACATTAATGGGTAGAAAGTGAGAGTAATGTCTAAAACAGTTGAAAAATCAATTGGAAAGTCGTATTTGTGATGAAAATCAATAAATATTTCTATATAACTGTAGAGAGAGAGAGAGAGAGAGAGAGAGAGAGAGTTTTATACGGTTGCAAACAAAACGGTTGTTTGCGATATACACTCTATATTATAGTATAGTATAGTGAAGTATATATTGTATATAAAATGTATTTCATATACTATATTATAGATAGTATACTACAGTATGGTATACTATAATAGGAGAAAAATCGGTTATTGAACTAAACACTTGACTTTTTTTTTGTGTGCAGCACTTTCCTAAACACCCGCCCGATCATCAATATTTGGTTTTAGCTACCGGTGCTAACTATGCTAAGGAAGATAAATAATAATAATAATAATACTTGAATAAATCTATTGTGTGACACAATGTGACCGTATAATTATAATATATTGTATATACTGTACACTGTTTTTTAGTAAACATATTTCTAGTCTAAGTTTTTGCACACAAAAAATCGATAATTGTATCGAAAAAAATATAACTAAAAGTAAACCAAACATATAAATAACAACATACTGTATATTAAGATAAATTGAAAAACCAATTATAGAATATTGTATTTTGTATTTTTGAAGATAAATTGTTTGACTTTTTAAAGTTAAATACATATACTATATATATATATATTTCAAAAACCATAATCATATTAATATCGATTATTTTTGCGGCAATTTTCATGTTGTTATATCCATTAAATAATAAAAAGGCCAAAAACCTCTGACATTGAATTTGTTAAAATAATTTTATCTCAAAAAAACCACAAAATATTTAAAAAAATAAAATGGCATTTATTTTGTCTCAAAAAATAGTTTTTATTAAATTCATGAATTATTTCATGAACATTATTATCTTATCAAGTGATTTGCACTGTAATTATACATTTTTAAAAATAAATAAATTTTAGCTATAATATAAAATATTATATATATATATAATTATAATAAAATTAATGAATTATCGTCTATTATCTAATAATATAAAGTAGAAAAATAAACAAATATTTAGTCAAATAATCATTTATTTAATATATACATCATATGTATATATCAATAGCAATCGTTTGCAAGTGCTGTATAAATAAAATTTTAATTATTTATTATCATATATCACATATTAAATAATAAATTTTTGGATAATAATGTTTGTTTAAGACCAAAAAAATATGTGTATATAATATATATTACAAATTTGTCTGATACTGTTTATTTAAATTTTCACCTCCAAAAAAAATCATAACAAATTATAAACATTATAAATAAATACTTAGGATTATTATTATTGCGGAAATGTAATAATAATAATAATAATGTTAAGCACCAGTATGTTCATAAAGACCAGACATATAATAATAAAAAAAATGTTTCTGTAAAGTGATATCCAAAAATAGTTGGCATCAGTTTCAGACACTACTACATACATGTTTGATAATACTGTCTCTGATGCGCCAAACCATCGCCTGATATATTAGATACCAATTAGGCAATGAAATAGGAGGTGTTGTATATATATATATATATATGTATGTATGTGTGTGTGTGTCGGATCAATTTAAATATAAAAAACATCCGACAAAGTCTACAATTACTTTATCATTAAATACAATATAAATATACTGTATATTAACTTAATTATATAGACAATCGTTGTGTATAGTAACGAAAATTATTGTAATTTTCATATTAGTTTTTTATAACTTTTTTTTTATTTATTTATTTCATCATACGATATATATATATAGAAATATATTTTTATTGTGAAATTAAAGTCAAATTAACTAATGAAATATCACAACAAAAAGTGTTGCCAAATTAATGACATTAAAAAAAGTAGAAAATTCAGAGATATACAGTTTTGATGTAACTTTCCTTATACTACTACTACTACTACTACTAAACATTTTAACATTTTGCATTGTTTTTATGCAAATGAGATGATATGCCAAAACATGGTGATCACACCACCACCACACAAAAAAAAACTTAATAATATGTTATACCAGTTAATACTAATAATAGATCAGACAGTGTCTTCCGATTTTTTTTATTTAAAAATAACTATAAGTATATATATATATATATATAATACTGTATAAATAATTACAGTATTTATTTATTTTTTTAATAATTATTAATTCCGTCGCTGACACACATAATTAACAATACAATTAAGTAATTAATTTTTTTTCTTTTACATATAATTACAGTATCTTTTGATATAGAAATAAACAATTTTTTTCAGTTACGCTGTGTTTATGATATATATATAACATGATATCTAAGCGTCTAATTTATTTAGTGAATAAATTTTATTATATTCAAATAAAAAAATGTTTTTTTTTAAATAATAGTTATATTTATTAATTAAAATCATTGATTCTTTAGATAAACACGAGTCTAGTCATGGGTTATCAGTTTATAATATCGGAAATATTAAGATATAATTATTGTTAATATTATAAAAATAAAATCATTAAAATTATGTTATCATTATAATTATATATTATATTAGCTATAAATTATTTCAAATAATTTTTGTGTATTTATTAAATTGTAAATTTTTACAATTTATAATAGGCAAATACATTCATAAATATATTAAATGCAATATATTTATATTATAATTAAATTTTTTTTTCAATATATAACATAGATTTTAAATAATTATTGAAAAGCAATTAAATTCTACATTAATTATTGTACTTAAATAATTCATTATTTTATGTATAAGCTTAATGTGAATATTTTAATGGGAACGGTATATATATATAAATACAAGTATAATCGGAATATCCCATTGATGTAAATGCTATCAATGATTACATCAACTGATCATTTGATCAAAAAAAGATAACATTTAAAAAACAATATTATTATTAGATAACATTTTTAAAAGTTTGCAAATTGAAAAACATTTGCACAAAATAGCAATTAAAATCCTATTATAATTATAAGTTTATATAATTTACATGCACCCATTTAATAGCTTAATATAATACTAGACAAAAACGTAAGCATTTAAATAGCTGTAATAATTACTAGTATTTTTACTGTATTATTATTATTGTTGTAAAAAATTTATATATATATATATACGAATATATAGTATTTAAAACTTTAAAATTATAAGCTACTAAAAGAAAAGTTTTTTAAAAATAAAATAAATACTTAATATGAAAAACAGCTTATTTTTGTTCAATTGAAAACAAACAGGAAAAATATTTCTCAATTGATATTTATATAAATATATATATATTTAATGCGAAATACTTGTGTGAGTGTGTGAAAAAAAACATTGCTAATCAATTCAAACTATGCTTTAAAATATATATATATATATATATATTATTTGAAGTTTTTAAAAGAAAAATATGATATAAATTTCAAATATAAACAAAATATTTATCCAAAACACTTACTGCAATTCAATTCATCGGAATTGTCGGGACAGTCAACGTCACCATCACATCTATTTAGACAAAAAATAAATAAAATAAAATTTATTACAATAAATACATAAATATTATATTATAAATCAGTCAAAAAAAAGTGATTAAATAACAAATAAATTATCATTACCTCCACGTAAATGGTATACATTTGCTATTATCCTGGCATTCAAATTGTTGAAAACTACAGTCAGATGAAACTGTGTGTAAGAAAAAATTTAACAAAAAATAAATAAATAATTAAATTAAATTAAATTTCATTCAAATTAAATTTTTAATACCTAATAAATATTAAAGTTTTATATCCTATTTTCAGATTATAATCTTATTATATATATATAGTATATACAGTATAACTTATATATATATTTGTCACATTCCAGTGAAAATGAAAACATAAATTTTAATTATATTTTTTATGTAACTAAAAAGGAAAGTTGTTTTTTAAAAATAAATATCAGCCTATAATTTAAAATTGTTGGTAGATTTGTATTTTTCGTATATATTTAAAATACAACAAAATTTAATATTAATATTAGTCTAGTTATTATGATATAAGATCTCAACAAAACTATAGAGTTTTTATATTTATACTGTATAAGTATTTTATTTTAGCAAATATAAGCCAATTTAAATTTTTTTTATTGCAGTTTACATATATGGTTACATAAAATTGTTTTTATCATTTGGGTCTATTTTATTATAATACTTTAGATAAAGTATTAATACACGTTATTTAACAAAAAAAATATGTTTCATTTTCATATATATATATAYATATACCGTATATAGTTTATATTTATAGATTACAATAAAGTAAATAATGTGTGCTAATTGAATTGAATATAAGCTATACTTTAAAAAAAAGTCAATAATTTAAAATAATAAAAAGTTAACATTTTGTTAAACTTTAAATAACTTTTTTTTATATATACGTGTATATATATATATATAGTAACTATATATTTGTAACTAAAAAACGTATATTTTTTTCCACTTCAAACAAATGCAAATAACAACTAACCTAACTCTGCAGTCATCTAATAAAAATGCAAACTTTATTTTTCTACAAAAAAATATAACTAAACTCAGAGTCAAATAACAATTTTGTATTTCAAGATTTCTAATAAAAAAAATCAAATTAAATCACATATACTCTAATAAATATTGTGTAAACACATTGAATGTTTGAGTACTCATTTAAATACATCAAAATCAATGACACAAACATTTGATTTTGAATTTTCATTCATCGCATTTTTCAAAAAAAAAATATTTTATTATTTATATAATGTCTGCAAATGTGTAATTTGTATTTTTTTTCCTTTTAATATATTGTATTAAAAAATGCAATTTATTTATTTATTTTTTTTAAATAACTAAATAAAAATAAATATATTCAAATCAGCTAGTATAAATATATTCAAATATACTCTATGTTTTTTTTAAAAAAAGTGTATTTTTAATTAAATGTCAATCAATTTAGTACTTTAACGCTTGGTTTGATATCTGAAATAAAAATTCAATGGGAGATCTAAGCATTGATAATAATTATAACTAAATGGTTTTTTTTTTGAAAAATAATTATCCAAATAAAATAACATCAAATATATATATATAATTATATACCGGTATATACTATATACAGTATATATATATATACAGTACTATTAATAGATAGATTGACACAAAATATTAATAAACAGATAAAAACATTTTTAATATATCATGTAAATGATATATACAAATTTTATTTTTACATATTTTATACATACATAAACACATATTATTATAAAAAAAGTATACATATATTTGCAAAACTGTGTCAAAATATTGAATAACAAATAAAAATAAATTATATGAATAATATTTTTTTCACATATAATTAAATGTTATGTTAGTTACTATTTATTTTCATTATTATTATTATTATCAATAAATAACATGTTCTAGTATTTCGTAAAATATGTTTTTTAATTTTGATAATTAATTATACAGTACATATAATAATTTGCTTTAAAAAAATATTATTTATGTTTTACTTATGTACTAAAAGTATTAGAAATTTATTAAAAAAAATTTAAAGGAAATAACTAGTATAGCATTTTTATAAAAAAAATCAAACGTCAATTTTAACCAAATAATTGATTAATTAATTAGATATTATTAAAATTTTATATATTTTTAAAATTATTTTATTTTATTTAGTTGCTTAAAACTTTTGCAATAATTTTTTTATGCATAAATTTATTTTACTAATTCAATAAATAAATTTCATATTAATCACTGTTAATATATTATTATTAATAAGCAAAAAAAATTACATATGTTTATAAAGTGATAGTTATTCAAGTAATTCAAATAAATTTTTTTCTAAATGTTAGTCTATTTGAAATAAACTAATATATATATGCTATTGTATATATATATATATATATCATATATTTATAAAACTGTTTATTTAAGAAAATCAATTAATCTTAATTATTATCACAATTATTATTATTATTATTAAATTAAATAAAAATTATATTTAATTATGACTGGGCATGCAATATAAATAAATATTGAATTGATGACTAATTTTTATACTACATGATAATTTGACAAAAAAAAAATAAATAAATAATACAATTATTAATAATGTATTGAATAGTTATTTTTTGTTTTCAATAGATTTGTATAATAATTGTTTCTATTATACTATTGTATATAATTATGGATCATAAAAGACTACAACAATAATAACAACAACAAAAACATTGTATCAATTGATAATAATTTCTATTTTTGTTAAAAAAATAAATTTATAAAAAATATTATTTTTTATTTATGAAATATGGGTTTTTTTTGTTAAATGAAAAACATACCAATGAATTGTTTTATATTTTTTTTGGTAAAAATTTCATTTCAAACAAAAATATTTCAACAACAATAAAAAACACATACAATTATAACAAAAATATTTGCAATATATTGTTTTTTGTTTTTATTGTGATAATAATTAATTTTTAGTTTTATAATAATAGATAGAAAATTTCTATTATTTCTATTATATATAGATATTAAAATAATTATATTAATAAAACATACATATAAGTTATAATTATAGGAATATATTATATATATATATATATATCATAATATTAAAAACATACAATACTTGGGTATAATTAAATATTAATAGATTTTTTTTTGGTTAATATTTAATTATTAACAATATATAACTAATCAAAATAATAATTTTGTTACCGTTTGTGATGATAAGCGATGCGACAATTGCTGCAATAATCATGTGTTTGATGGCTAATAAATGTCGGCAATTGTGGCCAATCGCCGATCGGCTGGACTTTTGATGATTAGTTGCTGTTGTAGTAGTAGTAGTAGTCCGCAGATAATTGTCACTCAAATCATCACTAGATTGTTGACAATTGTCTTGATGTCCAAACATTGTCTTAATATTATTATTATTACTACTATTATTATAATTATTACACATAATTATTACTATATTATAAAATTTAAAGTGATTATATTAGTTGCAATAAATTCAATCACACAATAAAATTGGTGTATTTTTTTAAATTAAAAATCATGTTTTCATATTATATATATATATATATATATACTGTATATGATATCATATAAATAATATATAAATAATTAATCAATAATTATAACTTATATGTTATGATTAATTTTTTTAAGCAAATAATATTTTTAGATATATCATACATATATTCATAGATATATTAATTATTAATATTTATTTTATCAATACATATATAAATATCATATAATATCATATATGATATGTAAATGTCATAACATTTTTTTGTTTTTGGTTTGTTTGCCAATAATTAGATGTCTATGAATATCATATATAAGTAAATAATATATCAAAATATATTTATTTCACACAACGATATCATGATATGATATATCATTTACCAGAAAAAAATAAATAAATAACATTATTATCATTAAAATTATAGACAAAAAACATTGTAATCACTGTTGTTGTTATTTAACTCAATAGGAGAGACAATATTATTAATTATTTATTTAAAAAAAACTAAAATTATTATCATTATTATCACTCAATATATATAATAATCATATGATTAATACCACTATTATTATTATAATTATTTAAACTGTAGTTTGTGTTGCTGTTTGAAACACTACTACTATTTAGTAGTGTTTTATAATCAATAGTGTTGTCAATAGTAGGGATTCAATATACAAACTACTATACGATTTGATACAAACAAACTGCACATCAAAAACAATGTATAACTTAACTGACAGTCAATGTATTTGTCTCTCTCTTTAGTTATAGTTATATACTGTAGTGAAAAATGTTTGATTCAAAAACATAACACTACTATTGTATTAAACCATTTGCTAAATATTTTCACTATACTATACAATGTGTATGAAGTCGATTGAGTATAGAGTAGAATGAGTGGAGAGAGAGAAATAGATAGATAGCTCATTGCACTGGTAGTTGGCATCCCAGGCCTCAGCTACGCGTATTGAGTGTGTGTGTGTGTGTGTGTATGTATGTGAGTGTCTACTGTACGTACGTATACTGTATGTGTGTAATAGTGTTTCAGTAATGTATTATGGTGAGAAAAAAACTACAGTCAAATCTCTGTACAATATAAATGTATTGTATGGTTAGGTTGTTGTTGTTGTTGGTGGTGTAGAAAATAAAACAAGTTATCAAAAGAGCACTGGTAGTCAATTTGTGTATAGGGAAGGGTAGTTCATGTTTTTTGTTGTTGTTGTTTACCATTATATTACTATAGCTATTGTCTCTAGAAAATTATCTAGTTTAATTAGTTATATAATAATAAAGTAAATGTGCTAGATCTTTTTTATATATATATATAATTTAAATAATTTTATAGTAATTATATTAAAGTTATTTAAAGTTTTTTTTAACAAAAAAATATATATATTAATCACAATTATTATTAATTTGTTATATTTTTATTAAATAACAAAAACATATGTTATAATAATAATATTTCTATGATTTAGGATATATTATTATAAATATATAAATTTTTTTATCATAAATATTTTATAGTGTGTCATGAAAATATTTTTAGATACTATCATAAATTAGTTAATAAAAATACAGAAAAATTTTGTAGTTTTTTTTTTGCACATTAAGTGATTGCAAATTAATAAATTGATGTGAATTTATGTAAATGATAATATTTTGTTAGTTATTTGCACAAATAAATATTATATACATTTTTATACATAATATATTAGTGTATATATATATATATATATATATATATATATATATATGTGTGTGTGTGTGTGTGTGTGTGTGTGTGTGTGTGTGTGTGTGTGTGTGAGTAAATGTTTAATCATAATATTTTTTATAGCCCTGGTATTATATTCCCATTCACAGTAGTAGTAGTAGTAGTAGTTGTAGTAGTATTCCCATGAATAGCCAAATATGACTGAGCTCTCTGTGTGTTTGTGTCAACAACCCTATCTTAACCCTATGTTTGTATGGATGGACTGTATATAAGTATACAGTAATATGAGTCAGAGCTTCGCTGTACCGAAAAGCCGGTAAGACTTCAGTGGATGACTATATAGACAACAGTGTGTTTGTTTGTATGTATGTATGTATGTATGTGTGTGTGTGTGTGTGTGTGTGTGTGTGTGTGTGTGTGTGTGTGTGTGTGTGTGTGTGTGTGTGTATGTGTGTGTGTGTGTGTGTATGTGTGTGTGTGTGTGTGTGTGTGTGTGTGTGTGTGTGTGTGTGTGTGTGTGTGTGTGTGTGTGTGTGTGTGTGTGTGTGTGTGTGTGAGAGAGAGAGAGAGAGAAAGGACAGCCTCTGTATTAGCACTGGTAGGTCTGCGGTGTGTATATTGTATAAGGTTTCCATAGAGAAGTGGTCTGATAGTGTCTGATCCATAAAAACTTGTGTTTTTAATGATATAATGCGGGAAAACATTATATATATACTGTATATATTACACTTGAAATACGGTTGTGGTGCACATGTATCAAACTATACTATGCGTGTAAAAAAATGGTATAATACTGTATAGTTAACTATAATAGTTTAAAAAATAATGGTTGTGCCACAGATTTACGAGTTAATTACTATTAACACATTCATTAATATCGTGCATACCTGTGCAATGAGCTTACAAGTTGATAGATATCACATTACTCAGTACAGTACATGTGCTAATTAGAGTGTTATATATATTTACATTATATTTACTATAATACAGATTTTATTTGAAATTACTTAAACATAAATAAAATAAATTTCATTGAAAATTTTTGAAGGAATTTTTTTCAAAAAAAAAAATAATTTATAATGTTTTGCATTTTTTATTGGTTGCAAACTTTTTGTTGTTGTTGTTGTTGTGTATATAATGTAAATTATAAGTAAACAAATATATATATATATATATATATTTATTATTTTTAGCAAATAAAATGTTGTCTCAATAGTAGTACGTAATCTAAACTATATGTATAAGAAAAAATATTATTACTTATACATTACATAAACAAACATTTACACATGTATTATATATTAAAAAATATATATATTTATATAATATAAAAAATTATAATATTCAATAGTATAAAATGTTTTTCAAATTTTTATTTGTGCATATATATAATATGCAAAACTTGGGATCAACAAATATATTGCACAACTTATATGAATATTTTTACATATATATTTTAGGGGGTGGGGTGGGGTAATATGTCACAACTTGTATACTCCCTGTGCTCTCAAACAGTACATCATTAGGGAATTTTTAGTGCCTAACCCTAGTTGTTGTATATGCACCAACAAAATACAAACAAACAAACATATAGCTTATCAATGCTTACTAATTAATTGCAATTATTATTTAAATTAAAGCATGTATTTACATAAACTGTGTCTATGATGATGATTATTATTAATAGCCCCAGTGATGATTAATTAATTAAATTTCAATTGGCACACATATAACACAACTCTTTTATTTAATTATTTTGGGTAAATACTTGCATATGACGTGTGTGTGTGTGTATGTGTGTGTATGTATGCTTGTATGTATGTATGTGTGTGTGTGTGTGTGTGTGTTTGTGTGTGTATTTACAGTATGTGTGTGTGTGTATTTGTGTGTATCTATGCTTGTATGTGTGTGTGTGTGTGTGTGTGTGATTCAGTACACATTTAAAAATGTGTGTGTGTGTGTGTGTGTGTGTGTGTGTGTGTGATTCAGTACACATTTAAAAAAATTAGGTCCCTGTCCAATGCACGTCATTTAAATGACAAGTCTATTATTGGTAAATTAATTGGGAGATAAAATCATCAAAAAAAAGTAAGAAAAAATAAATAAATACTTTTTTGTTGTTAAAGTTTTTCATGTAATCAGTAACAACAAAAAACTATGTTTCAAAATTTTAATTGATAATTAGTAGTATAACTTTCAACATCAACATTATAATTATATTTATTTAATTTATTGATAATAAAATAAAAATAAATAATTTTTATTTTATTATTTTTTTAATACTAAGATTTAGTACATTTTTGTAATTTCTACGGAAAAAAAGTTCACTTTAAGTACAAATTATTTTATTTTTACTTATAATTTTTGCTTTATATTTAAATATCATTTTATTGTTTGGTTGCTATCAAACAAACACCAAAAAATCGTACGATTTATCGATAGACTAATCATTAATATACAGTATTATTATTATGAAAAACAACACATTGTCTCGTATTTTTTTTGCTATTATTTTTGTTTGTTTTTTTATTGAATATATTTTTATTCAAGTTGTTAATAGTAGTAATAAAATTTATTATTATTATAACTATTAATATAATATATTTATAGAAAATAAAATGCATAAATTATTAGTATAATATTCTCTAAATGATTCTCTAAATGTACTATTATTACAATTATTATAAATTATTATATCATTATTTTTTAGTTTAAAAATAGCTAATAAATTTATTTATATTGTGAATATGCAAATAGATAATGATAATTAAAAATGTTATTCATGTACAATAATTTAATTATTTATAAATAAAATGATAAAGTTTAATTATTTTAATTTAATCCAATTATTATTTTATTATTCTTATAAATTATAACCTATAATACATATATACTGTATATAATTATATTTTTTAAAAATATTATTAATATCACACTAGTTTTTATTGATTAATTATTTTAAATGTTAATTTATAAACTTTACTAATTAAATAAACTAATTGCTAATTGTATTAAATTACTAACAAAATTATAATATATTTGTATAATTATTATAATTATATTATATTTAGAAATATTATCATATTTTTACAAAATTATATTGTTTTTTATAGTTTTTAAGCACCAAAGTTAGGTTTATTTTGAATATTATGTCTATTATTATTATGATTATTGTTTGGTTTTTTTCTCTGTAAATAAAAGTAAATAAAACATAATTTTAATTATATTTATAACTTATAAATTATTTTAAATGATTTAATTATTATTCACAATATATATATATATATATATATATATACTGTATATATATATATATTAAATAAATCTTTACTAAAAAAACATATTTTACTCACTCTTCTTAATCGTTGGCCAACTCTTTGAGGTTTTCTATGTTTTCGTCTTCTTTTGGATTTTTTTCTTTTAAATCTATTATTATTATTATCTGAATAATATTTTTTTAGCAAAAAAAATATATAAAAATAAAATTGTTTAAATAAATTGCACACAAAAAAAATTAATTACTCGTTAGTGATGATGTCTGGGTAACCACAACAGCTGCCTCTGCTGCTCCCGATGGTCCTACAGATGCACCGGTAGGTAGTGGCGGTCCGGGTGTGGGTCCTTCCGATGGCTCCGGTGGTGGTGGATGTGGTGGATATGGTGGCGGCGGCGGTAACGGGTGCGGCACTGGTATTATACTATTAGGTATACATGGACAACAAATACAAGTATTTTTGTAGGCATTTAGCCAAACAATTTGACGACAAACACGAATACATTGATTTTGATTTACATTGATTATAATTATTGTTAAAATTAAAAAATATTGTAATTTTTGCATAACTTTTTTATATATAAAGAATTTGTTATTTTATTTTTTTGTTTTATAAATAATTTCAAACTATTTATATGATATTTTACTACTAATATTATTATTATTATTATTATTAAAGTTAATAACCGTTTAATATACAGTATATCAAGATGTAATACAGAGATATATTTTTTTTATTGATTAACTTAAAAGTTTTAATTCATTTTTATATATATATAATTGAGATTAAATAAACAAATTGAAATGTTTAGTAAATTATTATTATTTATTATTATTTTTTAATACATACATTCATCTTAATAAATTAACAAAAAAATTAAATAGATGATAAATTATAATGTAAATAATTTTTTTTAATAATAATTATTATTATGACATAAATAGTTTTATATATTAATACAATATATTATAATATTATATAAATGTTATCTAATAAAACAATCTTTAATAATAATAATAATAATTTGATCTATAAATCTAATAAAAAAATATTGGTATATTTAATTCAAAAAAGCTATTTAAATAATAATTATTATTATACAATATTATATAACATCAATAATTATTATAACTTAATGTTGAATTAAAAAAGTTATATAAAGCAAAACTGTTGTATTAATTGACAATTAATATCACTCTTTAATCGATAGGGCGGCCGCTTCGGGATCAACTGCAGTGACATTTTTGGGCTCGCATTTGGTCCACGAAATGGTAACCAATTGGCAGACAGAGTTCATACTTCGCATCTCTTCCTCAAACTTGTCCATTGACTCCAAACCGCAATTAGATATAATCAATGGAAATATACAGCTCTGGTACTTACGTACGGAACAGCAAGTATTGAGACCCGTGTCCTCATTGAACTCAATCGACTGGCGAAGCGGTTCAAAACATTTGGTCACTCGTCGCGAATCGCGATACAACATCTTCAGACATGACTCGTCAATACAGCCCTCGCCGATGGCCGACCCAGGGATCAGATGATGTTGTTTTTGGCCGATTGTTGGCAGTGTTGTCATACTTAGCCATATTAACTCCAGTGTTATAAATATAGCAAATATTGATTGTTTAATCATTATTATTATTAACAAATAAATTTTTTAAATTAACACTATTTAATAAATATATTTATAAAAATTGAATATATTTTTAGTTTGTTTGTTTCACACATCTAATTCTAATATTTTTTAAAAATGTTTAGTTAGCTAACAATATTTAAAATATCATTATAATTAAGTATTATGTTATTATTAAATACCATTAAAACAATAGGGTATATATATTGTATTCAATTGTAATATTATATAAAAAAATATTTTAAACAATTATATAATGAGTATATTTTGTCTTTGAAGACAATATTATATGATTTAAATATTAATGAATTAATCCTTTTTTTTTAGTTGATAATAATAATTATTTTATTAACATTAAATTTTATTTGCATCAATGTTAATTAAACAAACAAAAAATGCCAATTAATTAAAAATTTTAATTAATAGTTTAGTAGTTAGCCTTACTTAGCAATTAATATGTTTTATTTTTTAAAAAAACTTAATTATTGTTAAATATTTAATCAAAATCTATGTCAATGTTTGACTTTTGTGAATCCATATTGTCTTTAAATAATAATAATATATGGCTTTTATATGGTTATAATTTTGTATCACTTTCACCATTGTTTATATATGACATTGAATTTTGTATCAAACTTTATCATATTTTTTTTAAAAAAATTTAATTATTAAATGTGTATAAATTATTTTTCAATAAATATTTAACATTATCTATTTTTATATTCAAATAATACTCAACTTTTACTTTATTTTATTTGATAAAATAATTTTGTAAAATATATTCATCACTATTATACTATAACTATTGATATATCAATAACTTCCTATTTAATGTAACATTTAGTAAACATAATATTCAATAATTTTTTAAATTTTTTTTTGTCTATTTGTTAAACAAATTTGTTTGTTTGTTATATTGATATATAAAACCTGTTTCATATACACACAGGTATGTGTTTTGTTGACAAAAAGTAATAAACAATTTTCAAAAAAATAATTTTTTTTGATGCACTATTAATCGCCAAAATAATAAAAATTTAGGTCATATTAAAAAAATATAAGTTCTTTAAATAGAAATATATTGATATAATTTTTAGTTAATTTTTTATTTTTAAAAAAATTATATTAAACAAAATAACTAGTGATTATTTACCATGATACTTTAATATATATACTGTTCGAATGCAAAACTATTTTCGCTTTATTTGCATATTATTAAATTTTATATAATTAAAAAACTATACAGTATATATTTATTGTCAAATATATAAGTTATAATTATTAAGTAATTAATTTAATACAATTTAAACTATTAATACTATGATGACTGTACAGATTTTACTTGTTTTTACATGAATTTAAACTAGTTATTAATAATATCTAAAAAAATAAAATGATTATATATTTGTGAAATATTAGTAAATTAATATTTATTTTAATATTAATGCAATTAATAACTAAATTAATGCAATTTAATAATACTGTTTAATACTGCTTATGTATTATAAAAACTATATGTTTATAATAGTAATATTGATGGTTACATTACACAAAAGTTTAGGTGATTTCAAACGGGTTTGCTATGTTAGACCTGAGCCCGAACTACCAGTTCATCGAGCAATTAGCGACAAACTGTGCACCCATTTGATCATCGGTTTCGCTATCATTGAAAACAATGTCATTCGTGTCGATACCAAAACCGGTAGTTTTATTAGCTATTGTAAAGCCCTACTGAATGTCACCAAAACCACCGGTGCCAATGATGTACAGCTGATGTTATCGATTGGCGGTTAATATATATATTTATTATATAACTTTTTTTAATTAAATTATTTTTGATTATAAAGATTTTATTTTTTGCAGTTGTTTATAATTTTATTTTATTGTCTGTTTATTTGTCAACTCAGGCGGCAATAATGATCAGGGCTTTCATCCGATGTCGTCTACGCCTACCAATCGCCGACAGTTTGCTATATCGGCACTGGAAATAATGCTAAAGTATGGACTCCATGGCCTAGACCTGGATTGGGAGTTTCCCGCTTGGGGTAACACTTACTATGAGGACAAACAAAACTTTTATTTAGTTTTAAAGGTTTGAAAACAAAAGTTTTTTATATATAAAAACAACTTTCAAAACAAACAATACTAACATTTTTTTGTTTGTTTTGTTTCTGTGATAACATTTAGGAGTTACGGGAAATATTCACAACATTTACTGTACAAACATCGCGACCACCGTTGGTCATAACAGTAGCGTTGGCCGCCCAGTACACCATCATTGAAAGGTCATACAATGTACCGGAGCTTATCAAATATGTTGACTTTATTAATCTAATGGCTTACGACTATTATGTCTATCACTGGTACTGGCCGTTCATCGATCACAATAGTCCGCTGTTCGGCCGACGCCGTACACAACATTTGTTCATATTTGGTACACTCAATACGGACTGGTCGGCCAACTATTACAATCGGTTAGGTGTACCAAAAGATCGTATTATTATCGGTATACCTACCTATGGTCGCTCATATCAACTAATGTTTCCGTGGTATCCACGACCCGGTAGTCTGGCATTGGCCAGCAATCAGGACATGTCGTTTACAGAGGTTTGTCGTTTTTTGAAAACTCCCGGAACTACTGTCGAATGGGATCAGGAATCAGGTGTTCCGTATGCCTATCGGGACAATCAATGGCTGACGTTTGAGAGTCGTGAGAGTGCGGCACAAAAAGTTGAATGGATTATCCGAAACGGTTTCGGCGGTTCAATGACTTTCAGTTTGAATGCCGACGACTATCGTAACGAATGCTATGATAATAGTCAGCCGTTTGCCATACAGTCAGCAATTAAAGAGATTTCACTTAAAATGTTGTCATAAATATATAAATAATTATTTATAATATCCTATAGTCAGTCATAATAATAATAATAATAATATTTTTTTATATCACATATTATACATAATATATCATAAATTTATATTTATTGTCACATTTTTTTAATATCATTAATTTTCTCCATTAGTTTATTTTTTTTTACATTATTGTTATATTTTATATTTAATTATTATTATAATTATCTAATTTTATCAAATTATATTATTATATGATTTAAATATTTTATTATTAAAAATTTTCTTAAATAAAAAATGTTTTTACAAAAAATAAGTTTATTCTAACATTTTTTTTAACCATATGAACAATCATATTCAGTATTATTTAATTGTATTAATTTTTTAATAAAACATGAGAAATAATAATAATAATTAAATTTTAACTTATTCATATTTTTTTTACAAAACATTAATCTAAATAATTTATTTATGCTATCTTAATTTGTATCTATTAAAATTTATATTTAAATAGATTTATAATTGTTAAATAAATTTAATAAATATATATATATATGACTATTTGAGTAGTATGAGATATAAACTACACGAACGGTTTCTATTGGCTACTCCTCAAAGACTTACTTAGAGGGGGAGCAAGACAATAGAAGCATGTTTATATTATTGTTTAGGATATTTCATTTATATATATATATATATTATACGATTTCAGTTACAGTACATCAAACAGTAAGAAATGGCATTCAATTTGATAGCTCTTTTAAATTTATAGATATTACTCTCTTTCTTTTTGATGGCACTGGTATGTCATCGTAGAAAAAATAATAGCCATTCCTTGTGGTGTTTCCATTAAAGTCACTTGTTGTTGTTATTATTACTATTATAATATCAATATACTATGATATTGTTGTTTCTATTGTTAATGTCTACTACTTTCCGATAGGTTTTACTACTACAGTTATAAACAAAAATTTATAAAATATAACAACAAAAAACATTTTTATATTAAATTAAAAAAAATTTCTGTAAAGACACGCACATTCTGAATATATATATATATATATAGTGTATCGCCAGTAGACACATCATGTGGCCCTGGGAGCGTATCGATGCGCTGTTTGTACACCGGTATTCACTCCAGTTGACGATTAGGCGTTGACAGGAACGGTCGCTATTTTGAAATTAAATAAAACGTTTAGTTAACGAAAACACGTGTAAGTTTTTACTTACTTTTACCGCCGATTTCCAGATTATTTATGTTGACCATCGATTGTCAGTCGATAGTCACCTCAATTGGCGCAGTCGCCGAGATCTAATAATCTAACGAGAATTTCGTCAACAGAAACAACAGACACGTTTTTGTTCATCAGTTGAGTAGCGAGAGTGACGACGACAACAACAGTGCTATTAAAAATATTAAAAATAATAACGAAGAAGACGGACGAAGATAACGGCGACTACGGATCACAAGAAGGACGACGACTGGTCGAACCTGACCTCCCAAAGTCTGACGATATGATGTTGGCCGAGGAGTTGGAAGCCGTATACGTGTCGGAGGAACCGTTTATGATGGCCGCACGCGACGAATACGAAGACAACGTTGTCGAGATCTGTGTCGCCAAACTCCAGACAACATCTCAGACTACCGGCCGGCGATCTATCACGTCGTCAGCGACATCGGTCCGTGTTATCGGCAGCGGCCGGTGATTGCGTTGCCCTACGACAGAGAACTCGCCTATGTCGTCGTATGGCATATTCGTGGAGTGAGTTCCGACGCGGAAACAGTCGACGCATAGGTGGGCAGAGTGCTAATGACCAGAGATGGCAGAGAGACCACATGTGGCTCTGTGAGCGTATCGTTCCGCTGTTTGCGCTCCCGAAGTCACTCCAGTTGACAATTAGGCGTTAAGGAACGGTTGCTATTTTGAAATAAAGTTAAACGTTTAGTTTACCAAAACACGTGTAAATTTTTACTTACTTTTACTGCCGATTTCCCGATTATTTGTGTTGACCATTGATGGCCAGTCGATAGTCATCTCAATGTATATATTAACAGCAAATATAATATACAACATAATATAATCTATTATATATTATATTTCTATTATAAATTAAAAAAATTATATGCAATAGGTAATATTTTAGATAATTTACAATACAATGAATATAAATAATAATGAGTATTTGTAATTTTAATAATTATATATTTATATACATATTTTATATTTAGTTAGATTATATACACAATAATAAACTTAAAAATGTGTTAAGAATTATTAGTTTTAGCAAATGAGTATAAATGTACATAAATTTATAGAGAGAAAGAGTGAGAGAGGGAGAGATAATATATAGGAATGCAGTTAAATACAACACATGTGGAATGTAATACCTGTACAGTCCAATACAATAAACCTGTATTGTATTATTCCCTCTCTATTGTTATTATTAACAATAGAGAGGTGAATACGATATATTTGTGCATAAACTTTTATAAAATAGTAATATTAATACTGTATTTTCAATGAATTCAAATAAAGTTTTATTTCAACAAAAACTACTTTACGACTGACAATTGATTTAAATAGTTTTTATAAATTAAAAATATATTTATTAATGTTTTTAAATTAGAATATATCCTACATATAATATTAAAACCTTAAAAAATATTAAAATATATAACATTAGTATAAGACAATTATACGTTTGTTGTGTATTATTTACTATTGAGACAGGTAACACAGGTAAGATGAGGTGTAAAAAATAAATAAAATAAATATTTTGTAGTTTAATATTTTTTATTTATATTAAACAAAGTATACAAATTATTTTTTTCAGTTTTTAATTGTTTGATAAAATAAAAATCAGTATCGATGCCATGAGTGTCCACTAGTTTGTCTTTATGCCTTTTTTAAACCAATCAATGTGTGGACATAAGGAGCAATGATATATTTGTTGTTAGTTACTAAAATTGTAATAAGTAAAATTAATAAGTAAAAAGTAATTGTTTGATTGACACAAATTTGACACAAACTTTTCCAAGTTATATAGTTGTAAAGATTATCTATAGAAATAATACTTTAAAATTAATAAAAAACAAATTTATTTTTTATCTGATACTACTTTTATCTGTCTCAAAAGTATACAATAGATAAAACATACGTTGTATATGAATAGTATATATTAAATATATGCAAAGCTATAGATAAATAATATTTGAATTTTTATTAAAATTTTAATGTTTTTCTTTTTATACAAAATAAAATCTTTAAATACTAAACAGTTGAAAGACATTCTGTATAATTGGGACCTCTTTAATGACATCAGAAAAATGTTTGAAAATAAGTGTCGCTTTTTATTGAACATTAATTATTATAGTGATCAGGAAGTGAAGATGAAAGTATTTATAAAAATTTTATTTATAAAAACATTAAAAAATTTTATTTTGTTTAGTTATTTCAACAAATTAAAACATATTTCCAGATGGCATTATAAATGAACAGTCAAGAAAATTCAGGGTCACATGCATTAGAATTTCTAGTATTGAGAATCATGTCAATACTCAATCAGATGCAGAGACTGTTATAGATGTCACAAATGTAAAGCCTGACCTAGAGATTGAGGCCGCAGTCAATACAATAACGCCTTCAGCCATACCAATAGATACAGATATATTGTTAGCATTAAAAGCTATAGCGACTACTTTAAGCTCAATTACGCCATCGCACTGACCAAAGGATCGCCTTATTTATCAAAAATCAATTATGCGATACAAGTGCTCGAAACGGAAGGATTTTTTTAAATATATATGGAATAAATAGTTTTCAAATAATTTACTCACTTTTGGTCATCTATTTTATTTTGCTGCCATTTTAAATTGCTAAATAGCAATTGTATTTATAAAAATTATGTAATTTAGTGTTTTAGAATTTTTATTTAAATTTACAATTAACATACAAATTTCCAATGATAATACTTTTTAATTAATAATTAAAGGTATAAAAAAACAAAAATACAAACAAATATGTTATAAAACAATGTTTTATAACTTAAGTAATAATAAAAAATTTAAAATAATAGGTGTCATTACATGAAAATAAATGTCGAGGACATGGCATAGGCTCGGCAGGCATTTGGCTAATTAGGATCTATTGTTTATGTCTACCATTTTTAAAACCCTGGTTATAATAGATAACTCAATACTTAAAAAATTTGTTGAACATTGAAATTTTAATTTTTTCATTTATTTAATACACTATGAAATGATTAATTTAATTATTTTAGTTTTTTTTTAATTATAAAAAAAATGTTTAACTAACTTATTATTTTTATACAATTTCAATATTCATCAATAGATTATCGGGTATTTGATTGTTATAAATAGTTAAATCAATTTCTAGTTCATTATTCCAGTTATTTTCAGATCCCATATGAAAATCAATTGTCTTTTTCGGGAAACTATTTGCACAATCAATCAGAGCATCGATTGTCTTATTAGTAATCAGTGGTCGACCATAAAAATTAATTGTTTGAATATGTTTTGAACAATTCCTAACTATTAGGCAAACACTTGAATCGGTTATTTTGTTTTGACTCGAAGGCCAGGTATGTAATTGAAATCTTTGCAAATATTTTAGTCCTGCAATATAGCCAATGGATTGATCAGTAAATTCAGTGTCTGAACAATCAATGATTAATGTCGACAAATGAGGCAAACAATTATCAATATTTGTGAAAAAGTTTTCAGTTATCAAATTTGTTGTAACCCTTAAATATTTCAAACTATTAGACATTGATTTCAAACAGCACTCGACCCGACTGTCCAATTGAATGGATTTATTTAGACCATCGTCTAGTAATTTAATATCAAAATGTTTCAAATTATTAAAACCCATATTAAATGATTGCAATAGTTTGCCGACATTTTTCAAATTGTTGCTAAAAATAGAAAATTCAAAATAAATTAATTGATAACATGTTTGCGATAATCTGGTTATAAAATCGCTCATTAATATCATATCGTTGTCATCGATGGCCTCAAATGCTAACTGCAATCGCTTAAGACATGTAAACTTTAACAACGATTTCAGATAACAGTCCAACTGTTTGTCATCGATACGAATGGCCAAAGTTGTGTCCAATCGATACAATTGTTGGCAATAGTTTGCGCTAAAATTATGAAATACCGGCAAATCGACCGATTGGTTGACCAGAATATCTGTTATATTTTGAAGTGACGGCAAATAACAACTATTGTCGGCGTCAGTGATATACTCCAAGCCTTTGAATCCAAAACCAAATGTTTTAAACTTTTCCAGTTGTTTGCAATGACATAACAACTTATCCAAATACAACTGTCCAGAGGATCGGCAATCAATTTCTAACTGTTTTAATCGATGGCCATATTTATCGCCAAACCTATAGAGATCATCGCCAGACAGTCCAATGATATCAAACTTCAGGCGCCGTAGTTTAGGACAATATTTACCGATTATATCCAATACTTCGTAATCAGTAAAACACACTAACTTTACGTCTTGAATGTGTCGATACTTTTTCAGCATTTGTTTTAAACTATATTTATTAATACATCGCAAACTATAGGCATCGGCAGCACCGGTATTAAAATCCGTTATTACTATTGGCTCAAGTAGTTGATCCAAATTATCCAATGCATCGTCAAATGGCCAACAGTCCAACTCCAATGATGTCTGTGTAGTTGTCACTGATTTCTGGAACCGTTTTGATATACATTCATAGTTTAGTTTATCACTAAACGATAGATACGATACAATTGTATCAAACAAGTGGTCATCAAATCTATTGAACGACTGAACAAACAGTTGTTTGTCATTCAATGTATTACTATTACTACTACTACTACTCGTTGACAACATTTTTGTTATAATAATTAGTATTATAAAATTAAATTGTTTTTTTTTAAATATTTATATTACTAAATTAATTAAATACTTGACAAATACATAAAATAATAAGTTGTAATAACATGTATACAATATTTCAATCGATAACTTATTAATATACTGTAGATAATATGTAGTACAATGTATAATATATTGAATATAAACTTTATGTTGAAAATTGCTATATTTATTGCAATATAATTTTAGTATACAATTGATATATTGATATAACGATTAATTATATAATGATTAAACTGTTAAATATCATAATACTTTATATAAATACAGTATTTAGCAAACCATATTTTTTTAAGTATAGGTAATCTAATGTTAACGTAATAGTAGTGTAAAAATACAATACATTGAATAATATACTGTATTATTTGGATTGCATAATGTATTTGTAAAAAATATATGTATTGCTTTTTACATACCTGTGCGCAATTGCATTGCTATAGTAATTATTTTTTTAAGAAAAAAGATAACACAGTATAATATACCGGTACTACAGTACATGTATATAGTAAATGGATAAAAATAAATTGAAATTTATTTTAAATGAAAAGCAAATATACTGTATATTTTGACAACAAATTTCCTATTAAATGAATTTTATTTTATAAATAAACAAAATTTTTAAAAACAAATTGAATGATTGACTAAAACCGAAAAAGTCTTTATGAAATGACACCATTTTTTTTCTTGTCGACCAAATTGAATGATGTGTTTAATTTGGTAGTTCTTCTGCTAATTCTTTGGCCCTCTTGTGCGCCGCTTCTACAGCACCGGCCACTCCTGAGGCGACATCTGCTTTGTCGAGCACATGGATGCCATAAATGGCGGGTCCAGATGGCGAAGTGCAGCTATCCTTTAGCTCTGACGGATGTTTACCCGACTCTAGTAGCGTCAGTGCCGCGCACTGTACGGTTTTGGCGGCAAATTTTGTAGCCGTTTGACGATTGAGACCCATCTTGAAGGCGCCGTCGGCCAGAGAATTGATAAAATAGTAGACAAACGCCAATCCGTTGCCTCCCAGAGCACAGGCCGAGTCCATCTGGCTTTCGGGTATGTACTCGAGCTTCGATATGGTTGACAGCATATCCCTTATTAGTGGACTACACTTTTTGCTGTCCGGTTCCACATCGATGGCAGTAATGCCCAAACCATAAGCACAAGCAGTACTGATGCTTAATCTGTGCATTTCGATCATATACTTGTCCGGGTGTTCGGGATTCAATAGACACGCCCGGATTTGATCCAACTTTACACCGCTGACCAGCGATAGCACATACAATGGATGTTTCATATTTGGTATGAAATTTGTGGTCAACGGATGCGGACGCGAACCACCAATTTTGTAGCACTCTTTGATAACTGAGCCGTGAAAACACAGGAATACTATATCGCAGTCATATTTGGCGAATATATCGTAATTCCGTTTCGTAATGTGACAGCCCTTCTGTTTGATGGTCTCCAAGTTTTTCGTAGTCTTTGCCGACACATGTATGCGCTTTGGATCTACTTTTCCGTATTGAATTAGACCGCGAATGATGGCATCAGCTGTCTTACCGGCGCCGAGGAAACCGATCTTCGCTTCCGACAGATCTACCTTTCCTTTGCGTTTAGTGCTTGACTTTGAGCCCGACTTTGATTCCTTTGATTCCTTCTTCTCCTTCTTTTCCTCCTTTTTCTCGTCTTTCGAATCAGTCTTTGTCTCTTCGGCGGGCTTTTCGTCCGGCTTTTTGTCTTCCGGTGCCTCAGCTTTCGGTTTCTCTTCGGTTGGTTTCTCTTGATCTGCCATTTCTTGTAATTGAGAAAAAACAACGACTGAAACAAATGAAGAATTCAATTGATTTTTTTTGTGGTGGTTTTGAAACAAAATTATCCAACGGTTTGATTGGTTTTGAAATTTGAAAAAAATATAACAATTTTTTTTCAAAAAAATAAATAAAACATTTAATTGTTGTTTTCACGAGAATTACTGATTCAATCATTATTTGTTAGCAATTCACGAGACAATCATTGATGAAGTATTTGTCATTGAATTTTAATGTACTGTTTATTATTATTAACTACAGTATAAAACAATAGCCAAATAAAAAATTTTAGCTAATTTTTATGATAAAATTCAATAATAATATTCAAACAATATATGAATTACTTTATAAGTATTTTTTTATTTGTTTGTTTTTTGTGTTTATATCTTAACTTTGATGTCTTAACAACAATAAGTTGTTTTATCAAATGTATGGATTAATTATTGATAATATTTTCTAAAAAAGTATAACTAAAATTATATACAGTTTACAGTATAATGTGTTTATTATTATTTTAAAAATAAAAAAATAAAACATAAATATTATACATACTGTAAATGTTTGAAATATTTTGAAACTTTTATATTAGGTTAATAAAAAAAGTGATGAATTATTTTAAATTGTATACAATTTTTCTATGTCTATCATGTGTTAAACATGTAGTAATTGAATGTCAAGATTTTGTAAAAGCTATCGAAAAAAGTGCGGCACTGGTAGCTAAATATCGAAACGATGAGTCGATTCCCGGTACTGTCATTGGTGTCCACTATAGAGGTCGTCCGGTTTGGATACAGGCCTACGGCTATTCGGACATTGAAAACGATGTCAAATGCGACATCGATACTGTTGTCCGAACGGGTAGTGTTACCAAAGCTATGGTTGCGGCACTGGTAGCTAAACTAGTGGAACAATCGAAAATTGTTTGGGACAACAATATTCACGACTATTTACCGACCAGTGTTTTCCCGATAAAACAATGGAAAGGTAGCTAAAAATAAATGTATAACAGTTTTTTTTGGTAATGTTCGTCTCTTTTTTTTTAGGAGAACCCGTTAACATAACTGTCCGTCAATTGATGTCAATGACTGGCGGTATCCGAAGTACTGAGGAATTACGTGACTTTCGCCAACTACACGACTATCACAATGTAACCGAAACGTTAGCCTATTTTGCGAGCGACCAATTGGTGGCCAAACCGGGCACTAAATTCTTCTACTCTAACTGGGGATGGCATGTAATCGGAGCGCTCATGGAGTCGGTTACCGGTCAGGATTTTGAGGTACTAATGAACTCACTGTTCGCTGAGTTTGGTATGAACTCAACCCGACTGTCCCGACAAGAGTTGGTCATACATAAGCGCGCCGAACAGTACTCGCGAGTCCGCAGTAATGATGACCAGAGTAAACATTGGACATTAAGATCTGCCCGAATGACACAAGACTTGGGTCGACCGCTGCCGTGGCTACCGATGGGCGGTGTTATCACTAGTGTCCCCGATTTGCTTGTTTTTACCGATGTTATGCTTAAAAGCTATAGTAGTAGTAGTGATGGTAAATCAGAAAATTTTTTTGTTATTTATCTAAACTATATATTGATTATCCCAAAAAACAAAAAAAAGGTTACCTCAAACCGCAAACCGTACGCCAACTGTGGACACCGGGATTAGGCCATTACGGTATGGGATGGTTTGTCGGCAACTATACCCAACCATCAGTCAATATCGCCGAAAAACTGTACCAATATATTCATTATTCGGGTTTAGTGGCCGGCAGTGTAACCACCATTGCATTGATACCTGAGTTGAACATATCGGCGGCAATGGTCGCCAATATGGGTGGCATTGATTTGGACGCAACGGTATTATCGGTGATCAACCAGTTTGTTGCTGCCATTACTCTATAGTTTTAGTTCCCGGAGTATTAGTTATTTGAAATTATTATAAATTAATATTTATATATAACTCATACTAATAATAATAATAATAAACATCTTTTATGAAAAATTATTTGAATTAAATAAATAATAATAATTTAAATAAATAATTTTCTATAACTAAAACCATAGGACGGAATAAAAACAATTAATTAAAAAAATATAAATCATAAAACTTTAGTCTCTCTTTAATATAAGTATTGAGAAAAGTGGAAAAATCTAAAAATAAATTAATAAATATTATTTAACAGTTAAAATATACTGTACTATCTGTCACAACCAGGGTTTTAAGAAAATAAATGCCTGCCCTGGCAATGCCCAAATAGATGCCATAAATGCCTGGCATTTTGGGCATCTATTTTATTTGCCTGCCAATTTAAATTGCTAAAAAGCAACTGTATTTATAAAAATAATGTAATTTAGTGTTTTAACGTGTTAATTAAATTTACAATTAATTTACTTATTTCCAATTATATTACCTTTTAATTAAAGGTATACAAAACAAAAATACATGCAAATATATTATAAAAACAATGTTTTATAAATTAATTAATAATATAAAATTAAAATAATAGGTGTCACCACATGAAAATAGATGCCCAGGGCATGGCAGAGGCAGGGCAGGCATTTGGCAAAATTGGCATCTATTGTTTATGCCTGCCATTTTTAAAACCCTGGTCACAACATAATATTTGCATTAAAAAAAACTTTAATTATTGTTTTTGTAGGGAAATAATGAAAATAAATCAGATTTGATTATCAGTCTGTTATCTTGTATTTATTTTTAAACTATTATAACTTATATTATAAGTTAAATATAGTATATTTAGCACACGTATAGGTAAACTAACCAGTGATACCAATAATTGAAAACAATTAATGATAATAACATTAGATGCAAATTTTATTTAAACATTTATTTAGTACTCAACTGTACTGTAATAATAATAATAATTATTATTATAGATTAAAATTTCACGTAAATTTTTTATTCAACAAAAATTAAATATACATTTAATTATATAACGTATTTTAAAATAAAAGATATAATAATTGATTTTATGTTTTTTTTGTTGTTGAATGAAATCTGTTAACCACTGAAATTTTATTGTATAAATTTAAAAACACAATTTTGTTTATTTGGGTTATAAATTATTGTTAACTAAATTGGACAGTCAGTTATCAAAACAGTCAGCCAGTCTACCATTTGCTATCCCACCTCAATCCCACCCCATCTACCCGTCCAATGTGTTTAGATTTTTGTAATTGGTGTTGGGCTTACGTTAGCGGACATCGTAAGGGTTCGTTGTCGTCCTCTTACGGTAGTGATGGACGAGATAAAAGAGGACAGAGATTATCATTGTTGGCCAGGGCTGCACAGATAACTCATACAACAAACAGTGTACGCGTCAATAGGAAAGTTGTGTCCAGTTTGCCGACCCGTGAACAACAACAACTCGATAAGATTGATTGGCCAATAGAGTGGCGCTACGCTTATAGTCGGCCGTTTGTCGATGTGTCGCCAATTACCGAAACGATATTCTTGTCGAGTGCCGGTGCCGTCAATGTTGACAATGTACGCGATTATGATATCAAATGTATAGTTAGTGTAACCCACGAAACACCGGTGCTTGCGATCGACGGCTTGGAGTTTATCAGAATTCCTGTATGTTTTTTATTGAACAAAAAAATGATATCAAATGATAATAAGATTTTTAAAACCAATTGTCTCATCAATTTACTGGTCGATTGGGATATCATAGGTTGAAGACACCGATGAAGAAAATATTGGCCAATACTTTGATGAACTAAGCGATAGGTTAAGCGCTTTGAGCGCCAAAAACTCCAAGTCTTTGATTCACTGCCAGTTCGGCAAAAGCCGAGCGCCGACTGTTGTCATCGGTATTGTTGGACAACAATTAAAAATCAATCAATCAATCAATTAATTGATTAAATTTTTAATTGATATGTTTTCTTCGTTTTTCATTATTATCTGATAATAATTAGCACATCTAATGAAATCGCATCGTATGTCTCTTAACGATGCATTTGATTTGGTAAAGACTAGACGTCCGTTCATTGGCCTCAACGACGGTTTCATCAAACAGCTGATCCAATACGAACAACGACTGTTTGGCCATCAGTTGACAAATGTGGCGACAATTAAACAGAAAAATCGCGATAAAGAGTCGTCTAAAGTATGGTTAGCAAAGTATGAGAGTTATGTATAATATGTATGTAATATACAGTATATCACCGCTCAGTTAGTTTTTTTTGTTATTGTTATAAATAGTTTTTATACATACCATTACCGTATAATATCGATAATATACCATATGATAACATACAGTGTTTTATACATTAATCTAACTTTTGAAAGACTAATTTCATTTTTATATAAAAAAAATTAATTTAAACATTTTAATTGATTTTGTTGTTGCTGTTGCTGTTACTGTAAATAGTGTATAACTTTTAATAATTAATAATTTTCAATACATATATTTATAGATAATAAAAAATTTTATTTAAAAATAAAAAACATTTATTGATAGGATCTTAAAATTGAAATCAAAACTAGAGTTTCAAAAGTCGGTTGGTTTTTATTTATAAACGTCAATCATAACGACAAATATAAGATTTTTTTTTTTTAAAGTTATGATTCAGTAAATAATAGTTAATTTAAGTATAGGCTGTATTACAGTAAATGATTGGAAAAAAATATTAATGTAATTTTTATAAACTTTAAAATAAAAATATAGTATTTCAAAAATATATTTATAGATACTATATATTAATTTATATATCATATTAATGTCTAAATATAGTACAGTATTAACATATGTTTGTAATATAATAATAATTGTCGTAATAATATTATATTATTAAGAATTTAGAGAATATATTTTATTTGCAATTTCCTCTATAAATTATTATTAGATTAATTTCATCTATTAATCAAATAAATGCTTAAATAATTTTATATAAGATAGTCTATAAAAATATTTTAATAGTAATTATAATTTTTTTTTAAAATATGAAATTTGAAGACTTACTCAAAATTGTAGGCGATTTCGGTATTTTTCAAAAACTATTGATCACATTGTTTCTAATACCAACGTCGACATTGATTACACTATACGACTACTTGTTTATGTTGGCCACACCTGACCACTGGTGTTATGTACCACAGTTGGCCAACTTATCGTCAAATTTACAAAAACAACTAATTAGTCCCGAAACTGTTGGTCAGGGATTAGTATCATTAGACAGGTGCCATATGTATGATATTGACTATGACTTAACTGATTATTACAACAACACAACAACAACATCAATAAGTTTAGCGTTTAATATAAATAATATAACAATTAAAGAGTGTAATAACGGTTGGGTTTATGATAAATCAATGTTTACATCAACGGCAACCACACATGTATAAGATTTTTTTGTTTAAATTGTGTTTATTATGTTATAAATTGTAAATTATTTATTTATTTAATTGTTAATTTATAGTTCAATTTGTTTTGCAATAATGCATATTATGTAAGTATTTTGTTATCAATAGGAACCATAGGACAGGTCATCTTAACTCCAATTTTATCATCACTGACTGATTGGTAAATAAATTATAAATATATTTTTGTATTAAGTTTTATATCATATTATGTCATGTGTGGTATAATATTTTTAAATTATTTTGATATGATATTACAGTAGTTTAATGAAATTTTGTATCATTTAATGATGAATATAAATAATTTGTAAAATATGATATTATTACGCTTAATAAAGATTATAAAAATTATTTTATATATAATTATATATTTATAAATATAAAGGATTGGTCGGAAAAAATCATTATTGATAATCAATATAATCATTGTATTATCATTTATATCACCCATTGTTTTACGCGATTATATTAGTTTTGCAATTTGTCGGTTCATTTGTATGGGTGTTGCAGTCATTTACTATCAAATACCATATATTATGTGTCAGTATGTCATATAATTTTATTTTTATTTATAAATAAATTTAATTGAAATTTTTATTTTAGGCATGGAGTTTGTGGGAATTGACTATCGATCCAAAACATCCAGTCTCTCATCACTGGCTTATTCTGGGGGCAGTTGTTTACTACCACTAGTTGTCTATTTGACAACTGGTAACTGGATATTGTTGGCTAGTTTTCAATTAGTCGCAACACTACCTATGTTTATAGTTTGGAGGTTTTAATAATTTACCAATTTATCAATTTATATATTTGATAAAAAACTATAAATAATAATAATAATAATAATAATTAGATATTTACCTGAATCTGCTTCGTGGCTAATAACTAAGCGCCGATATACCGATGCCTACAATGTTTTGGAAAAAGTGGCCAAAATTAATGGCAAACAATTACCAAATGATTTTATGAATCAAATTCAAGTATAAAATTATACTTATTGTATATAAATTTAAAATTTAGTATTAATTAATAATTTTCAATAAATTTGTTTTCAATAAAAAAAATCAAGAAAGTGGGCCAAAAACAGATGGAAATAAAATGGAGTAAAAAAATAAACGACTCGTCTCTCGACTTTCTTCGAGTACCAGAACTAAGAAAACAAACCGTTATTTTGCTAACAATTTTTGTGGCAAATGTTATGACAAATATAGGATTGTCGTTGAATTCACTTAATTTTCACGCAAACGAATTGTTAAACTATTTTCTTATATCATTGGCTGACATACCGGCCCTATTGTTGGGCTGGTATCTGATTGAGAGCCGACTTGGCCGTCGATGGACCAACACTTTTGCTATGTTATTGTGTGGCATAGCGTTATGTATACCAATATTGATAGATCCATCACATAAGCTATTAATTACCGTCCTATCGATGATTGGTAAATCGGGAACCGCTGTCTCGCATATGATTACATATCAACAATCGGCCGAAATATTTCCGACAACTCTGAGAAGTGCGGGAATGGCTATATGTTGTACTGTTTCGTCGTTGTCATACATCTGTATACATTATATATCATATTTGGTAATAAATTTTATTTTTCTTAGTAATCCTAATATAAATTTATATATAATTATGATTGAAATTTTAGGGTAAATATGGACTTTGGATTCCATTGTTTATAATGGGTTCGGTTTGTCTAATAGCTGGTCTGGCCTCTAGTTTTCTACCCGAAACATTAAACAAAAATTTACTGCAAAATAGTGCCGACAGTAAAAAATTTGCTAAAAATAAGAAATATTTTTCGTTGGCTAAAACCACTGTTAAAATCAGTTTAAAAACAGCTAATAAAGTGTCTCTATTAGAGACACCGATATCATAATGTAATCAATGGGCAAAAAAAATATTCACAGTTTTCAATATTTTACTGTAATATTATAATTTTCTATAATATTTTTGTTATTAAATTTCAAATACTTATCCCTAATTTATAAGAAAATAACTATAACTATAACTATTAATATTTGAATTTCTTAGTTAGATTTATATATATATATATATAAGATTATATATATTAAATATTTATAAATGTATTGTTTTAGTTATAAAATTAAATTAGTCATAAGTTATATAGAAATCAATGACACTACAAATTTTATTAATTTAAATTTTATACTAAAATTGTGTGCAATTATAAACGTTGAGTATAAATTAATATTTAAAAAAAATAATGATGCAGCTATTATGTAATAGTTAATTAAATTTATGGCTATTAATTTGTAAATAGAAAATTATTTGCAAATTATTATTATTTTTTGTTGTAATTAGTTTTTATGTAAAAAAGTGTATTTCAATATCTAATTAAACAAAAAATAAATGTATATAAATATTAACTTCTTGAAATAAACTAGAAAATATGTTTTTATACTTATTAAGCATTTATATTCAAGGTTACATACTGTGTGTGTGTGTGTGTTTATATCATTTAAGATATAAAATAATTATTAATTAATTAGTTAATCAAAATTATCAATTGTCTAAATATGATTTCAATAATAATAATAATAATATATTTTTCTAAACAAGTATTTAATAATTTATAAAAAAATAGTTTATTATTAAAAGACATGGAATTTGAAGACTTACTCAAACTTGTCGGCGATTTCGGTATTTTTCAAAAATTTTTGATTACATTTTTTCTAATACCAACGTCGACATTGGTTACACTATACGACTACTTGTTTATGTTGGCCACACCTGACCATTGGTGTTATGTACCAGAGTTGGCCAATGTATCCGCTGATCTACAAAAACAACTAATTAGTCCCGAAACTGTTGACCAGGGATTGGTATCATATGACAGGTGCCGTATGTATGATATAGACTATGACTTAATTAACTATTACAACAACTCAACAACACCAATAAGTTTAGCGTTTAATATAAATAATATAACAACTAAAGAGTGTAATAACGGTTGGGTTTATGATAAATCAATGTTTACATCAACGGCAACCACACATGTATAAGATTTATATTATTGTAATTTATTTATTTAATTATGAATTTATATTTATAGTTCAATTTGGTTTGCAATAATGCACATTATGTAAGCATTTTGTTATCAATAGGAGCCATAGGACAGGTCATCTTAACTCCTATTTTATCAATATTGACTAATTGGTAACTAATTTTAATTTATTAATAATTTTTCTATTAAATATTATATATTATGTGCCCATTATATATATATATATAATGTTAATCTCAATATATACTGTTAAAAATTTATATACATCAAGTTTATACACATCAAAAAAAATTATAATATAATCTATATATATATATAAAGGATTGGCCAAAAGAAATCATTTTTGATCGTCAATATAATGATTGTATTGTCATTTATATCACCCATTGTTTTACGCGATTATATTAGTTTTGCAATTTGTCGGTTCATTTGTATGGGGTTTGCAGTTATTGACTATCAAATATCGTATATTATGTGTCAGTATTATTATATTTAGTGTTATATATCGGTTATTTATTTTTCAATCAAAAAATAAATAAATAATAATTTTCTAACCAAATTTAAATGAACTTTTTTGCAGGCATGGAGTTTGTGGGAACTGGCTATCGATCCAAAACATCCAGTCTCTCATCACTGGCTTATTCTGGGGGAAGTTGTTTACTACCAGTAGTTGTCTATTTGACAACTGGTAACTGGATATTGTTAGCTATTTTTCAATTAGTTGCAACACTACCTATGTTTATTGTTTGGAGGTTTATAATAATATATTATTATTATTATTATAAAATTAAAATGTTTTATTTTTGCAAATTTATTAAATTATAAATAATTTAAGATATTTACCTGAATCTGCTTCGTGGCTAATAACTCAACGCCGATATACCGATGCCTACAATGTTTTAGAAAGAGTGGCCAAAATTAATGGCAAACAATTACCAAATGATTTTATGAATCAAATTCAAGTAAACTAATTAATTAATATTTTTTTAAATAATTTTTGTCAATTGTTTTCGACAACAAATCAAGAAAGTGGGCGAAAAACAGATGAAAATGAAATCAATGCAACAGAAGAACGACTCGTATATCGACTTTCTTCGAGTACCAGAACTAAGAAAACAAACCCTTATTTTTCTAACAATTTTTGTGGCAAATGTTATGACAAACGTTGGATTATCATTGAATTCACTTAATTTTCACGGAAACGAATTGCTAAACAATTTTCTTATATTATTGGCTGACATACCGTCCCAGTTGTTGGGCTGGTATCTGATTGAGAGCCGACTCGGCCGTCGATGGACCAATACTTTGTCTGTGATGTTGTGTGGCATAGCATTATGTATATCAATATTAATAGATCCGTCCAATAAGTTATTGATGACAGTCTTATCGATGATTGGTAAGTCGGGAATCGCTGTCTCCCATATGATTACATATCAACAATCGGCCGAAATATTTCCGACAACTCTGAGAAGTGCGGGAATGGGTATATGTTCTGCTGTTTCGTCGTTGTCCGACATCGGTATACCTTATATATCATATTTGGTAATAATTTTTTTATTAATTTAATAATTAATATCTAAAACAATATACAGTATATATATATATATATAATTATCATTGAAATTATAGGGTAAATATGGACTTTGGATTCCAATGTTTATAATGGGTTTGGTTTGTATAATAGCTGGTCTGACCTCAAGTTTTTTACCCGAAACACTAAACGAAAATTTACCGCAAACTACTGCCGACACTCAAAAATTTGCTAAAAATAGAAAATATTTTTCGTTGGCTAAAACCACTGTTGAAATACTTAATAAAGAGTCACTATTAGAACCATTATTATAATAAAAATAAATTATATATTTATAATTTAATATCAATAGAAACTTTTAACAAATTATTTTTCTAATTTTTTTTTTGACTTAAATTTACTTATAAATTATCAGTCCAGTAGATATTTAGACGATATTGTTATTTTTTCTAATTTTATTTATCTTAATATATAATTTATTAATTAAATTTATTGATTGTCTTTATATTTAAGTTATTTTTAGGATGAGGTTTTTAAATAAATAATATATATATACAGTATATAGAATAACAAATGTTTATTCAATCATTTGGGTTTACAGTCGATTAAAAATTTATTTTAAAATATATTTTATTTAATAATTTTTAAATAGTCTATAATTATATATAATTATATTAATACATCTATTTATGTTCATAATTAATTATAAAAAAAACATTTGTTTTTTCTTTAAACTAAATTTAAAAAAAAGATTTATATTAAAATTTATAAAAATATTTTTTATTAATATAACAATATAAAATATTAAAATATAGTTAATTATATATTATTGTTTAGGAATACAATATACAGTATATTATGCAAATATATCAAATTATATATATATAAAGTTATATTTGTTGTGTAATATTTAATAATTTTTAATGTAAATTACTTTTTTATATTCCTAAATGTGATTTAATAATTAAATAAGTTATTAATTATACAAAAAGACAACTTTAGTTATTGTTTAATTTCTGTTTTATTTATATCTTAATATATACTCTGTAAGAAAAAAAATAAAAAAAAATAAAATACTTAAATAATATTTAATTTAATTATAATTAATATAAAATAAAAATAAACGTTAATTTTGTATAACAAAATAGTATTGAACAAAAAAGGTTGTCATAATTATGCATTTTTTGTGTATAAAAAAAATTTGTCTAAAAAATTTAACTAAATGTTTATCATTAGCTCATTAATTAGCCATTAACAACAAAAATTGATTAACAAAATAATCAATAATTTATATATAAATCAATTATCTTAATAAGTTATTTTTTTAAAAAAATCATATCTATCTGTTTATTAAAAAAAACTAATTTTTCTATTTAGAAAGCATTTTTGGTCCAAGGTTACTCATTGTGTGAGTAAAAATTAAAAAAATATATATGTTTTTAATTAAATTGTCAATTACTTTGGTTGTCAGTTACTCCAATAAACAACTAAAATCGGTTTATGGAGACTAAAATAATTGAATAATTTTATTTTATTTATATAAAAAATTATTAAATTTTAAAATTATCAATAATTGTCTAAATATGATTTCAATAATAATATATTTTTCTAAACAAGTATTTAATAATTTATAAAAAAATAGTTTATTATTAAAAGACATGGAATTTGAAGACTTACTCAAACTAGTCGGCGATTTCGGTATTTTTCAAAAATTTTTGATTACATTGTTTCTAATACCGACGTCGACATTGGTTACACTATACGACTACATGTTTATGTTGGCCACACCTGACCACTAGTGTTATGTAACACAGTTGGCCAACCTATCCTCAAATTTACAAAAATAACTAATTAGTCCCGAAACTGTTAACAAGGGATTAGCATCATATGACAGGTGCCGTATGTATGATATAGACTATGATTTAATTAACTATTACAACAACACAACAACAACACCAATAAGTTTAGCGTTTAATATAAATAATATAACAATTAAAGAGTGTAATAACGGCTGGGTTTATGATAAATCAATTTTTATGACAACGGCAACCACACAAGTATATGATTTTTTTTTATAATTAAAATTCATATATATATATACTTAATTTTAATTTATGTAATTGATTAATTATTTGTTAATTTATAGTTCAATTTAGTTTTTCAATAATGCACATTATGTAAGTATTTTGTTATCAATAGGAGCCATAGGACCTGTTATAATGACACCGATTTAATCTTCTCTGACTGATTGGTAAATAATTTATTATAATATTTTTTTGTATTTATGTTATTTAAGAATTAAAATATATATATATATATATATGTTATATATACGATTTTTGTAACAACTAAACATATTATTGAATTATTGAATTCAATATATAAAATTAATTATTGATCTTTAATAATTTTCTAAATATTAATATTATATTTTTTTAATAACAAGTATTAATAATAATAAAATCAATTTATTAATTTGTATTATAATGTATATTATGATAGGATTGGTCGGAAAAAGACATTATTGATCGTCAATATAATCATTGTATTGTCATTTATATCACCCATTGTTTTACGCGATTATATTAGTTTTGCAATCTGTCGGTGCATTTGTATGAGTGTTACAATTATTTACTATCAAATACCGTTTATTTTGTGTCAGTATTATTTGCAAATTAATTAATTAATATAACACTAAATAGTATTTATTTAATAATATTTTTTAAAAAAACAAATAAATAAAATTAATTGTTATTTTCAGCCATGGAATATGTGGGAACTGGTTATCGATCCAAAACATCCAGTCTCTCATCACTGGCTTATTCTGGGGGCAGTTGTTTACTACCAGTAGTTGTCTATTTGACGACTATTAAACACTAAACGAAAATTTACCGCAAAATACTGCCGACACTCAAAAATTTGCTAAAAATAGCAGATATTTTTCGTTGGCTAAAACCAATGTTACAATAACAATACATTTATAATTATATAAATCTATAACTTATATAATATTTAGTAAAAATTATTTAAAAAATCAAATATTTTTATTTTGTGAATAGCATACTGTTTTTTGAAAACTAAAGAAAAAACTAAATAATATATTATTTTTTTATTTACTTAAATATAATTTTGCTGAAAAACATGACTTTATAATTTATATGATTTATTATACTGAGTTTTTAGTAAAATAATGTTATATAAATGTAATAATTATTATAAATTTTATACCATATATATTATATATATATATATATTTATATATCTATTATTTAATATATATTTTATTTATATGTCTATTATTTAATATTGTATATATTTTATTTATTATTAATTTATACTGTATAATTATAAATGGTACTATTAATGATAATTTATACACTATTTGAAAATTATATACCATTATCATTCAATACAAATATTTAAAGTTATAAAATAAAATTTTATTTAAACTAAATAAAAAAATTGTTTGATAAGATATTGATAGCAAGTCAACTAAAACTATTTAATTGATATAACATTTTATAAAATAAAAACTACATTTAAAGACATATGTTTTGTTGATTTTTTTAAAAACTAAATCAAATAAAATGTATGCAAACAATCAGTTTACTACTAATTTAATTAATAGTAATTCTATCGAAATTTGTGATCAATTTTATGAACATATTATAATATCGGGTAGTAATCCGTATGACCGGGGAGTTAGTTATGGCCGACAAGTCAAACAAAAAATCATTGCAAACATAGATTACTATAAAAATTGCGGTATTTTTGACGATTGGCCAGCCGTTAGGCGCTATATTGACGACCATTATGTCAGTGCATTGAAACAATACTATCCGTCCGGTTTGGCCGAAATGGAGGGCATTGCCAACGGAGCTGACTGTCTGGTCGAAGATATAATTATGTTGAATGCTAGGTATGATCTGTCGAGATGGAGCCGACACTTAAACTTACAGAAAAAACAACAACAACAACAACCACAAGAGTGTACCGGAGCTGTATGTCTATCGACGGCTACTAATGATGGCGATGTCCTTATCGGACAAAACTGGGATATCAATAGACGTATAATGGTTGACAACATTGCCGTACTGTTGGAGATATATCCCGATCCGGATGAAGGTATCGCACCGTTCTTTATGTTTACCGAAGCCGGACAGTTAGGCAGAAGCGGTATGAATGCCAATGGATTAGGTATTTATAGCTTAATTTATAGATTTAAAAAATATATATATAACTAATTATAATACATATTAAATTTTTTAAATAGGACTGGTAGCTATGGGCCTGTTCGCCAGTGATGAACAGTACGATGATAATGGTGCCCAATATCTACCGGTAACACTATTGAGACGAATGTTCATAGAGGCGCCTAGTTTTTCGGTAGCACTCAAACGCGTGACATGGCTTCCGCGACACGTGGCGGTCAATATGCTGGTGGCCACAGCCGAGGACGAGGCCATCAACATAGAGCTTACGGCTACTAATGTGTTCATATCATATCCGTCCATCAAAACCGGAATCTATACGCATAGCAATCACTTTAAATCCAAAGGATATCTTTGCAGCAGTTCTGGCGTTAAGGACATCAATCGGTTTGCGTCGTCGCTGTTCAGAGACCGGCAGTTAGAGAAAGAGCTGACCAAACGCTGGCCAAACATCGACGACCAGAGTTTTGTCGATTCGTTTAAAAATCATTTGGGTTATCCCGACTCTCTTTGCCTACATGTGCCCAATAAAGGCAAAGAACGGTCGTCTACGTCGCCAAATGAGTGTACGGTTGCCAACATTGTCTACAATTTAACGAAGCGCACAGTTAGACTATGTAAGGGATCTCCCTGTGCGGGCGTCTATAGAGAATATCGGTTTAGTAAATCAATAACAAACAATTAATAATAATAATAGACATAATAAGTATGTTTTAATCGCGTGATTTAAGTTTTCTTAATTATCGCCCGCAAAACAATTAGTTATAATAATAATAATAATTTTTTTTAAACACTATAAACAAAATAAAATAAATTACAAATTATTAGTACATTTAAACACAAACTAACAGTTATTTCTGAACAACAAAAAAAAGTCTATTAAAATTCAATTGTGATCTTAATTTTGAAAATTTACTGAAGAAAGACAGGAAATACCACAACAACAACAAAATTATGAACAAAACCGAAGAGTCATCAGAGAAAAACATCACTGAATTGTTGGTATCCGACAAAACAGATGTTCCATTGGTGGACGACATCACTGATGATGAAGAAGAAGAAGAAGAAAAAAGTGGTGGAAAATTCAACGAAAAGTTATCGTCGACTTTGATTGACGACAACAACACCGACGACAATATGTCTGAGGAAATGATGGATTTGTCGCAGACTGTCGACAACAAGAACCGCATTCTCGAGTCAATGCTTAGACATAGACATAAGCCGTTGACTACTACTACTGCTGTGGAGGACAACAGCAACAATGATTGTCTGGATGAAGACAAGTCAATGGTTGAATACCAATCAAATCCGGTGCTCAGTCTGCTTCAGACACCCAATCAGCACAACAACAACAACATCATTATCACCGCTGAATCAATGGTCTATCGACTGTTCAGACCTATTTCGTTTCTTTTGGGTCTCTATATACTTATAGGCCAAACCTTCAATCAATTGGCTGTACTATCGAGTCAATCATGGCTTCCCTTTCCCATTGGACTCACATACCTATCGTTTCGGTGTATTTTGGAAGTTCCGCTGGCATTCATTGAATTCGTATATCTGATCGGTCGGTGCGGATGTTTGGCCATTCAAATGATACTTTTGAAATCGGCTACAGCTACCAAACCGGTAGCCTCTAGTGCTGCTGCTGCCGCCGCCACCGTCGCCACCACCTCTCGGGTACCGTTCAATGCCAATCGGATCAGAGCACAGGTCGACCCCATCAAAGTCATGTAAAAATTGTCGGTCACTATTGAAACAATACAGGTTTGCTTAATTAGTTGATGAAAATTAAAACAATTGTTTCAAACAAAATAAATTCAAACAAAAAGTTATTATGAAAAAAACATTGTCTTATTTATTGTTTTTTTTCATAAATAAATAAAACTAAATATAATTAAATTAAATCTTATTAGAAAATATATATATATATATCAGGGTTAAGTAAGGGGGGGGGGGTAGGGGGGGTAAGGCCAAAATACCCCCCCTAAGATCGAGAAATTGGGATTTTACCCCCCCCAGACTTTTTGACCAAATGGGAAAAATTGTCGCTTAAAAACGAGGAGAAATGACCCCCCCCTAAAATTTCGGCGCCGAAGGCGCCGAAAATTTTTTTGAGATTTATAAAAATTTTAATTTTAGTTAATACTATTTTAGTAAGTGTTTTTATGTTTTTAAAATTTATATGATTCTAATTATTGATTAAAAATAAGTAAAAAAGTTAAAATAACGTTAAAACTCATCAAAAAATAACATAATTTTACTTAAAATATTAAACTAAAAAGTTAAAAAATACCAATTTGTTGAAAAGAATAATCATATTACAATATAAATAGAAGTTTGAGATAGTTTAAGAAGTTAATAAAAAAATAAATACTTATATTACAAGGTTTTTATTAATAATTTTTAAAATTTTAACTAAAAAATTTAAAATATTTTTAATTTTATAATTAGTATTCAATCAGTATTTACATAAAAATAACATTAAAAAATAAAAATATATATCTATAAACTATAAGCATTAAGTATTATTTAAAAAATTATTTTAAAAGTTAAAAATTACTAAAATACTAAAAAACTCAGTGTATCATTAATGCCTTTATCACCTATTTTTAAGTATTTAATACATTATTATTTTATTTTTTGCTAAAATTTAAGTTTTTATTAATTTTTAAAATTTTTTTTTAAAAATATTTATTTTTGTTAAAATTTAACTTTTTTTTATTTTTGTTAAAGTTTTTTTTAGTATTTTTGTAAATTTTACCTATTTTCCTGGGAACTTATGGGAATTTTATCGAATTTACATGGGAATATTCGGGAATTTAAGGGAATATTAGGGAATTTTCTCTTGACCCCCCCCTTGATTTTGGATTTTTGAAAAAATTGCCGTTTAAAAATGCAATAAAAATCTTACCCCACCCAATACCCCCCCCAAGATTTTTCGAGAATTTTGTAAATTTTACCCCGGTCTACCCCCCCTAAAATCCAAAACCTTGCTTAACCCTGATATATATATAAATTAATTTTAATAATGACATCAAATAGGTCTAATTAATTGAAATTTATGACAATTTATTTTAAAGTACAAAATTTATTATCTAAAAATTATTTTATTTTTTAAAAATTATATTTTATATACAGTTATATTGATGAAATTGTATTATACATTATTATCAATCAATATATATATATATAAACATTAATTTTTTAATAATAATTATTATTAGTTTATTAAAATCACTTTATTTAATTGTGTTAATCATGGCAGCACTGGAAGATAATGGATGACAATAATTTTTTTAAAATCAATATTAATGTCATCAATTTATTATATCACAAATAATATACAAGGTAAATTATATTAACAGCAACCATGTAAATTACTTTAGTAAATAGTATTATTAATAATAATAGTTTTAAAATAAAATATTGTAGATAAACATACATATTATTACATGAATTATATAAATTACATAATATTTAAAAAACAAAACGATTATTGAAATCAAATGTTTTAATTTTGTCGAAAAAAAGTTTTTACATAAATTTTTGTTTGTTAGTAAGTTTTTGTTGTTGTTTTTTTTATATAAATAACTATACAAATATATAAATAAAATTTTATAAATTAATGATAATTATGTTTGTTATAATGGGGTTTTTTTTAAATATATATAAAAATTTACAAAATAAAAATTAGACAAATAAATTAAAGATTTAATTTTTTATAGCAACACATGTATATATAAATACTGTGGTGTCTTACATATTGATGAAAATAAATATTGTTTTTTTTTAATATTTCACAATTATACTAATAATAATAATAATTAAAAATAATAATTGTGTAAATAGTGTATTATACTTAAACAACACAAAAAAAATTGTAAAAAACAAATCAATTACCGTAATAGCAGATTAATAAAGATTATTATGGCATACATTAAATCAATTAAAAAATAAAATAATAATTTGTTTCAATGTGTAATGAATTGAATTATAAGTACATTAATTAATTATTAATTAAAATTGAAAAATTATAATGGGTTTTATTTTATGATGTATGTTTGTTTTCAATGCTATGTTTTAAAAGTTTAAGATAATTAATAATAATTTATGTAATTATTTTATTGTTTGTAAACAAATCATATGGTATTTAATAATTAGATATAATTAGGAAATAATTAATAATAGAAATTGTAATAATATTTAAGTTATTATTATTATTATTATATCAATAATAAGTGGCAATTAAATGAAGTATCTATTCATTTCCGTCCAATGAATCGGCGTTTTATTCAATGATATATAAAATTATGTCTTTATTTTATTATTGGTTTTGTTTTTCGTCGATTTTTTAGTGACGACTACTTCGGTGATCGCGTTCCCGATCGCGCCGAGAGTCTCGTTCCGATTCGTGATATCTGTCCGATTCGTGATAGCGATCGCGACTGCGTTCCCGATATTCGCGTTCACGACTACGCGACCGATCTCTTCGCGATTTTTCCCGACGTGAGGATCGTTCGCGCGATCTGTCCCGCGATCGGGGCCTATCCTTTCGCGATGAACCGCCGCTGCTGTAGGACTTGCTTTCGATGCCATGCAGTGTATCCTGTAGTGAACTGATGAGGATTTTGCACCGTTCGTCGTTTGCCACTTTTGATTGTTTGATCAATGATATGGCGGTCACCAGTGTCTCGATAGCTGCGGCAAAGTCTCCTAAATATTCAATAATAATAATTAAAAAATTAAAACTGACATCCAATGTGTTTGTTTGTATGACTTACCCGATGATGCGTCCGTAACGGCCCGAGCAATGGCAGAGCTCGAAACGGTTCGATTTTTCGACATAATCTCTTCAAACTCTTGATCGCTAATCTGCATAGACATGGGTCCGCCATCCATGCCCGGCATCGGTCCGCCGCTTCGATAGTCGCCGTGTCCACCATATTGAACTGGACCGGGTGGCATACGATTGCCAAATTGATCGCCTTGCTGTTGCGGACCGGACGACATGTGATGTTGTGAATTGAAAAACGCCGGATTAACATGAGGTGCCGGACCGGGTGGATGAGGACCGCCGACGGGCGGCATTCCAGGAACCTGGCCGGAAAATTGATCTCTGGGTGGCATTGATGGCGGTGGCTGTGCCTGTCCTGGTTGTGGCATAAGCATATTTTGAGAACCTGGCGGTCCGTGTGGATGTGGCCCATGCGGATCGGCCCAGTCGGGCATCGGTCCGCCCTGATGTGCCATTCGTGGATCGTTTTGAGTGCTCGGACCGCGCAATAGTGGCTGATTAGGAACAGGACCTCTGGGTTGTTGTGGCGGCATTCGCATCAATGGCATATTGCCCATTCCTGGTGGCGCTCCGGGATGCATGGGTGCTGGTGGACGCGGTGGTGGATTCGGCATTCCCGGTTGCCATTGAGGCTGGCCGCCTCCAAACGGTCCGCCCTGAGGCATACCCATACGCGGTTGTCCCGGTATTAATGGGCCATTTGGCCTAACTGGACGCTGAATTAGCGGCGGACGCATTCCGCCAGCCGGTGGCGGACCTCTTTGATTGGGATACGGTTGCTGACCGCCCAAATGCTGATTTCCTGCTCCTGGCCCGCCGCCTCCGGGAGCTGTCTTTCGCGATTGCATTTCAAAATGATTCAAATTTTGTCGATTACACGGAGTGACCACCGGATTCTGTCCGTGAAGTTCACTAATAAATACATATCGGATAATAAGCGGTCATAAGACAAACACAAACACAAACAGCACACACAAAAACTAACGGTAATTGTTGTAAACTAAGAGTAAACATACTTTTTTGGTAACTTTTCGATGACTGTCCGAACCGATGCGTCCGAACCCAATGTTATCACACAAAAACCTTTTGACTGGCCATTGGCCCGATTTTCGAAAAATTTCACCTCAAATATATCATTGACACCCAAATCAAGTACGGCGTCCATAACGTCCTGATCGGTGGTCCACTAAAAATACAAACAAAACACAAATTCAATAAAATCTGTTAATATAAAACTTTTGTTTTCTAAAGGAAAGCCGCGACTAACCCACGAAAGGTTGCCCACATAGAGGCCAATCTTTTTGGATGGCGGACCGCCACTACCGCTAAGACTAATGCCGAGGCCGTCGCCTGTATTGTCATTATTATTGTGATGGTTAGAGTTGCCATTATCTTGCGGTAGACCATAGTCGTCGTCGTCATCGCCGCCCCGTTTAGTCGACGGTGTTATCACAACGTCGTAGAGGTCACTGTTCGGGTCGTTGTAATCATTTTCCTAATATAAATGGGGTTTCAATTTCAAAAATTTGTTTCGTTTTAATATACAATTAATTATTGTAGTTAATTATCTAATACTGGTATATAATAAACTATATACTATATTATAATAAATATATATATAGTTGTGTGTGAAATAAATTGTTTAAAAAAAACTATTTGTTGTGTTCATACGTTTGTTAATTTTTTATTTATTTTGATAAAAAAAAGTTTGATTGTATACATTAAAAAAATTAATTAATATTTTTCAAATAATATACCAATAATTGTTATAATTGACAAACTTAATTAACATATATTTATGTATTAAATTGAATATATAAATAATACGATAGAATAGTAAGTAATAATAATAATATTAAGATTAATTAATTTCATTATACAACCAAAAATTATAAATATATTTTTAAACAATTTTATAGTTAAACCATTTATTAAAAAAAAACAATTTTAAATATCTTTTTAAGTTATACAGTACTTATACAAACAATAAACCCCTTCTATATATAACCTTATTTTTAATTATTTATTAAATTACCGATAATTTATTTTACAATATAAATAAGTCATAAATTATAATATTCTACATTTAAATTGCATTAACTATAAAAATAACTAAAAAATTAATTCAACAATTAAATTAACTAATATTCCTATTTAGATATAATGTTTAACTAATATTTTATCAAAAAAATAAATAAATAATTATTTCATTATTTTTTACATAACTTTCATTAAATAATTTCCTAAATTGTGTACAAAAATCATTCATAATATCACAAATATCTTATATTATATAAAAATTGAGCATTTTTTTGTTTAAATAATTGCTAACAAATTAATTGTACAAATATATGGCACTTAATTATATTTAGTACATCTCATGTTTTTAAAGCTAATAACTAATTATTATTGATTGTATCAAAAAATAAATAAATATACAGTTTTATGTACACAATATTTGTTATTATCATTTTTGTTTATAATAATCATCTAAAAAATTAATGTCATTTTCAATATTATATGTATACACACGGATAGATAAAATTAATTAATTTACTATAATTTATGTACAGTATATTAATTTCTTTTATAATAAAAATTATTATTAATTATTTGTTTAAATAACATTATGTACAGTACTTATCAATCATTTATATAGTGAATAAACTTTTTTTTGTTTTCGCCTACAATTCACTACATAATAATGTAAAGTACATATAAAAACCAATATTTTAACATTAATTAAAAAATATATTATATTATATATGAAATTATAACAAAAAAAATATTAATTATAAATTTAATAATAATAAATTATAATTTATAACTACCGGTAATCATTTAATTATAATGTATATTTAAAAACACCTAATAATTACAGTAATTAACTATAATTAAATAGCAATTAGTTTTTCATATTTATAAAAGTTATGAACAATTTTTGTTTACTTAAATTATATTTTTTGGTGTAATTTATAAGTTTTAAAAATAGTAAATTTATAGTATATTTTAATTAACTTATAATTATTATTAAATGAAGTTTTTTATATTATAAATAAATAGCATAATTAAAAATAAATTTATAAGTTAGATAGATATATCAAATAAAACAAAAATATATAAACTATTAACAAAAAAAATAAATATTAAAAATTGTTAAATAAATAATATTTTTAATACAATTTGATAAAAAAAATAATTAAAAAAACATTGTATTCAAACCGTAATTCAATTAAATATAACTCTTTTTTTTATTTAAAAAATACCGTTTTTACCCATTAATTAAAATATGTTTATAATTTTATATTCAAAATTATTATTTTTTATATACATTATTAAAATATTATAATCACATATTTTTTTATAAAATCAATACTATGGCACATCACAAACAACATTGCAATCAATAATAAAATTATATAACTTTTTTTTGATAATAAAAAAATATCACAATGTAAATCAATATTTTTTTCAACTATAATTTTTTTAAAAAATAATAATAAATATAATATAGATTTAAATTTGTATTTAATAAATAAATTTAATGTTTTTCAACACATTATAATCACTGTCTGACTATTAAAATATTATTAATTACTTTAATAATACAATTGATTGTTATTCTCAAAAATAATTATTTTTAAAAACCTAATGAAACGCTAGTAGTATTGTATTGAATGTCAAATTCAATGGCAATTTAATAACAATAGTGTTGTATAGATATGTTTTCATTGACTGTATATATATATTTAGTATAATTATATAATAATTGTAACAAAAAAAATCAAACAAACAATTGATTGTTAATTGCAATCATATATTCGGACGACATGTCAACTAAACAAACAAACAAAAAAAAATGTCACAACAAATGTCTGTTTATATCATTATAATAACCACACAATAGATATATAAATATTTTTTTTTTAAAAAAAAGGAGACATTAATGGTGTCTTCAAGAGTATATATATATGATATTATAGTGTATATAATGCATTCAATATTATATAGTATATGTATAGCACAGTGTGTATAGTGTGTAGTGTATTGGTAACAGTAGTAGTAATAATAGTAGTAGTAGTGACTAGTGTTGTGAGAGAGAGAGAGAGAGGGAACGGGAGATAAAGGGAGAGTCGCTAAACAAACAAAAAAACTAACATTTAAATCAATTTTTTGTTGTTTAATTAAATCATTAAAAAAATTTACGTTTAAATAATTTTGTCGAAACTGTCAACAAACAAACAAACAAATAAATAAATTCAAAAAAAAAAACAGTGAAATTTGCAACACTAGTAGTATAATTATCTGGTAGTGACAGTACAATACAGTATTGTTTTTGTATTAATTAATTAATTAATTTTTGGTGTCATTTATATGTGTTTTGTTTAATGGATGGCAAACCTGATTGAACTCTTCGCCCAAATCGTCGGCATACAGATCGATGTTATCGGCGTTATTCGGGTCAGCGGTCGACATGTGTGTGTCAGCGCCGGTAGTTGTCGTTTCGCTCTATCGGATGATATGAATGACGGCAGTGGTTGTCGTCTTCGTCGATGAGATAGTTGTCCGTCAGTCAGTCAGTCGGTCGGGTAGTAAAAGGGATGGTGTGGTCAGTCAGTCAGTCAGTCAGTTATAGTTGTAGTAGTGATGGTATCCCCAAAGCAAATGGTTGTGTTTTGTGTGTGTGTGCGGCGCTTAACGTTGAGCTCAGTCCTAAAGAGAGAGAGATATGCCTATGTGAGCGCTCAGTTAGCTTTTATAATACCAGTGCTTAATATAATATTAGTGTATTATTATTGAACAATGACTCGAGTCGTTCACATATTACGTGTTTTAACACTAATATTGTAATACTTTTAATAATGTGTTTATTAAACTTTTATTATTATTATTTAAAGTTTAAAACCAATTTAAAGTTTATAATGTATTATAAAGTTTATATACTACTTGTAATAATAATAATAATAATAAAACACTAAATAATAATAATATTATWTGTGWTTTTTTTTAATAAAAAAAAGTTTTTKTTGTTGTTTTTGTTTAATTAATTTAAAAGCCAAACAATAAATTGATTTTTTTTGTTGTAAATTTTTAGTTTAAAACCGGGGGGTAATATGTTTGGGGGGATACTTATGTCTGAAATTAGTAATATTATTTTTTTTATTACCGAAATTTGTAATGAAATAAATTATTTTTAATTTAATTTTTTTTTTGTTAAACATAGTAGTAATAATAATAATATGTAAAACAATATTAATATACAATATACATAAATATAAATTTTTAATAATTAACATAAAATATATTTATTATAACTTTTTGTTGTTATTTAGTATTATATTAAATCAATTGGTCCAATTTATCAATGAATTTTTAAAATAACAATTATTATTTTTTTTAATAATAACAAATCACATAATATATATATTTGATTACCAAAACAAAACCAAACTAATTACTCCCCTGACACTTGAATTTTTCAATTTTAAATATTTTTTTTAGTAAATGTCAAAAAATATAAATTTTGTCAAAATTTTTATACAATAGAATCTGAATCGTTAATTATCAAGCAATATATCATATAATATCAATATTATATATATATATATATTTAATTTTTCAAATTTTCATAAAATAACAATTTTCATTATACTATACATTTAATATATCATATATAAAGTGATTTATGTTTTAGATTTTTAAAAAAATGTGCTAATACTATAAATAATTTATAATTATAATACTATACTATAAATTTCAATGTTTTTTTTAAATGACATTTTAACTGTTTATGACATAAAATAGTCATTATTTTGTTTTCTAGGCTTCAATGATGCGGTCAATTGGTCGCCATTTGGCAGCTGACAGACACTACTACTACTACTAATACTATGGTTGGTGTCGACATTGTTAATGGCATTGACAATGGTTGGTATGGTTGGACTACTGGTCAGTGACACAGTGCTTGATGTATGGGTTAGAGCACTGACTGCTGTTTTTGATGCCAATTGTTGTACAGATTTTATTTTTTGCATACAATCTAATTATAAGTGAGAGAGAGAGAGAGAGAGAGAGAGAGAGAGAAATAAAAAATTAAAACAATTTATTTTTATTTACGAAATTTTATGCTTACTTAAGTTTGTTGGTTAATGTCTTAAAAAATTATTTTGATTTAAATTATTAAATATATTTTTATACTAAAAAAATCTCCAAACATATACTGTATATATAAATTATATTCAAACTACTATTTAAATTGAAATAATTATTGTACATACAGTCTATATATATTATTTATATAATTTTTATATATAAGATATTTATATATATATAAAGTTTTAATACCTCCGTTAACTAAAACTTGTGGATTGCCTGCTTGAGTGGCCATACCTTTGGCAACATTGTTGGCTCCGGCAGCCGACGAAACCGATGTTTGCGTATAATTTGTGGCCCGATTTCGGTTGAATTGTTGTGAATGACAGCACATAACATTTTCTTTGGTATTTTTCTCAGGTTTCAATAGTGCAATATATACCTAATAATAATAATAATAATAATATTTTTTTTCAACAAAATACAAATAATTTTTTCAACAACAAAAATTTATATAATATTTAGTATCATAACAAATATTTTTTTTAATTAAAAATAAATTTTAGACTTACTTTGGGCACAAATAGACAGGCAATCTGTACGGCGCCGCTCAGGCTTAACAGGAAACTCAATGTAACCGATCGGATGACAGTACTGGTGCTCAACACGAACAACGGCAGAAATGCCAACCATATGACACAAGTGGTATAGTTTGTGAATGTCAGATATCGGGCCTCATTGAAACCTTCGGGACATTTGCGGGTTTTGAACGCATACACTGTACAGAATCCTGTATTTTTGTTGGTTATATTGTAAGTTATATATATATATATATACAAAATTAACTATTTTGTTAAAAAATACCGATCAAAATGGATGGATAAACAAGTCCCACGAGATAGGATGTGTTGTCCGATCCGAGACATATGAGTACGTTGGCCTCGCGGCTCGGGTAGACATGCGTGACGTCCGGTTTGTCGTAGAATAGCCAACAAGCGTTTACCATCACTTCAATCGATATCAATAGTCCAGTAATGATTAGCTGGGACTGCGGTGATGTATATTTTGGTTTAGTACACGAACGGCGCCTCCTAAACATAAATGGTGTCACAATATATAATATTATATTACAGTATATGTAAATTCATTCAATTGATTTTAAAAATGATTACTTAAATATACGATGAATTCGGTTGGTTTTTGTGACAATAGCCGAATAGCAGATAGTATAGCAAAAGCCGAGAAAAAATCTGGTCAAACCACAGGTCCAGGCGCTGGGTTTCGATACAATCACAAATGTCATGCTAAACGATAGCAATATGCCGGCCAATAGTAGATAACTGAGCTCACGGCCGGCCGCTTTGATAATGGGAGTCGAACTGTACAACCAAAACACTAGTATAATAAACGCCGTGATTGTCATACCCAGTATGGCAAACGCCATGATACCTATGGCCCACCAGTCCGTGTAGCTCAGGTAGGCTTCTTCTATGGACAGACATCGGGTCTTACTGTTTGACGGTAATGTTCCTAATAATAAATATATTATATAAATTATAATATATTTTTAGTTTTACTTATTTTCTATCTAATAAAAAAAATTTATATGTGAATATAATATTTAAAAGTAAAATTCGGGTTATTTTTCTTAATTATTGATTACAATTGATAGACAATTAAATAAAACTAAAATAAAAATAGATTTTGTTTTTATTATTTGAAAACAAAAAAATTAATCTAAAATAAATTTTAAAATTTAAACTAAAAATAATTATATCAATACAACATCATTGAACTATTATTACTACCACTAATAATAATATGTGTAAAATACCAATAAAATTGAAACTATAGTAATGTTATGGACACAGAATTTGTATGAATTCTTGTATTATTATTACTACTAAATGATAAATTAATTGACATATATTTTGCTATATTATAACATAAAATAAAAATTATATACAATTTGTTAGATGTTTGTATTTGTATATAAAGTATTTGTATGTCTGTAGGAAAAGTATATAAATATATAATACAGTATAAACTTTATATCGGTATAAAATTAGCACTTAAAATGTTTTTCTATACATTATTATTTTGTTAATTTATATTTTAACTTTAAAAAGGTTTCATTTAATCTTTAAATTATTATGTTTTGTAAAAAATAAATTAAAATTTTAGTATAAAAATCTAGTACTAAAATACTCAAAATTTCAAAATTTCGAAATATTAGTTTTATCAAAATAATATATATATATATATATATTCTAGTGAATTTTAAGTAAAATACTGTATAAATTTAACAAAAAAAACTATAATTTATTTATTAACCAATTACTGTATACACAAAAAAACATATATTATAAAAGCAAAATATATAATATTAATAAAATAAATTAAAAGTTAACATTAAAATTAATTATAAGTCAATTAAAACAATATATAAGAATATTTCAATAGTTTATTTAAATTAAAACTTTTATCTTTTATTTTTTTTAGAAATACCTAACGGACAGTCCTCGCAATGGTATTCATCGGCCAGGTATTGATATGTTGAACAGTTAGTACAGAGCCAGCAGCACGTGTCGCCCTCAAGCTGTAGTTTGGCCTGACCCGACCGACACGGTTCGCTGCAAAACGATCGGGGAAAGTGGGGTTGGTCGTGCTTGAAACGCATGGCATTGATGTCCAACTCAAGTCGGGCCACATCACCATCATTGGCCACTTTTTGTTGTTATTGTTGTTGTTGTTGTTGCGAAACACATAAAACAAATAATATGTTTTTTTATAATAAAATCTTTTTGTATGTTTGTATGAATTTATATAATGTCATTATATCATATAAAAAATATTATATAATTTACATTAAATAAATAACTATATATATATTCATCAAAAAAATTTTACTTTAAATCTTTTATTTGATAAAATAGCTAATACATAAATATAATTTATATAGTTTATACTGGTAGGTTAATTGTTGATATAATCATATACTGTATAAATTTATTGTATTGTTTGATGTTTACCAATATAATTATTTGTTAGACACCAAACAAAAAAAACATTTTATAACAAACAAAAAATATTACTAAACTTTTTTTTGATAGATATTATTATATTCAAGCGATAAGCTTAACGAAATATATTGTTTTTCTTTTAAATGTCTAACAAAATGTGTAAATAATTATAATAATATTACTAAAACAACTATTAACCCAAACATTATGTCTATCTTATCGTAACTAATGTCTAACTATAGTTAAGTGTTTTTTCAAGATTTATTAAACTGGTAATATTCAATAGTAATATATATACGGTATATGCGGTACAGTATAGCAATTTAATTTAGTCAACTCACGCATATAGGTGCCCACTGGTCTCCATTCAAACGAGCCATTAGGTAGGCGCTGAAAATTGATGACACTATACCGTGGAGGGGCATCACCACTGGGCAGGAATCGGAATGTTTTGCCGCTTTCATCTAACGGTGCATTCAATTATGCAAATATATATATATAAACAATATTATTATAATTGTAATTAGTTTTTTTATATAAATGCGATTAGTTATGCATTAATAATTTAATAATTTGTTTGATAAGAAATAATATATAGTCGTATAAATAAATCTATTATTTAACAAAACAACAAAATAAATAAACCCTAAATAGATGTTTATTAAATTTATAATTAAATTAATTATAATTATTAAAATTAAATTTATTAAATAATTTGTTAAGTTTCTGTTAAAATTCATATTAAATTGTATTTTTTTGTAGATTGTTTTTATTATTTAATTAATTATATAAAAACATAAATATAAAGTATCCATTTAATTAAAATGTTAAAATAAATATCCAGTAGATTAAGCACTTGTATATATTATGGGTAAAAATGCAATACTAAATCATATACAATATAGTTATGTTTTGTATAAAAATTAATGTCATTTTTATAGAAACTTTTGTTTAAAAATATTTTTATTAATTTTTTTTTTAAAAAAAGGAGTAACAATTTATCACTTATTTGTTTACTCGACTATACATTGCACGCGCATTGAATTAATTACTAGTAATTAATTAAATATACAATAAATTTTTTGATTAAATCATAAAATTTTAGGTCACATTATATTTATATATTTATAAATACAAAATATATAGCATTTTTAAAAAAATGTTTATTTTAGTTGTTATTAATAATTACCTTTGAAGTTGACTTTTTCGACATACTTTTTGAGATCGGCGCCGTCGATGTCCATCATTTGCGGACACAGACCGTCGGCATCTGAGCCACACTTGTCTTTGTGCATATCGTCGAGAGCGTAGGCAAAAGCATAGGCCGCGTCCCTAACAAAATGCAGTGAAGGTGTCTGACGAAAGTCAGGCGATATGGACCGGGTCTGCGAACACCAGTGCGGATAGGGTTCGTTGAACGGTGTTGTCTGAAACTGTGGTAATTTACATTTGAAGTGTTCCTCCCAGAACTCGTTGAACCACGGATTCAGTTGATTGTTGTTGTTTGGCGTCAAATTGGTAAAGTATTCGGTAAAGCCGTCTATCGGCCGGACCAATGGCGTAACAGTGATGGCACCCTCGACTACGTGCTCAAGATTTTTGACTACCGAATCCCGACAGGCCCAGGCCTCGCTGCCGATCCATATGAACCGATTGATAGCGTTTCGACGTTTGGCGGCCGCCATTATGTTGCGGGCCGTGTTTTTGTCGGTAAATACTACTACCACTGATTATAAGACATAATTGTTGTTCAAAATGTAGGGTTAGATTGAAAATAAGATAAGCAATTATTTTGTTAAAAATATATAGTTTATGTGCAAAAATTTTTTATATATGATATATTGGTAAAATCATTGTCTATAAATTATTTAGACTATAATAATCTGTTTTATATGTATTTTTTGTTGTTGGAAAATAATTATTTAAAATGATATACTGTATTAAATAATTTACAGTAAATTTGTTTTTTATTATTATATCAATTAATCCTGAAATTTGTTTTAAATTATAAAATGTATTGTTATTTAATAATAATAATAATAATTCAAAAGTATTTATTATCCCATTTTTTTTGTTGTTGAAAAAATTTTATAATAAATATGTGAAAAAAGGATTATATCGAAACAAATTTTATTTTTCATTAATATTTAATTTTTTCAAAATAAAAAACTTAAATATTTATCTTTATTTTTGTTGTTGTTGTTATCAATTCTGTGCTAAAAAAGTTATTTTTAGCAAACAGTTTATAATCCAATGCACTAATTCTGTACTTTCAATATATATTTATATATATATATATATATAATATATATTAATATAATAGTAATCAAAAAATAGCAAATGTGTTTGTATTTGTATATTTAGTTCAAACAATTTGCCATTAATTCAATGTTTTGTTCAAACAGTTGCGATAAAAATATATATTATTAGTATATTATAGTACAATATATCCATGACTTCAAATATTAACAGTTATTTGTGTTTACAATGACTTCAATAAAACAAAATAAAATGTAAATATAATGCAATTTTTGTTTTTAAAATAAACCAGTTAAGAATGCTAGAAAGCATTTTCAGAAAAAAAACTTGAATAGCATTGAAAACCATTAGTTATAGCGGCTATATAATATATAAAAATTTAAAAACTGGTCAAATATACATTAAATAAAATTTTTTTATACTTTTGCCGCCATTTAAAAAAAATATGCTGAAATATTATATCATTTTTTTGATGCTCTTTACAATTCTAAACGTTAAAATTTTTACCTAATTTTTGTTACTTTGGCCGCCATTTTCTTTATGATCCCGAAGAGATCAAAATTTTAATGCATATTTCTTATGCTTGTTTTTGATGCTTTATTCAAATCTATACTTTAAAAAAATTTCTTAAAATTTTTTTTACTTTGGCAGCCATTTTGTCCATGTTCCCGAAGAAATATCAAAATTTTAATTCAACTTTTCAATACATTATTAGTAGTCCTCTAACCGAATCTGAAGTCAGAATTTCAAAATTCGCAAAAAAATTGCTACACACACACACACACACACAAAAAAAAGGCTCGTATAGATTTCAGAAAACAAAACTTTTCAAGTTTTTTTTGAAAATATTTTCGGTTTTTAACTAATGAAATATAATATACTTTAAATAATTTTTTGAAATCTGAAATCTAAAACTTTATTTTGATAATCGATTTTTTTATGATTCAACAAAAAAAAACACATTTCAAAAAAAGATTTTCAATGTCATAGTAAAGTCAATTAAATATTAATTATATTTATATTTTGAGCGATACATAAATAATTAGATTATTTATTTTAATATTCAATATAATTTTATTTATTAAAATATAATAAATAGATTAATCATTCAAATTGAGATATTAATATTTATATAAAATATTAAACGTTTATTATTTTTAAAAAACTAAAAAAATTAGTGTAAATTAATTTATAATATAAATTAAACAAAAATTGTTTATCTTATAAGCCAATCATCAATAAATTAATTTTAATAATAATAATAATTAAAAAGTTAAGTAATCATTAAGTAAGTATATAAATATATATATATATATATATATATATATATATAAACAAATTGAAATTTCGACAAAAAAAATTAAAAGTTTAGTTTTAAATATGTTATCTAATATTTTTTATTAATCTAATTTATTTTGCAATTTATTAAAATAATTATATTTTAGTAATTTTTGTTTTTTGATGTCTAATAATTTGCTGACAATTTTATGATAATAATATATTAAAACGATTAGATAAAAATGCAATTATGTATAGTATTATATTTGCAAAAACTACTATTAATCATGTTTGCGGTATTAATTAAAATTTATATTTAATTAAAAATAAGAATAATATTGTTGTCAATAATTTAATTGATTAAAGAATATTCTGTATTCTGTTATTATTATGTATTTGTTTTTGTTGTTGAATATATTAATATTAGAAAATATATATGGGTTTTATTATAATAGCTAAAATATAGCAAATATTTAACTATGAAACTTAATGTTTTACTATAATATCATAAATTAATATGTTTAGTGTGCATCCATTTAAGTTAATCAAATTAAATCCTATTTTCAAAAAATAAATAAATAAATAGTATATAACACTCAGTTAACATACATTTAATGTTTTGTTAAAATAATTGTAATAATATTAGTACTAGAAATACTAGAACTAATATTAAATTATAATATTTTTATTTTGATTGTTAATTAAATTATTTGTACTCTACTGTAAATTGTTTATATTTATATATACAATATATGGTATAAGATATACAAATAAATATAAATATACAGTAATTCAATGGTAGATAAAAATTGTTTGATAACTCTAATCGAGTTCAAGGATTATTATATGTTTATTGAATAAATTGCTAGTTTATAACATTATTATAATCTTATAAATTATTACTTAATTATATATTTCACTGATTATTATTGCATATATACACACAGTATTTTAGTAACAAAATAATAATTACTTTTTTGATTTATATGTGTTTTTTTTGTTGTTGCTGTTGTATGAAAAATATTTTAAAGTTTAAATAAATGATAAATCATTATTTATAAACAATTAGTCTATATTCTAACAAATCAATTAAGTTATAGTTTATTATTTTAATTAAGTGATAATTAAATTTGATAATTTCAAAACTAATAGTTTTATTATACCAGTAGTTGAAAACAACAACAAAAATTAAATTAAAATAGAAATTTTTTTTTTTGAAAATAAAATTAATGTGTATTTAATGATAAATTTAATATCTTTAAAATTGAATTATATTGAAGCGGAAATAACATCTACTTATACTGTAGTTTATATATTAATAATATTTGTGATAATAAAAAAACTTCTGATATATTATACTTTACTATACTATACTATACTTTATTTTAGACTTTATTTTTTTATTTTTATATAATAAATTTTGTACTGTTATTGAATTTAAACGACAAAAATATGATAAATGATTTGTTTTTTATTATTTTTTTGGACAAAAGAATTTTGATTTAAAACTATAAGAAAATTAAATGCAACATAAAGTTTGAATTATATATTATTATTCTTATGTATTGTATTATAAAATATTATATAAAAACACAATTTATAATAATAATAGTAAAGTATAATCAATAATACGCTTAAAGCTGTAATCGTTAAATGTTTGCATAAAAAGTTGTTTCTTATATATACTGTATACCGTATATTGAATTAATATGTTATATAAATATTTTGTATATCAAAGATATTATGTTTCATATATACATAAGTTATCATCATTATTGTCAATGAAGTAAATATTTATAACATTTATTAATCAAATATTTTTATTTTTGATAAACTATATCCATATGAATATTAAAACAGCACACATAGACTAAGTATATACTACAGGGTATACTATATCTAATAGAGTATACAATATAAGTACTCAATGTAAATATATATATATATATATATATATATATGATATCTATTCACAATTGTAATTATATTGTATTGTATATCATATTATTATGATTCATAATATCGGTTATATACTGTATTACAAAAGAGTAAAATAAATAACATAAAAAATACTAAATATTTTTGAATTCAATTATTGAATTTCAATATACTGTATAAAACAGTATTTTATATTATAAAAGTGTTAATATCATATTAAATACCAGTTTATAGAAAATCGATTGTACAGTATTTCATTGGCATTTATATCAATATTACAACACATAAATACCATACTATAAATAGGATGGGGGAAGTCCACTATTGTGGGACAGTCGTATATCAACCAAATTATGGAAAAAAAGTTGACACTAACCTCTAGCATTGATTTTATGCATCAAATTTTTGATAACATTATCATAGTCGGCGTCGGCAAAGTGGTCAACATTGATGGCCTGTGGACTGGAAAAGCATATATTGTGATAGTAGGCTAACTCCTGTAGCAAATCGTAGCCTTTATTGCCGTAATCAGTGTCCGAATAGACAACCGATACGTATGTCCAGCGGAATGTCCTTTCAAATTGCGATAATAATAATAAAATAATAATATTTAGAAAAAAAATAAATCTATCGATTATAAATTAGGTAATCTAATATATATATATCGTTTTAAATCAAAATTAATTATCAGATTATATAAATTATATAATAATAATTATTATCAAAATCAAAACTGTTTGGTTCCGGGTTTTACACTTTTATATAGAAATTAAAAAATTAAAGTTAACACAAAAATACCATATGTTTTGGTCTATAACTATACAGAATATTCATGAAATTTGTGAGTTCAAAATTTAATGCAATTATAAATATTTTTTTTTGTTGGATAAATTAAATATACAATTGTTTACAGGAAACTCATTTTAATTAAATAATTTCATTATTTTTGTTGTTGATGTAAATTTTAATTAATAGTAATTATTAATATTATTATTTATTTAACATATTCTTTGTTATGAAAATATATTTTTGTCACAATTTGATAATTTTCAGCAAATTTTTTTAAGACTAATTATCAAAGTTACAGTTAATTTTATGAAAATGGGAAAATTTTTAACTTAATTTATATACAATTTGTATTACATAGTCAATTATTAAAAAAAACAAATTTTTGCTAATTGTTAAATAAATAATTAAAACTTAAAAGTTATATTAATTAATCATTTTGTTAACACATATTATAGTTGATAATATGCTTTCAATATTTTTGGAAACAAAAATAATTAAAAAAAATAAGTTTAATTAAAATTAATTTATTATTGTTGTCGACTGTTTAAATTAATCCATACATGTATTATTACATTTAGAAATAATCTATTTTATTATATATATATATATATACTTATATTGGAATTAATTAAATTATCCCGACACATTTTTGCTATTATATATTAATCCATGTTGTATTATATAATTATATGCCCACATAATGTAACTTAAACCTGTAGTTAAAATTAGATATTATATATAAAGTATTATTAGATAATACCATATAATATAACTATTTTACATATACTCTACAATGTACTATAAATTTAATATACTAGGATATAATATATCAATATTTTATTTGAATTTTTTTTATTATTAAACATATTTTTTTTTTTTAAAAAGTAATCTAATAATAGTGTTCAACAACAACAAAAAATTGTTGTAAATCTGTCAACTTTTAAAAAAATAATTTATTAGATATCATCCTATAATATATATATATATATATATATATATATATATATATATATATATATATATATATATATATATCAATATATGTTGAGTTATTGTGCAATATTTTTGTGAGTTTATATTTTATGTGAACCAATAATTTTGATTTTTGTTTTGTTTGTTTCAGTCAATGTATTATACAGTATATATACAGTATATATATTGATACTTAAATATCTAAGACATGTATAAATATATTAAAAAAATAATGTCATATATTTATAGACATAAAAAATAATGTGTCAATAGAAATGAAATATTTTTTGTTTTTATCTGATATCCTAATATACTTAATATATTATATACAGTATATAGACTTATAATTTTTTTTGTGTATAAAAGCTTTTTATTGTTTTAGGCTAAATAATGATATAATTATATATATTGTATTGTAAAGCATATAATATAATTCACTAAACAATAGTGCGTTTGCAATGATAAGCTTAAGTTAAGCCAAACTTTTTAGATATAATATGCTTTTTCTAGTAATTAATAAAATTAAATTCTTGTTAAAAATAAGTAAATATAATATAAAATATAATCTTATTTATAATATATATAGCATTACTAAATAAAATTATTGATCAACTTTATTTTTTCCCCATCATTGATTTTATTGTCTAGTATTAAAACATTTTTTAAAAAATTAAATAAACTATTAACTAAAAATAAAATACAAAAATTTATATATAAGACATTATTTAAGATTTTTTTTATATAGTCTTTACTATACAGTAAGTATTGTATAATCTTTTAATTTGAATTTTATTACTAAACAACAATTATTGCATAAAACTTAATCAAACGTAAGTCTTATGTTGAATATAAACATATAAACTCATATTTATTATTAAAAAAATAGACATTTTATATTATTATTATTATATAACTAATCGACAATATTGCTTTTGTATCTATTATGTAATAAATAGTAATCAAAAAATATATATAATGTGAATGTACTGTACGTTACATAAAATAATATCTTAAGTAATTTATTTATTTTGTTTATTTAAGTAAAAAAAGCAAGAAAACTCATTTATATTATATAATATTAACTTAGTTAACTGTTAGCAATAATATATATATATATATATATGTATAAATGTATATAAATAATTTTTATCAAATAAAATGTTACATAAAAAACAAAACAACAAAAAATATTATACATATACCAGAAAAATACCATTTATATATATATATATAAGTAGTAATAATGACATACTAGACATTACGTAATATTACATAGTTTAATTGAACATGTATATAATAAACAAAACACAATTAATTAAAAAAATTTATTATTGTAAATTATTAAAAATTACATGTTATTAAGATTTAAAGAAAAAATAAAATATTTGTATACATAAATTTAAATAAAATAAAAATATTATAAAGAATTATATAAATGTTTAATAATTTTATCATTATAATTTTTATCGCAACTAAATAAATTTATAAATTGATTAAATGATTTATTATATTTTAACTTATAGATTATATAGCTAACACAATATTCACCACAAGTTATGCATGTGGTGCATTGTAATGTAATATTATTATAATTTATACCATTAGGACAATATTTATTTAAAAAATTGATATATTCTAAATAGTAAGGCGGGGATCCATATGAATCAAAATATTCTCCATAACCATTATCATTAAGAAACATAGCTATCCAGTGAGTTCCAGGTTCAGATGATTTATCAGTATTTACAATTATACCACATGGGAAAGTATTTGAGACTGGTAGTGTATCTCTAGCAAACACACCACCAAAATTAGATAATTTATTTAATTTTTCGATAATTTCTGTAGTAAACATTATTAACGATAATCCATTGCTATAGACTTGTCTTTATACATACTTATTAAATTCTCAAACTCGTAATAAAATAATGCATTAACAATTGTTGGTAGAGGTTTTTCAAAATGTATTTCAAATCTCATAATACCATATTGTGGAACGTTTACGTAACCTGTATCTTGATAACCATGAGTATGATCTTGATTTGTATTAAATCCAAATATAGTAAAACCATTTTTATAATCTTCACTAGTTATATCCATTTTACCTTTTTCATCATATTGTTGAGTTACTTTAAATAATTCCAGGTATTCACGACAATATTTGTTTTTGCCAAAATCTGGCGTAAATGGTTTTCTTGCAATTTGATTTCCATTTATAAAACAAGAAATAGAATTTATATCAAAATGATAAAAATTAAATGGATTTTTAGTATATGATCCACTGTAAGCTTCATTAGTTACAAATGCTACGTATACCCTATGCGGCAATTGTCCATTAATAACATTTTCTATATTTCTACTACGCGCGCCAGCATCTATGGTAACTGTACGTACTTCTCTTCTATTCAGTATATACTTTGCTGCAACATCTTTATGTATATTAAAACTTTTAGTATGTGCTGCAACAATATCTTCAGATACTCGACATTTAATAATATTAAAGTGAATATCTTCAAAATGAATTCTAGGTATTAATGTACTATCATTAGTCATAAAATAAAATTCAGGTCTATTGGGAATCATTCTTATATTTAATTTTGTACCACCAACAAGTAATTTTGTCTGTAGAAACATACTGATAAATAATTTGCCTTCTAATTCAACATACTTTCCTGTATGAGGAGGTTCACTTGTTTCATTTTTAATTAATTCAATTCTTTGTTTTACAGGAATATTTACATTTTCTCCTTTCATATTTTCTTTGGTAAATAATTCATAATGTAAATATGTTTGCCTTGATCTTTCTGAAGTATATAAAACTTTACCTATATAAGATTTATAAGCATATGTCTGTAAAGATGATGATGTTTGTGAATCATTTATAGACACATCTATTTGGCTCCATAAAGAATTGAAAAAGTTATTAACTAATGATACATTATTCCAATCATTCTCAACTATTTCAGTATTATTCGTTTTTGCTAATTTAACTCGAAAACTAAAATATAATGTTGAATCGAATAAAGAAATATACTCATCAATATTACTTTTAATTTCAAATTCAATATGTCCACCATTATTAAGTTGAGATAAAGGTCGAACTTCTTCACAAAATCGTTCTTTTATTGAAGTTTGAACCAATGAATTACTAAAAATATCTAGTTCAGGTACAATAGCCAAAGATGATTTTTCATTTACTAAGCTCATGTTTATCCAAATATCGATTTAATGTTTTTGCGGTTAAACAGTGCTTTACTTGACTTTTTATACTTTTTTCCACCAGTTTGTCCACGCCTTTTTCTACCTTTACCTGTTTGTCGTTTACGTCTTCTGCCTTTCCCTTTTTGTCCACGACGTCTTTTACCTTTACCTGTTTGTGCAAATTTCATAGCTCTTTTACCAGAATCGTTTATAACTGTTTTACCTAACTCTTTACCTCGAGTTTTAAGTGAATCGATTATATTCTTACCTTCTAATGCATCATTAGCTATGTCAGCTCCAGCATTAAATAGTTTTGGACTTATATATTTTATCATAGGTAAAATTCCTCTATTATATATAGTGCCCCAAACTTCTGCAAAACCATCACCTCTTTGAAATTTATAACCTTCAAAACCTGGTATACCAGAGCCAGCCTGATTTGCATAATAATTTAAATATGGATTAGTCATTTTATATTATTAATTTTTTTTCTAAAATGTAAAGTTACAGATGTACGTCCAAATGCAAAATTTATACTTTTATTTGTATCGTCTTTAATATCGATCTCAATAGAATTAAATTCATAAGAAACTAAAGAATAATAATGTGGATTTGAATAATTAATTTCACAATTATCTCCAAATATTTTATTATTAGATATTTCAACTCTTCTTAAAAGTTGTTTTTCTTGATTTCCTACAAAAACTGGTTTAATCAAATCACAATATAAGTATAAAGAATTGATTGTACTATTTAATGTGACTTCATAAAAACTTTCTAAATAAATTTTTAAGTCTATTGGAATATTTCTTTTTTCTAAATTATGACCTCTTTCTTCTAATAACGGTACAGGTTTTCTATTTACTGGAAGAGGAAGTAAGTGCTTATATGTTTTCGATTTAGTGACTTTATTTTTATCAACTTTAAGTTTTTTATTTGAATTATTTAATGTATTATCAGATTTATTTTTTTGAGTTTCAGAAATACTATCAGATTTAATGTTGTTTTGATCAACTTTTTTATTATTATCATTTACAATATTTTGATTTTCTGTATCTATCTTTGTGATATTTTGGTCAACAATTTTATTATTATCACTTACATTGCTTTGATTTTCTGTATCTATCTTTGTGATATTTTGGTCAACAATTTTATTATTATCACTTACATTGCTTTGATTTTCTGTATCTACCTTTGTGATATTTTGGTCAACTGTTTTATTATTATAATTTACATTGCTTTGATTTTCTGTATCTACATTTGTGATATTTTGGTCAACTGTTTTAGTATTATTATTTACATTGCTTTGATTTTCTGTATCTAGATTTGTGACGTTTTGTTCAATTGTTTTATTATTATCATTTACATTGCTTTGATTTTCTGTATCTACATTTGTGATATTTTGGTCAACTGTTTTAGTATTATTATTTACATTGCTTTGATTTTCTGTATCTAGATTTGTGACGTTTTGTTCAATTGTTTTATTATTATCATTAACATTGTTTTTATTTTCTGTATCTAGTTTTGCTATGTTTTGGTCAACTATTTTATTATTATTTTCATTTTCATTGGTTTTAATTTTTGCATCAGGTTTCAAATCGCTATTTAAAACTAAATTTTCGTAATTTTGTTGTACAATATTTTGATTGTTTTGGTTTTGGTTACCTGTAATATTTTCAGAAATTTGATTTCTTGTTGAAAGTTTTTTGGCAAGTTGTACAATAGTATCAATGACTGGAATTTTAAAATGAGAATCATTGTCGGTTATTAATTGAGATTTAGTATTATCAATATCATTTTTTGGAATTTTATAAATATAATTTATATTTTCAGTATTTGGATACTGGTTATTTTGAGAATCACATAAACCTAAAAATTTTGCTAAAAACAATGAAAATTGTGGAAATAAAAAATTTTCACTTGTACGACCTAATCTAACTTTTATTTTATTTGCTTGTTTATTGTAAATTAATTTTGGAGCTAATATAATATTTAAATTTTTATTATTTTCTATAAAATCTGAATATAACTTATCTATGCTATCTAGAATATCTTCAACTGTTACATAGTTACCCGCTGGTAAATCTGTATTCAATTCAATTATATTTTTATCAGTATCAACAAAAAATAATTTTTGGTCTTCCATTATATTATACCAACTTTTAGTATAAGAAATATCTGTTAATGCAACTTCCCATTCATTAGATAATTTAATGTTTTGATGCAGTCTTGTAATATAATTGCCTATAGTATTTGATATTTCAGTTGGACTAGTAGGGTTAATATTACTACTTAAATGAATATAAAAATTTTCTTTTTCCATAATTTTATTTGCTTTATAAAAAAAGTTATATTTATAATTATTTATAAAAATCAATAAACATAAAGTATTAATGAATATAAATATGAATATTACATGTATTATATAGTTATTTATTTGTATCATTATTTTGTAATGGTTTTAATTTTGGATTAGGTAAAATATAACCAATAGAACTTGACAGCAAGGCAGTCCATAGATTAGTGTCTCCAGTATTTTTTGTAAGATTATATATACTTACTGATACAACGATAAGAATAATAAGCATTTGAAAAACAAATAATATTAAACTTGAAGTTGTTATAGCACAATCATTATTAATAACATTATTTAAAGATTTTTTATGTGTTCCAATGGTATCCATTGATTGAATTTCGACGGGTAACCGATCCATTTAACTAAGGCTTGTTTTTGTTTGTTTACAACCCTATATTTTATTACTTTTTCAATACGATATAGTGTATTATTGTCAACAGTTACTTTTTGTAATTCTTGAGGATAAAATTTTCTTTTTAATGTTTCGTCTTCTATACCAATACTGTATTGTGAAATTTTTGGTTTGTGTATAACTTTATTAATTTTATATATCATATCTGTCCATAGAGGATAATATGATTTATCAAATGCTTTTAAATCATATTTTCTACGAACAGTATCGCCGATATTAAATTTTGGTTTTTGTTGATTTTTAAAATACAAATCTTTTATATTATTTGTTTTATATAAATTATTAAATATTATTTTTTCTAAATTTTTTGTAACGTTTATTGGAGCAAATCCTGTACTTTTGTGTACTGACCTATTATAAGCATTTATAATATTAGATAATTGATCGACATATTTAAAAGTGCCATTTGTATAACAATATTTTAATAATTTTCCTTTTATAGTACGATTTAGTCTTTCAACAATTGCACATTTAATATCATTGTTTTGAGTTGTGAAAAAAATAATATCATTTGATTTACATAAATCTTTAAAGAATTTGTTATCAAATTCGCCTCCTTTATCTGTTCGTAATTTTGTTGGTTTTCTTCTTTTAAAAATATTTTTAAATTCATCTAGTAAAGTTTTTGCATTTTTATTTTTTAAACTTATAGCAAAAGCATATTTTGAAAAACAATCAATTATCATTAAAATATATTTAAAATTATTATTATTATTTGATATATTTTTTAAATCTATTAAATCACATTCCCATTGTTCATCAATATATGAAACTATAATTTTATTTCTTTGAAACTTTTTAATAATAGGTTTATGTAAAGTATAGCTTTTTTGTGTTGCTAGCCAATCTTTTACATTTTTAATAGTTATATTATTGTTTATTTTATTAGCATAATAATATAATTTATGAATTCCTGAATACGATGCTGGATGTGATGTATTGTAATATAAGTCTGATAATAAATCATTAATCATCTTCACTATCAAATGGTATATCCCACATTGGTTTCTTAATTTCTAACTTGTCTTTTATATCACTTTTACGTTTCTTTTTATTCATTTTTTTAATTATTTCTGTATGGATATCATTTATATTTATATTTTCAGTATTTTCTGTTATATTTTCATTGTTGTCTTTATTATCATTCTGTGAAATATTATTTATATTATTATTAGTATTAGTATCTGTTAAATAATCGTTGTTTAAGTCTCCGATTTGAGTAAAAGTATCTATAGTATCAACACTTGATTTATTTATATCATTTTTGTATACATTATTTTTAAAATTATACAAATCTAATAATTTTGATTTAACTATTTCATTTATTATATGATCAGGGTTTATTTTTGCTTCAAATAATAAATTAATTAAGTCAGAAAGCCCATTCACTCCTTTAACTTTATTTTGTGTTATGTTTAATAATTTAGCTATATTTGTATTTTTATCATATAAACCATTTGGTTTTTTAATATTGAGATTATCATCAAAGCCATTTATTTTTGCTAATTTTAAAACAATTTTTAAAATACGAATTTGTTTTTCTAATGAATTACCTTTGTTTTTTTTCGTTGTTGTAACTGTATTAATATCAGAAGCGCTGTTTTCTACGTTTAAATCATTATTTTCTAAATCATAAGGATAAATTACCATAGGTTCAGACATTTTTTGTTAAAATTTTTCTACTATTTTACTAGCTATAGATGCTATTATTGGGATTAATAATGGGATAAACCAACCGTTTCCAGCTTGTTCAACTAATTTTTTTCTTTTTTTTGAACACTGTCGATTTTTCTTGCAACAAAACTTTTTAAATAATGGTCTAAATTTTTTAACGTATTTATTTTGTGCTTTGCTCAACTCAACGTTTGAACTTAAAATGTTATGAGAAATTTCGTGTAAAGCATTATATACAACTTTTTCTTTACTAAGTTCTTTCATTAATTTTTTTCTTAAAGAAGGTTGAACATTTGCAGCCAATCGTAAAAGGGGGAGTGAACTTTTTAAACTATTTGATATTATTTTCATTTTTATAATAATGGTAAATAAATTGGGCAAAAGCTATGTTTTTGGGCTAAACTAGAAGGCAATTCTTCTTTAAAAATTCGTGTTCTTATACGATATAAATCGTTTGATCTTGGGTGTAAGTCTATTACTAAATAACCATATTTATTATTTGTAAAAAAATTTATAATATTATTTTTATTTTTAATATATACTTGATTAAGTAAATAATTTAATTGAAATATATTTCTAAATCCTTTCGTCATAATAATATATTGTGAATTTCTACTAATTGTAACCATATGTTTATTTTTATTTGTTAAATTTTGAACAATTAAAATAATACTAATTTTATTATGATGAGATTGCTTAATAAATAAATCCTTAACTTCGTTTGAAATTTCATCCATTAAGTCATCTAATACTATTAAATCAATATTATGTTTAATTAAATAATCAATTTTTGGTATTCCTTTAAAAAAGAAAATATTTATATTTGTATATTTTTCATTTTTATTAATACTGTTTATTTCTGAATAACACCAAAGTACATTTAAGTCATTTTTAGAAATTTCTATTAAATTTTTCCAGTTACTTAATAATAATTTAACAAATCTTGTTTTTCCACTTCCGGTCATTCCGGCTACTAAAGAAGTAAACGGATGCTTAAATTTAATTTCATCTAAACACATTATTTTCAGTATCACCAATAATTTGGTTAGAATATTTCAGTAACAAATAAAATTCTTCCCAATTAAGAACAATTCCTCTTATTTTAAATTCTTTCTTAAACGAATAACTTGATTTTTCATATATACTTATTAAAAATGGATTAGTATTTTTTGATATAAATAAATAATTATCATTTATATATAATTGAAAAATTTTATTTTGATTAAATGATAAAAAATATTCGTACATTGATTTATATGTTTCTGGATTAAAATATAATACATTAGTTTTTTCATTTTGTTTTACGGTAAAAAATAATTTTCCAGCTTCCATTCTAGTTTTACTAATTAATTCGATTAAATATGTATTATCTTCATAATATTTATATAATGATAAATATGTATAATGTGTATTGAAATCATTATTTTCATTAAATAATTCTAAGGAATATAAAAATGTAGGATAAATATTATCTGTTACATTACTATTATCTGTATCATTTATATTGTCTGAAACAGTTATATTAGCTAAAGTTAAAATGTGTTTATTATAATGAAATATAATAATAATGTTAATAAACTTTAATAAATGCATTGATAGTTGATCTGCAGAAAGGACACTTATCAAATGATGGAGCACAGTAGGAACAGCACCTTAAATGCCGGCACGGAAGAAATAATACTTTTCGTTTTGCTATATAACAAATTTCACATGCAACTAAAGGATGATAACATTCATTTGGTTTTGATACAATTTCCAAATCTCCAGTATACCCAAGAAATGTTTTGTCTCGTAAATAACGTATAGGCTTCTCTTCTACATCAATTTCTTTATCAATTCTTTTATGATTTGTTTTGTGTTTCCAAAGTAAATAGCATTTAATTTGATATGGCGTGTAATTATAATAAACGATTAGTTTTTGCATAATTTCATTTGAATACCATTCACGAATATATTCTCTCACATCTTTATTAAAAAGCATTAAACGTCTTTTAAACATTTCAATATTTAATTGAATATAGTGACAATTCTTGTTGTGTATGTAATGTTCAAGCCATGGGTCGTCTTCGGGTTCAAATTTTTCTAACCCTATACCGCAAACATAACATAATACTTTATCGCAATCGTTCCATTTCGAATAAAAACCAGCATAAGCTAAATCAAATATTGATAATGGTTTTGTACTCCAAAAATCTTTATTAAAAGTTGATATACGATAATCCACAGATTTGCATTCATTTACTTCAATTCCATCATTTTCTATTATATTTAGTTTATTTAATATGTTTTCTGAACAACATGTTTTAAATGTTTTATAATTGAATAATCGAGCATAGTTGAATGTAGCCATAACTGTTGTTGAACTCAACATATCAATTGTTTATATATTAAGATTTAAGACATGCGTTGTTTTTACATGCGCTGACACATGCGCTGTTATGACCAATATAAATGTCTTTTACCAGTCAAAGGCTTTCTACAAGTAGGACATGATTTTGTTAGTTTTGCGCATTCTGAACAAATAATTGCATGACTACAATCAAATATAATGTTAATTTCGTAATTTAAACAAACTTTGCATTGAATTCTATCGTTATCAGTAGGAGTAGGTACGTATACATTTGGTAGTATTAAAGGAACATTGCCACAATCTATTTTATTTGCAAATTTACAATCCGGAGACACATATTTATGAGCGGATTCAATATCCACATTTGGTGTTATATTTCCAATTACTATTCTGCAAAATGCGCATTGAACTGTTGTGTTCAATAAAGTGAAAAAAAATCCTTTCGTAGCCAATTCGTATTTAAATTTAGTTTGATATAAAAATGGATATTGCTTATTTTTAAATGTTTTCAATCTCCAAACTTCATATCTCATAGCAAAAAAAAATCTTTCGATATTGTATATTTGTTGTGAATTTTCAATGCCAGGTACATACATTGGGCAATGCATTACTCCATAAGTTTTTGCTTCTATTAATTTATATGTAATAACGTTTGGAATATTAAAGTCAAAATTTTCCAAACAATTTATTATGAGTGGTCTTGTAAACCATTCTATGTTAGGAAATTGAGGTTTTCCTAATATTGTTATAAAATCATAATTCGGTTGTTTATTATCTTTAATGCTGACATCTTTTCCTAATAAAAATTCGCAAAGCGGTGAGTTTAAATAATGTTTTTTATGAATATTTTCACTTTTGTTGATATTTATAAAATAATTACAAGAAAAACAAATAAAACCATTTAAATTTAAATCAACATAAAATCCTAATGAAGCAATTCTATCCTTGTAAGGATGTTTTAAATTTAACATAGAAAATTTTCTTAAGCTTTCATGTCTCAACAGTTCATGTCTAATATACTGGTTTGACATGATAGCAAAATATGAATGTAGTTATATATAATATGTTTATTCTTTATATCCATACGGTTTTGTTGTATAATCGTTACAGAGTATGCGCTTATCATAAACCAATTGAAATGTTTTAAAATATTTTTTTGTTTCTATTTCACTATATTTATTTATATTAAATTTTGTTTGTGGTACATTTATTTTTTCTGATTTATTTTTGATATAGTTATCAATAATAGATTTCATTGATTCAAAATTAACATACTTAGCAGTTTCTAAATTCAATGTTAAACCTTTAACTTTTATTTCATATTTTATACTATTTATTTTAGGATAAAAAATTTCATAACTATAATTTTTTGGTCCACAGGAAAGAAATTTTGTAATATAAGCATTGCTATCAAAATCAGATTCAATTTCGTTTTTTAATTGTCCTAAATAATTGCCTGTTTCTGGTTTTTCTTCATATGATTTAGCTGTAAAAATAACAGAATCAGTATCTACATATAAACAACGATTATTTAATTTTACCATAACATTAAATAATTTTAATCGTGCATAACTTGTAACAAAAGCTGCGATAATTACATTAGTATCATATAAATCATCAATAAAATCTAATTTATTTTTGTATTTTATTTGTAATAATTGATCACCAATTAAGAAAATATCTTCAATATTATATGAATTATCACAGAGTAGTGAAAATAATTTTTCTGGTGAAGAAATAATATCTGTTTTCGACATATTCAATCTATTTTGTCCGAATTTTCCCCAAAAACTATTAACACACAATTTAAAAACATTTCTTTGACCAATATTATTAGAAATATTTTGCTTATTTAAATTTATTTTTTCTTTATTATAATATTTTTTTATAAATTCATCTTTTTCATTATCATTTTTTATTTGTGTAGGCCAACCAGATGCTTCAATTTTTCCTTTTATACATTTATTAATAAATTTACTAAATAAATCACCCATTTTTTCAAAATGCCAAACTTCAAATATTTTTATTATTTTATAATTATAATCAATACTTTTTTTAATTCAGGTGTAGTCCAAATTCCAATTAAATATCTATCATAAATTAAATGATTACAAATATAATTTTGCTCATTAGCACAAGAATAACATAATGTAAAAATAAGCTTATTATTTATTCTACATGGTAAAATTGGATATAACAAATTTCGTGGAGGCAATACAGCACAATATATAAGTCCATCATAATTATCAATATTGTTGTCTTTAAATTCATATAATTTTACCGGATGACCTATAGGAAATAATCTATTTTTACAAATATAAGGATATAAACTTGTATAATCATAATAATAAATTTTTTCACCAAAATCAACTTGATGATATAATTTAAAAGCATTTACACGACCTCCATAAAATGCATCTCTTGGTTGTAAAACAGGATGATACTTTCTTTTATTAAAATTTCTTAAATGTTGTTTAAAAAAATCACTAATCAAAGGACTGTTTATTTTAATTTTTTCCAGCTCGCATTGCCATATTGATACTACTTTAAATCCATTATTTTTAAGATCAATTTCTTTTTCTATAGTTTTTTCATACAATTGATTCATATATACACCTAATTTTGAATTATATAGTGTTGTTCTATTCGTTTGATAACATTTGAAACATCCATGAAAATAACATCCATAAAATTCAAAAATTTCATTAGTTTGTGGTATATAGCCATCACAATAATAATTATATATTTTATGTTCACGTAAAATTTTATTTTTTCTATTTAATTGGATTAAATCTAACCAAGCATTTGCTATATATGACTGATTTCTTTTAATTTCATAATTATTTTCAGCAATAACTGCTATTGATTTTGGTAACAAATAATTTGTTTTATAAACTTCCATTACAGCTTGCGGCAAAGTTATACATCGTGTAAAACAGTCTAAATTAAATGATTTAAGCCATAAATCTCTAAAAATCATAACACATCGCATTAGTATTAAAACATCATTTTTACAATATTTTTCTAATTCAAATTGAAAGTCAAATTTTGAATTTTTATTATTATTGTACCATTTAATAAATTTTTCTTTTTCATTTTTTGTCTTTTGATTTATAGAATAAAAATCTATATTAGGTAAAGATTCTAATATTAAAAACCAGTTTTCGGGTTTATTAAATGAATGAGGAAAATCGCCTTTAATATTTTCTAATCCAAATGTATTTGGTAACTTTTTCAAAGGCATAGGTAAAAAACTTAATGAATCAATAAAATTAAAATTTTTAAATTTTAAACTTAAAATTTTCGAACCTTTTTTAATTAAATTTTTTGGTGTAATATTATTATTTAAAAAATACTGTAAAATAAATTGACAATCGTATGATTTGCTGTTATGAGCAATAATTTTTACCATAATTTCTGATTTTAATTTATTATCAATTTTAAATTTTTTTAGTTTAAAATTTAAATTATTAAAAATATATTTCAAAAATAAATCAATGCAATTAATACCATTATATGTTTTAGTTATCCCTGTACAAAAATTACAATACACAACATTTTTATTTTGATTAGTTTTATCCCAGCAATTATCGCATACTATAGACATACATAGCATATTTGGTATGTGAGTTTTTGTTTCTTCATTCATAAACGTCTCAATATCGTAAAACACAAAAACTTTATAATATGAATCTACTGTTTGTATTAAAGTTTTATTTAATGGTGTTATGTAACAATCATGATTAGAAATTGATACTAATTCTTTACAGTTATTGCATTTTTTTACGTTACATAAATGTGTTTTATTTTTATATAATTTTTTACATATTTTACAGTATTTATAATTATTACAAATTTTATTTTTTATGATTATTATAGCATTCTGTTGAAATAAAATATCTATTGCATTCAGTACAATCTATATTTTCAACGTAAATGCATTTATTTGAATTAAAGCAAAATTTGCAGGCAAAAGGACATTTATGACCACAAATATTCATAAAACCTTTTAAGCATTTTTTGCAAAAATAATTACATTTTAAAAATGCCTTTATTGATAATAATGCATCTGCGTGATTATTGATAATTTGGACATATATTTGTTTTTCAGCATAATTACCGCAATATAAATAAATTTTTGGAGGACATAATATAATGAGCTGATAATCATTACCTAAGCATTTTTGAAATTTATCAAATATGTCATATTTATATCCTAATACATTTATAGTTAAACCTGATTTTTGTATTAGATCGTATGCTAAATAAGTTTGTATTTTTCCTGTATTTTCTCTTATTCTGCGCCATTCATTACCTCTTTTACCATCAACATACGCTTTAGAAACTACTATAGCCCTAGGTAAACACAAGCCATCTCCTTGTATTTTAACAACTTTATTTGAATTATGTCGCCATGTATCTATATTAAAATATGAATCACTATTTTCAACATGTCTTCCTCCAATGCTTGGTACTTTTACGCAAAGAACTTCTAACTCTAATAATCCATTTAATAGAAATTCTTTTTTACTTTGTGTAACTCGATATATTTCATTTAAAAACATATCAATATCAAAATCTTTTTTTCTTAAAAGGTAAATATATTTCGCTATCTAAATCAACATTTTTCATAGATACTCTTATGAAATCATTATCTTCATAATTACTTAGTATAGCAATAATCATATTATCAATTTTTAATGAAATTTCGTCTAATAGCTTTGATAAATTTATATCATTATTTTTAAAATCATAATATAAATGAATAGTTAATTTTTTACTTTGTGTTTTAAATTTACGACTATAAAAATTATTTTCATCAACAATATCTGTAAAAATTAAATTAGACATTTTTTTTTTATTTTATTATTTTTAAAGTCTGTCTTATAATATTAAAATTATTTTTATTTTGAAAATAATGTTTTAAATAAAAATAAATTAAATTAATATTATCAATTAATTCAGGAATCGCTATTTGAGTAAGTTTAATTCTATCTGTTGTTGGTATATATAATAAATTCATAAATAACTCAAAATGAATCAAAAATACAGAATTAAAATTTATGTTTAATAATTCACTTTTTAATAAATCATATTTACTATTGTTTCCGATAAAATAATTTTCACAAATGCATTCACAATTTTTATTTTCATTGCATTTTATACATTTTATTTCTTCTTTATATTTATTTTTTATATATTCACCAAAATCATAGACAAATAGACTTTTTGTAAACGTTTCTAGATTTTCTTCGGTCATTTTTTGATTGTTAAAAATAAATTTTAATACAATTTCAAGATTTATTATTTTAGTAATTTCATCTATACTTAACAAAATTCCATAGCATTTATCATTTTCACAATTACCTAATACATATTTGTTTTCGTTTATATTTCGCCAAATTAAATTTCGTTTATCACAATTAGAATAATCTGATTTTGAATTTAAACATTTTAAAAGCCAATCAAGTTCTGAGTTATTTAATGAAATTTTAAATGATGTTTGGCCTTCAATCGAATTGCTGATTTCTAATTTTAAAAAATTTGCAAAAAAAGCTAAATTATTTTTTTGTGTATGTAATTTACAAAATAATAATTTTAATTTTTTAACATATGATTTTTCATTTACTTTTCTTTCACTCAAAGTAATACTAAATAGTTCTTTAATATCCATTACAATTTGTAAAAACTTTAACTTAAAATTGAATGTTGAATGTTAGAATGATTCACTTAAAATGATTATTTTTAAAAAATAAATGTACTTAAATACTATGTATAATAGGCGTTTCTTTAGACTCCGCCTAAAATACACAAAATATCATTTTTTAATTTAAGTAAATTTTTAATTTCTATATTATGCATTATACGTGATTTAAAAATTCTATTTAAATTGAGTTTTACATAAGAGAGATTAACTATTTTAGTATTTCCAATGTTTCCAATTTTACCCGCAATTCTGAATTCAAGTAAAAATAACAATTTTATTATTTCTTGCGATGAAAAAGATATAGTATATTCATTTAAAATAACCAATTTATAATCATAATCTAAGCCTATATAAAAATTTATAGAAATATCTTCGTTTTCTTTAAATATATCTATAATATATACTTTATATGATGGTGGGTAATGATTATAATCTCTATGATACTCGACTTTTAATAAAGTTTCCATTATTATTATATTTTATAAAAGTCTCGTTTATATAGATATATATATAAAATAAAGTAACAATATAGATCATTACAAAATATTTATTATGATAATATGATTTACAATAAAAAATTAAATTAAAAATGATTAAATATAAACATAAATCTGATATTCAATTGGTCCATCATCTCCATTTTCAATATATGGACGCCCTCTATCGTCTATCGCAACAATGTGATCAGGTGGATTATTAATTTGTGAGATAGATGGTCCATAAAAAACTTGTGGAGAAAAATCTTGGATTAGTCTATCCATTTCATTATATATATCATTATTTTCTATAAATATAACATGTTCTGTAAATAAAGCACTATAAAAATGCATAAATGAATAAATAGACAAAATATCATAATAATAAGGAACAGCAATATAAGCTGATTGAGACGGTTTCATATTTAATTTTAAATAATATATCATTAAATAATTAGAAACAGTAAATTTTAATAAATCATTTGTAAAAACAAAACTAAGATTTTCAAGTTTACAAATTCCATATTTACTAAAAACAGTCTGGTCACAAGTGTAAATTAATAATAATATTTCAATACATTTTTGATCAAAATTAAGTTCATATAATTGTTGTGTACATTTTTGTAATATATGTTTTCTGATATTGCAATTTTTTGTGTGATACAGTATAAGATTATATTCTTGTGATAAATAACAATATACACAAGTTTTAATTCTGTTTAATTCAAAAATCATTTTTAAATATGATTAAATATGTAAAATAATGTTAATATATAATAAAATGTAATATAAAATAGTAAATATAATTTTAAAATTACAATATTAAAATATTTAAAATATAAAAATTAAAATAAAATATTAGTTATTTAAAACTCTGTCATAATTTCTAATAAATTATTGTTTGACACACGACCATCTTCAACTACTTCGTACAGTTCATCATTGTCTGTTTCTGAATCTGTAATCCAAAAAAAGCCATTCACAAAATCACTCACGTTGTTTATATTTGAAGTTAAATTTAATTTTACAATTTCCGGCAATACATTTATTAAATATTTATTGTTTATTAATATTATTTTTTCTTTTGCAATTGCAGCAAATAATTCATAATATATTTCAATAAAAATATTTGGCAGATTATAAATACTAAATTCTTCTCTTATTAAATATAATTTATTTGTTCGCACAAACTGTATAACACTATATATTTGAAGAGTAAGCGATGTTAGAAACAATTCATTTTTAAAGTCGATTAATTTATTTTTCCAAAAAAAATTATTATTATTAGAAAAACCAAAAATGTGTAATATTATTTCAAAAAATTTTTGATTTAAATTATAGTTATTTATTTTTTTAATACGACATATACAATTCAATGTATGATTTATTAATAAAACTAATGGAAATTTATTATAGCAAAATCGACATGTATTTATATCAGAATAACAAAGTGTATTAGTTTTTAGTTTTTCATATTTAATATCATTAATCAATAATTTCATTATTTTTTAAATTAGAACACTGAGCTCTAGAAAAAACGTTTTCAATATCTATGCCATCAAAATCACTGATTGTAAGAAATGGCAATATATTTAAATATTGATCTGATGGTAATACTGGAATTTGAGTTAAAACAATTCTTGACATTGCATCTGAAAAAATTAATGGTGAATAAAAATGTGAATTTTGCGAAACCAAATCAAAATGTTTATATATTTCCAATGCAAAATCTTTGATAATTACTGGAAATACAATATTAACTTTGTCGTCAAATAAAATATAATTCAATATATAGTCATTAGTGTCGTCTAATAAAAATCGGCATTTATTTTCAACCATTTTCCTGATGTCATTGAATGGATCCCAGTTATACAAAATGTCTTTCAATTGTTTTGCTGTAAATGTTTTCATTTTATCTGTAAAAATATAAAACATAAAAATTAAATGAAAATTAAAACATTTCTAAATAAAATAAAATACTTAGTTTTTGTTGTTTTTCAACCATAGCCTTCTTGAGTTTACCCAATATTAACTCGCGACAGTCTTCGATCTCAATTCCTTAATAAAATAAATAAAAAGTTTTCAAAATAAATTTATATCAATTAAAAAAATAATACATACGCATTGAAAGAGACATTATAGATAATTGAATATTTGAGCTAAAAATAAATATAAAATTAATACATAGTTTTATAAAATTAATTATAAAATAACACTTACTTTAAAATTGAAAACACAAAAATAGAAAAGCAAATTTAAAATTTGATCACAAAATAGTACAAAATGTAATACACTACTCGAAAGCTAAACTAAAACTAAACTATTTGAAAAAACGGTTGAGAAAATAGTTTCAAAAATTTGCTATCATCGTAACTATAGAAATATTTAAAGGCTAAGTGAAAACTATAGTATACCAAATTTTAAATTTGCTATACTAGCATATACTATACTATAGAAATACTTGAAAGCTAAGTGAAAACTAGTATACCAAATTTTAAATTTGCTATACTAGCATATACTATACTATAGAAATATTTTAAGGCTAAGTGAAAACTAGTATACCAAATTTTAAATTTGCTATACTAGCATATACTATACTATAGAAATATTTTAAGGCTAAGTGAAAACTAGTATACCAAATTTTAAATTTGCTATACTAGCATATACTATACTATAGAAATATTTTAAGGCTAAGTGAAAACTAGTATACCAAATTTTAAATTTGCTATACTAGCATATACTAACAATAGTTTATTTGAAATTTGCTATCTGATAGCTTTAACTGTACTAAAATGCACTATTAATACTACCCTAACGCTAAGTCTATGGAAGTGTATGAGAGAGGAAAGAGCCTAACACTGACTGCTACCATTTAATGCTTGTGTATATGTATAGACAGTTTACTATATGCATTGCGCATGTATACTATATTGTACTGAATATATTATACCATAGAATAACATGGAGCTTATTTATATAATTTTTAATTAAATAATTATAAATTTTATCAAAAAATTACTATTTTCATTAATACCGCATAATAATTATCTTTATAATAAATATTTTATTTTGTTTGAAAAATTTCATAATAAATAATAATAGCAAAAATAAAAATTAAATTTTAATTTTAATTTATTTTTAATTGAGTTAAAATTTTTATTTTTCATTTTTATTAAACAATAATATATATCTATATTAATAATTAAAAAATTATATTTTTATCTATAATAGTTTATTTTTTATTAATTTTTAAAAATATTTTATTAATTATCAAACCCTTTCCCATGTTATTTCAATAGGGGATAAACATATTTTTTAAAATCTTATATATAATTAATTAGTTAATGTAAAATTTTTTTTAATTAAATCCTTATTTATATATATAATATTTAGTAAAATAAAATATAAAATAAATATTTTTTGATATTTAAATAATGATTAATTTAAAATTACTAAAAATTCATTAATTAACTAATAATTACTCGTTAATAGTATAATACATTTAATTTTTAATTTTATATTAACTTAATTATTAGTTTCTATTTATATATAAAAAATAATTGTTATATAAACAATAGTTTTAAAGATATTAATTTTTAATATATATACCCGATAATTAAACCAACCCGCTTATAAGTTAATTAATTTATAAATTTTTAAAATTATTTATAAATTATATTTATATATTTAATTATGGATATAAAAATATATTTAAAATAATTTTATGACTTATAGTTAATATATTATTTAAATAACCGTTTTTTATTTTTTATCCCGTATAACCGGAGTACGGGTAATTATTTTGGGGTGGGAATTAAATATTAACTTTATAATATAATAATAAATATAATACTAAAATATTTTAATTATATTTATTGTAGTTTTTAAGTTATTAATTTTTTTAAAAAAACCAAAACCGGGAAAATTCCCAATCTCTAGTTTAATAGTTTTCTTATCTAGTTTAATCCAATAAATTTTAAATAAATCAAATAAATGCAATTTAAACTAAATATTTAATATCTATAGTATGGTAACATTAATAAAATTTTGTATTGAATTTTGTTTATTTTGCTCTGGGATTACCCGTTTGGCCACAATTCCCGAACTTACCCGAATAATGGACCGTGTGGCCAGACGGTAGCAGATAGACAAATTAAATTTAGAATATAGATTACAATTTATCTTTTCTGTGACACAGTAAAAATAATTTTACAATATGTCCACCCGTTCGGGTCTGACACCCGTTATTTACCGTAATTTGTGTCCATTGGACAAACGGTAACTGATTGACAATATTTTTTTAATAATTTATGTTAAAATTATTTACTAGAATAAGTCATTAAATTTACAAATTTTTATCACTATTAATTACCGAGATATTTAATTTAAAAGTACCCGTATGTGTCCATTATGGTTACCGTTAAGTACGGGTATTATTTTAAAATTTATTTTTTATAAGCTTAATTTTATTTATTTAAATATCAAAAAATATTTTTATTAATTATTATAGTTTATTTTATATTTAATTAAATATTTATCACGTGATTTAGTGTTGCGTGTTAGTTGAACAATACTGTACATGTATTTAGTTTGATGTCCAACACTGTACATTACTATACAGTATACCACTCCTCTCTAAATTTAGTGCTTATTATATCTAAGCATTATTTATATATATATATACTGTACTATATAATAGTATAATAAAAGTATTGTTAGGTACAGTATGTATGCTATATAAGTACTATATATTATATACTAAAATGATTTTAATTGTTTTTTATACATACATAATATTACGTAATGTCTAGTATGTCATTATTACTACTTATATATTGTATTAGTTAAAATTTGTTTAATTTATAAATTTATGAATTTATATTATATATATAAATATATATAAATTCTATATATTGTATATGCTAGTATATAACATTAATTGTATTATAAATATAAATTTTTAAAAATTAATTTAATTAATTATCAAAATATTTCATAATTTAATTATTATTTATAATTTATTCATTTTTAAAATATAATTTATTTTTATAATTATATTTTATAATATTTTTATTATTTTCTTAAATAATAATAATAGTTTATTGTATGGACAGTTGACTCATAAATATTCAACACACTTACTTGAGTATCTCGAGTATGGCCTGCACTTGATTGACATCAGAGGGAACGGTACGAAAAAAGTATTCATATTTTTGTTTGTTCGATAGTGTCGTACTAGTGGACTGGTAGCTAATTTGCGGCACTTTGAACAGCCGCAACAAGTTGGCCAACTGTATGCTTACGGTACTTGATTGGCCACCGATAACGCCGACCACCCGATCGTAGCTGCCTTCGCGAAACTTTGGTAGCGAACCGTCCATACAGGAGAACTCCTTGTCCACTAAGTGTGCGTTTTTACGTGCAATAAAACCCTATAAATATAATCAATTATTTTTTATTATTATCACATACTGTATATAATAAATAAATTATAGTTTAATTTTTAGAATAAATATTGATAATAGTTATAAACCATATTTCACAATATATTTTTAAAGTACTAATACATAATACAGTTATACATTATATGATTTATTTTGCTATTAAAAATCTATCAATCAATCATATTGGCTAGTATTTCAATATTAGGTATAATTTAATATGTTTTTTTTTGTTATATATATAGATAAAATATGAGACAATAATTTATTAGATAATCTCAATAATAAATATATCTAAACATAACAACAATAAAAAAAATAATTACAATATTTTATTTTATACTGTATTTTGTTCATCACTTTTATTATTATTATTTTTTATATATATATATATATTTAATATATTACGACAATATGATCAATCATTTGAATGGAAATTCAATAATAAAATTTGATGATTACTATTGATAATAATAATAATAAAAAAACAATTTGATGTACTATTGTATTATTGATATTTTTTAGTGTCCACTGTATTGCTATTATTATTATATTTATAAATGTTAAGCAAATATTATTAAAAATAATTATTGGATATTGAAGTCAAACTCGTGTTATAAAACATATATAATTCATGTAATTTACTAAAGCATGATATGTTTATAATATCAATAATAATAATAATAATATCATAAATTGTGATAACAATATTCATAATATATTTTTTTCTGCAATAAGGTTTCCACAAATCTATTTTTAGTGTACAATATATATATACTGAATATATGTTATGTTTATTAATTTATTAATAATTTTTTGTTTATTTATTCTCATCGCAATCGTAATTAAAATAAATAATTATTTAAAAGCTTTTAACAAATTTAATTGTAAATTATACTACAAAAAAACTTTTTTTTTTGTATAAATTATTTAAATAAATATATATTGCCAATTTTATTAAATATATATACAGTTAATATAATTTATATATTTTTTTTTAAAAATACAAAAAATTGATGTCATTTAAAATTATTAAATGCGTCATAAATTCTTTAACATATTTAATACAATATATTCTCTATATTGATACATACTATACTGTATTATATATCTATATCTTATATATATGACACTAAATACGAAAATCATTTCAAATGTCTAATCTCTGTCTGTGAAAGTTAATATTAAATATAATTCAACTAAAATATCAGATTATATATATATATGGAAATATTTTTTCGACAAAAGATTATTATTCAAAAGTATTTTGATTTTTTTTGGTGACAGTCAAACAAACAATCAAACAAAACATTTTTCTCATTTTCATTCACAATAAAAAAAACATTTTGAAAGCAAATAATAAAATTCTATATATAAATAATATATTTATATGTAATAAAAGTAATATAATTAATAAATGTTTATTTAGATTATAATTATTTTTTTTACTTATTATAGTGTGTGTGTGTGTGTGTTTTGACGAGACACACACTGCATGTATGATAAATATATATATAGTGCAAAATCAATCTAAATTTATATCATATTATGAATATTACTATTTTATATTATGCATAACGAAAAAATATGGTTTAAAAATATGAGTTGTTATCAGTGTAGGAGTTTTGAAATTGACATAATTGTGCTGATTTATGACAATTTGTCTTAAATATATACAGTATATATATATATATATATATATATATAGTATATACACTAACTGTTGTAAAATGCATTAATTAATTAATTTATGAATATTATTTGATAATAACAAATTTTTATCTGTCAGTACAGATATTTATTTTTTTAAATACAAATATTAAATATCTATATATAATAATTAATATAAATTAATTTATATACATATAAATAGATAGTCAATAATATGTTGTATAATAATGTGTATATTAATTTATATATTAATAATATCTGAATATATTTAATGATGGTTCAATCATTAATAATAAATTATAAATATTTATAAGATATGAGCCCTGGATATATTTATAACATAATTATAATTATTTATATATATACCATAAAAATTTATATAATATTTAGCAATATGTTGAATACAAGCTATAAAAATTCATAAGTTTTGTTAAATAACATTTACGGTAATAAATTTTATTTTTATTTTTTGAAAGAAAAATAATTTTATGGAAAAATTCCTTTAACCAAAAAAAATAAATTAAATAATTTTCTCTTTCATAGAAAATATCTATAATAATAATAATAATAATTTTTATATAATATAAAATATATATTGAGTCAATCGTAAAATTTGATTAATATTTAATACATAATAAAATAGTAAATTGTAATTAATTAATAATAAAAATATCGTTGAAACTCTAAATTTAATTTAATAGATATATTGTTTTAAATTATTTGTATCAAATTGATAGTTAGTTCATACAAATTACAGTAAATGTAAAATAATTAAAAAAAATAAATTAAATTAACCTTGATAAAATCCATGGTTTGCTCTAAAGCATAGGCAGTACTATCGCACGAGTCCAGTGCCAATAGACCCAGTTTGATGCCCGGCAATAGCTATATACAGTAGAAATTAATAGATAGTAATTGTATTGTAAATAACGATATCATTAAATTGAAAAAAATAACAAACAAATTAAGACAAAAAAATAGTAAAGCAAACAATTAATTAAATTAATTTGTATTGGATATTACATAAATACCAATTAATTGACTTTGATTTTATTGGATGTTAAGATACAACTAATTTATTTATTTATTTATTTATTTATTGATATATAACTCGTGTTTTCAATAAATCAAAGAATTATAAATAAAATATATATAAAAATAATTGTTATTTTTATAAATTTGTTTATAATTATAATAGTTTATAAATATACTGAATATTTGTGTTATGTGTGTGCATATGTATGCATCATTAAAAAAAAGTGTACTAAATTGACAATAATATAAATATATATAGATATTAGATAAAAACATATGACAACTATTTCAATATTATTTCTATTCATTAGATAATTAATTTATATATTTACAATTACTTATAAAAATTAACATTTAATTTATTTATATATATATATATATATATATATATATATTCACAAACAAAAATAATAATAAAACAAACCTTTTTATCGGAGTTAATCTTTTTGATTGTGTATATTAATGCCTCTAATTGTTGTAATCCTTCATCCTTTAGTTTAAACACGGAATATATTATTATTATTATTAGTCAATTCATTAAATAAATAAAAAAAAATATTTTTTAAAAACAAAACAAAAATTATATATAAATTAAAATTAACACAAAAAAACACACCTGAAGTCGGCCGCACTCCCAGCGCTGGTGTCGCTCATGAATGGGAAACATAGCCCCAAGCAGTATATCGCCGGAAAAATTCAGAAACCGTTGTATTGGCCACTGAAAGCCGGCACCCATTGTGGCCACAAACGGCAGCAACGGTACCAAAAACATATTGAACACACAGAGCAAGCTTTTGCGTAACACTTGTGTCGAGTGGTGATCCTTAGCCGATGCCGTCGTAGTCGTCGTCCTCAACACCAACGGTGTCGACATTGAAATGTATATATTATTTTTTAGAAAAATTGGTGAATCGGTTGACCACTTATTGGTGTATTTTTTTAAAGTCAATAACAATACGTCATTGTCGTTGTCGAAGAAGCTATAGTAATGTCGTCTTGATTTTGATGACTACTACTACTAATACTACTATTGATATTCAATAGGTTTCGCAACCGACAAACAAATTGATGATAATTGGAGTCAATTATTATAGTTATAATACTATTCATAGTTTTTTTTGTATATATATATATATATACACACAGTATCAGTGTTTACAGTATTTATTAGTAATTAAATTAGTTATTTTATTTTTTTTGTGATTATATTTTTTTCATCATTGAATTTATCGTTTAGTAAGTAAGTAAAGCATTTCAAATGCACTATAAATTTGTTATTTTTTCAGTTTTAATTAAAAACCAGTCGATAGAAAATATAGTTTATTAGGAATTTATTTTAGTATATATTAATTGTAAGTATTTATTCTAATGAAACCTTATTAATAATATTATTATTATTGCAATTATAATTATTTGTATTTATTATTTGAAATTATTTTTAAACAATTTATGTATATATTTTTTTTAGATAATAATAATTATTAATTAACAATTTAAATAATTTATAAATAAACTATGAATAAACAAACTTAATATTAATTTTTAACATTTTTAGTATTATATATTTTTAAATAAAAATAAATTGCATACAACATTCATTTTGTTGTTGTATACATTTGTATATATTTTTGTTTCATTATTATTTAACAATTAAATAATAGCATAAAATTTATTTTTAAAAATCAACAATTTTATCACTTTAACATTTTAGTTATAGAAAAAATATTTATATAAAGTTGCAATTATATATATATAAATTTGGAAACGTTAGATAAAGTAACAAATATTATTATTATTAGAGAATATTCTGTAACTATTTATTATACAATATAACACAAATTATATTCACGCAAATTGTTAGCATTTTATACGATATACCGGTATATATATATACACTAAAACTGAGTGTCCGTCCAGTACTTTGTCATATAAAACTGCTGTTAAACTGTTTGGACGCAAACTTTTATCTCTCAGTGGATTGTGTCGTAAAATTTAAGAGCAGTCTCTCACTAATAATAATAATATTTTATGTCTACTTTCCTACAGTAATATATTTGTATAGCTCTCTCTCTCTCTCTCTCTCTCTCTCTCTTTCTTTCTATATCTCTCACACATACAGTGTCTCCCATCAGTATTAGTACTCCCATCAGTGATGATGATGAAAGGGGGGGAACGACAGATTCTGCACATGTATGTTATAGACATCTAGACTTAAGAGAGAATTTATTTTAATATCTATCAAATATAATAATGTTTATATTCTGGTGGGAGGGGTATACTGTATGTATGCTATATTTCAGACAAAAATAATTTTTTAGCTATTAATGACACCATCTAATAGTAGATTTATATATATATAAAACATTGTTATATTATTATTATTTTTATTATAAAGTGTTTTGTACTTTTTTGTTTATTTCAATGTACTGTAAAAATGTTGTTATCCAAAGCTATGCAAATATCAAATGAATAAATAATTATATAATTGCTATTTAAAAAAATATATTGTAAATATTATTTTTACAATTTTTTTGTTTTTTACTAACTATTTACTGAAAAATAACATTTAATGTCTTTTTTGTGTTTGTATGTGTGCATACATTGCAATATTTATTTATTTATTATTTGTATATTATTTTATTTAATTGATTATTATTTGCAATTATTATTATTATTTTTTTCTTGTTATTCATTACAACAAAATCATTATCATTTCCGATTATGATTTATATGTATATTTTAACACTATAATACTGGTATATTAATTATTATAATATATATTGTATATATATACGTTAGATTTTTTGAATAGTAGTGTCAATTAAGTTAAAACAAAGTACACAAGTTAAGTGTAATAAATAAATTATTAATCAATTGTTTATTTAATTTATCAGTTTATATACTGTATAAAGTACTATAAATTATATACAGTATTACAATATATAAAAAATTGCTTATCAAAAATCAATAAAAGTGAAAAAATACATTTAGTATTACTAATCATTGATTAAGAGTATTCTTGAAAGTCATATTTTTATACAATACTGTATTATATCAAGTATTTAATTGACATAAAGTTATTTGCATTTGTTTAATCAATTAATTGCACTAAATTATAAATTGCATCAATAAAAATAAAAATTTTATTTTCTATTAAAAATTTTGTCTAAAAATTTTGATTAACATTGCTGTATATAAAGCAGTGTGTGTGTGTGTGTATGTGTGTGTGTGAGTTTGTATGTGTGTATGTTTGTTTGTATGTATGAATGAATGTATATATATATACTGTGTGTGTGTGTTTGTGTGTGTGTGTGTGTGTGTGTGTGTGTGTGTAAATGTGTTGTATATTTTACTAATACAACTATTGCAATGAATTTTAGAAATTTTATTTACACAATTTTTTGATTTAGTCACAAAAAAAATTAATTACTACAATGGAAAAAATTGTTTTGTATAAAGCTCAGGTAGGTTATATGCTAATGTGTGTGTGTGTGTGTGTGTGTGTAATTACTCCTGTAATTTCCGGCAGGATCTCACTGTCATTACAAGGGTGTCTGGGTATTTTTTTGTTATTGTTGTTGATAAAAGTCCAAACCAATGTATTATATAATGTAGATTTATATATATATTACTAATGCATCCAGACATTATCATTCAGGAAATTTTAATTATATAATATATTAATAATTATTAATCAGTATTATCAACAACAACAACAAAAATATTTAATTAACTCCATTTTTTTTTTTAAAAAAACTTTTTTTACAAAAATTTCATTGACGTAAAATTTTATGAATTGTAAATTTTTTTATTGATTCACAAAAAAAAATCTAAATGCTAAAAATAAATTGTTATACCAATTGTTATTATAATATATGCATTATTTATTTATTTTTTAGTATTTATAGCCTATATTTTTTATTTTGTATGTTTGTTAGATTGACTTAAATAATATGATTGTGTTTGATGTACCTAATAGGTATAATAGGTATAAATCATTAAAAAAACTTATTTTGTATGGTATATTGTTTTACAAATAATAATAATAATAATTGTCTTTCAAGATATTAGCTACACTTTAGTTGAATTTCAACATAACTATCATTAAGTCCAAAGGTTTATATCACATAATAATGATGATAGCATTACATAATAGTAATCATTTAATAGTAGTAATACTAATACTAGTACTAATAGTTATAATGTAAAATAACACATTTAATAGTAAATTTTGTGACGATCTTTAATATAYATTTATTTATTTATTTTTATATACTGTATATACAGTATATATCATATTTAATATAATATCAAATAAATAGCACAAAAAATATAAAATGATTTCAACGACATTTCATCACTGGTTTGCAATACCTGTGCGGAGCCAATGGTAGAGCAGGAGAGCTGTTATTAGGCGATGACTGTATGTGTGAAGGATAAACTGCAATCCTTAATAAGTACACATACAGTATATTACAGTACTGTACACTACATACCAGTGCCCACTGATTGTGTTTCTCTATGTATATGTGTGTGTATATATGTGTATGTGATTACAAGTTTGCAAAAAAAGTTGAAACACACCAGTGCTCCGTACAGTTTAAAAAAAGACAACAAAACTTATAGATAGACAGATATCTTTAATTTGTAGCCTTTTTTTTGCAAAAAACATTACCATTTAATGCCCAGACATAACATACACACTCACACACTGTCTATGTGTGACCTGTCTTTCCTCTGCGATTTTGTACTTCAAATGATTGCATATATTATTACTATTTTATAATTCAAAGTAATAATAATTATTATTAATATTAATTTATTTCTAAATATTTTTTTTCATATTACTACTGTACATAAATTTATATAAATCACTTTTTTATTATAATATACTCAATATATATATAATCTATATGTATATATATTTAATGTATTACATTAATGTTTTTTAATATATAACTTAATATTTCAATTTCATATGTTATCATTTAGATATAAATTATTTTTTAAAAATATATATTAATTTCTATATTTCAATATGTGTTTGTGTATTATAATAAACAGTTTTATATATAATATAGTATATACCGGTATATATATATATATTTGTATAAATTTATATATGCAGTATAACTACTATTTCGTAGTTGTATTACTAATATTTATATTAATATATAAAAATTTATATCAAATAATTAATAGTGTATTTCATAGAAATGTTATATAAATTGCAATCAAATATAAGTGGAAACAATTATTATTATTTAGACGAATACAGTTCCTCTATCTCATAGCTCCCTTTCCTCTCTCTCATACAATACTGTATATTATAGCTTATACTGTATTATAGTAATACTCTAATTATTTCATTGTAAACTATAATAATTATTGATATTATTATTCTTAGTATTATTATTATAAATATTATTAAAGTTTGCTTATCTTATCCATTCATTCAGTCAAATGTCAAGCATTTATGCGTTACGTTTAAAATCGATGACTACATGTCTGTCCACTTTAAGGACTGACTGTTCAAACTGTCGATTATCTCCTCCTACTCCTACTCTTCCTCCTCTTCCTCCACATCCATCTACCTGTTCATCTACGATATGTTGTTCATCGCACAATCGTTGTCATCAAACTCTATGCCAAAACTATGAGATACTATCAAAAATAGGCGAAGGAACCTATGGACAGGTATTCAAAGCCAACTGTACGACCACTGGCCGACTGGTGGCCATCAAAAAGATTATCAATCGCTACAAAACCGATGATCACATACACAATGAAATCAATTTGTTGAATAAGATTAAGCACAAGAATGTCATCGAACTGATCGACAAATTTGATTCATCACAGGATTATCGGTGTAGTAGTAGTAGTAGTAGTAGTAGTGATGGTTATGGTAAGCGTTTTGGTGACAAAATGGATGAAATCAATGATAATAATAATAATAACGACGATAATGAAAATCAAAGACCTAGTAGTGGTCGCCAACAGATCCACAAATATCTTGTGTTCGAGTTTTGTGACTTTGATTTGCGTGCAATTCTGTATGAACTGAGACAACGATTATCTTTTGCTGAGATCAAGAATATTCTTCGACAGATTCTCGAAGGAATTGCTTATATACACGATCGGCAAGTTATTCATCGGGATATTAAACCCGAAAATATTTTGGTAGACATTACCGGCCGGGTCAGGATTGCCGACTTTGGTTTTGCTAAAGCATTGCAAACGATCTCATGGAACGGATTCTCGTCCAAAGTGGTCACTCTGGCCTACAGAGCACCCGAACTGTTGGTCAACTATCGGTTCTACGGTACGGCTATCGACATGTGGAGTGTCGGCTGTCTGATGGCCGAACTGTGGTCGCCAGGAGATGGGCCGCTGTTTATGGCCACCGACGAGTACGACCAGCTCATGCAGATTAGCCGACTGTGCGGACCAATCAATTCTGTTAGTTTGTTGGGCGTCCAAAACATGTACTTCATGTCCAATCTCTATTTACCGCAAATGTTTCGCCGCAATGTACGCAAAACGTTTGCCATCCGATGTACACCCGAAACCAATTCTGTGGATCTTTTCGACAAACTATTGTGTCTGAACATTAAGAACCGGGTGTCGGCTACCGATGCCCTTAAACACCCATTGTTTAACACTGAACCCCAAGACTGTGATATTAGTCAAACGTTGAAAACATTTTTAAATATTAATAGTAATAATAATAATAATCAAAGCATTCATAATATTAATAATAATAATGAAAATTTTTATACCATTACTACTATTAATAATAATAATAATAATAATAATAACATTATTGATAATTATGTTAATCATCATAACATTACTGAATTATACTGATTTTTTTATTATTGTGTAATAAAATATTTTTTTTACCGGATAATTAATATATAACTATTTTTATATTTTATTTTATGAGATATAAAAAAATGTTTTTGCATTAATTACATTATTTTATAACATTATAATAAATTATACAGTAGTATGTAATTGTAAAAGATTAATGAATAAAAACATATTTTTAAAAAAAATTATATAAAAATAAGAAAAAATATTGATATTTAGTATATACTATACTTAAAAGTATAATTTAGTTAAAACAAAAAACAAATTAAAACTATTTTTTGTCAACAAAAAAATTCATTATTTTTTGGTAAATCGTATCCACTGATCATTAAGTGATTTGCTATTAATTAAACTTAAACCAAATCTATTGGTCACCAAATTAACAACAAACTCCCGGTCCTTATCAGTCGTCGACTTAAACACTTTCAATGAGAACCTATCGAGTGGAGGACTTTTTCGGTATTGTCGACAAATTGCATGCAAATTGTCGACAATATCCTGAAAAGTGGGCAATCGTTCAATAAAATAGCGATTAAATGGTCGCACTTTCGGACAGTAGTCGATGGCCAACGACTTCAGGACAGGCATACGTGAAATACATGACCCAAACTGAACAATATTGTCTAACTTAGTATAGTCTATAAGACAAAAGAAATAGACGGTTACCGACAAATGGGCTAAAAGTGGGCCATAATTGTCGGCAAAGTGATCCCATTCGGGTCCTAACAGATCGATGCCGTCGTCGACGATAAGTGTCCGCAATCGTGGAAACAGCCGCCTATTTGGCTGACAAAATACATCAATAAAATCGTAGAAAGTGTTGACTTTGATACGTAGGATACGGGCGCAGAGGTCAGTGTTGGCCATCAGGTTATACTTAGACAGATCGTACAAATCCATTGATAGCAACTGTTTGGCAAACTTTGCGAAAATCATTTGCATTGTCTCCCATCTAACAAACCGGTCGTATCCTACATGAAGGCCAGTCACTTGAGGACAGTTAGAATTTATGATGACTTCGAGCAACAGTTCATTGTTAGTATAATAGTCGCAATCAAATGATAAATATCTAACGTTTGGACATTTTTTGATAATATCACTGAAATTTTCAACTAACGATATCATTAGTTGATTGTCTAATGATTTATCAACAGTGATAACAGTGTGACCATCGAAGATGACTCGTTGCCATTGTTTGGACAGACATTCGCAGCGAATCTTGTCGTCGATCGGCAGATACGATAGTATGTGTCCGCACAAGTCATCGCCGAATCGGTCAAATGAGTTTCGGCTATAAGTTTTTGACATTTTTGTTTGTTTGTTTGTTTTCCGGTCAACAAAAATATCAATAATTATTTTTAAGTGATATTATTTTGAAATTAAATTATCAATAATAATAATAATCTTTTTATTAAATAAAAATCTATTATTATTACTACTATTGGGAATAAATTTTTGTATACTAGATTAAACTATCTAAAAACAATATAAATATATATATACTAGGGTGACCTTAATTAACCCTACTAAGTATTAGTATAATATAATTTATATAGAGTACAGTAGAAAATGCGATTATATAGGATATGGTATAAAATAAATTAAAAATAAATTAAGAATATCAATAATTGAACTTGATAAATTAATATATATATATAAACAAAAACACCATGGTATTTTGTTAAGATTTCAACTTATTTATTTTTTTAAAATATACAATTTATTTTATTATGGTAAATATAATATATTATTAGAAAACCACTCACTTTTATTAAATAGTATATAATATATATATCTATTTTATTTATATGTATAAAGTATACAATTTATAAATCCCAATCAAAATTGCATATATGTTTATATAATAATAATTATTATTATAACTATTTTATTAATAAATTGTCTATTTATATATTTATATAATATATTTCTCTAAAACTATACAATTAAATATTCTCAAAAATGTTTTTTTAATAATATACATATAACTTAAAAATAATAATAAGTTTAATAATAACACTTATTAAATATCTAATTTGTGGTATAATAATAGTACTAATAATACTAATATTGCATAAACAAGTTATCAAAAAAATGAAAACTATAGATAATTAAATTGAATTGAATCAAAATAATTGTATAAATAATTTCAAACATATTTTCACAAAAAATTAATATAATAGAAATATTGATATTTTCAATATTATGTAATCAAAATGTGTTAATAAAAATCAAAAATGGTATGAATTGGATGGTATTTGTAATAACAATGATTGGTTGTAATATTTTGTTTGTTTTATGAATTGAATTATTAAATAAATTGTGATTTGAATAAAATTAATTAACAATGTATTTCACACATTACTTAATAATATAATAATAATAATAAATTATGGTTTTGTTTGTTTGCTTATTATCACACATACAGTACAATAGGAATTGTATTACAAAATTAGTTCACAATATTTGTAATTATTATTATTTTTTGTGTTAAAAATATTTCATGAAAAATATCTGTGAAGACAAGATTTGAAAAATAATATGCAAATAATTAATCTATAATTATTATTTTCTTTACATAAAAAACACACTATAAATATATATATATATATATAAATTTTTATAAATTATAGTCAAACATTATTCCTTAATTATAAAAAAAAAACAATTATCAATAGTATTATGCGCTTTCATTATTATTGTTATCATTATTAAGGCCAACTTGGTTATTTATCTTTATTATTGATTTATTTATCTTAATTATTAATATTATAGTTAAGATTATTATGTTATAATTAAATTTATTAATTGGAAGCACTGGTATTATTAGTATTATTATTATGATTAGGAGGCACTTGTATTAAGGCACTGGAGTCAGTGATAGTAATCCAAACTTCGTTAGCATTTTCAATGTCATCCAAATTAAGCAACACTTCGGGACATTTGGTACCGTCCGGGTCGTCGTCGACAGCGGCCACCACTTGGCCGTCATTGTTAACAGTAATCAATTGCTGGAGATCTTGGGTAACAATTAGACCGTCTTTGAGGACATTTAGCTCAAAATCTTTTAGACTGTTAGAGTCGATGATAATCTCTTCGACATTATTATTATTGACACAATCAGTGATTCCACTGTTGATAACATCGTTATTATTATTATTATGAAGATGACTATTGCCACCGGATGTCGATGCTCTGAGATGTAGGTTCACGGCCTGAGAGTCGTTATTATTCGTTTCAATAGTGATGACTTCGGGTGTTTTAACGATCTTTGTCGCCGAAGTCGCCGCCGTCGTCGACAACGATTTTGTGACCAATTTATCACTTATGCCTCCACCGCGAGCCAACTTCTCCAACAATTCTGTGGTATTAATCAACGCTTTGCTATTTGTCGCCGATCTCGTGATACCGGTAGTTATATTCTTACCGGTGCCACCACCACCACCACCACTACCGCCAATGTCATCCTTATTGATTTGGGAATTGATTCGCATTTTGCTCATCAAAACATCTTTTGATCTGCTGAGTATACTGACAGCCAAAGCTTGATTGGCCGCCTCTTTGTCGATCAACTCGTTGTCAGACTTCTCTGACATATCGGCACCACTGAGAGCGACAGCACCGCCGCTACTATTGCTGTCCTCACTGACACAGTTAGCCGAACCGTCCGATAGTTTATGCGACAGTCGGTGCTTAAGCATTGTTACGTACGATAGAAATATTTTATGACATATACTGCATGAAAACGTCCGAAATCTAAACGATGAGCCCTTAGCTGGTGTTGTGGTCGACGGCGACGAGTCATTCCTGTCTCTGTCTGTTGTAGTGTCACCACACGAGTCAACCACCCGTTTTGACTGAGTTTCGTCGGTTGTCGTCTGATTTAGATTGACATCACTTGGATTCGTACAGCTCTGGTCTCCTCCCGATTGTTGTTTTTGTTGTCCAGTGGTGTTCGAGGCTTTAGATTTAATGAATTCCTCCGATGTTTGCAAAATCTGGTCCTGTTTTGTCTGATCCCGTAATAGTGTTAGTACTGTGTCCTCAATTTGACTTCTCTGTGTAATAAAAAAAATCAAAAACAAGTATTAGTATTAGTTTTACCAAAAAAATAATCAATTCTCTAATAACCCGATCACTGAACACTTACCACTGATAATGATGATGGAGTGTAGACCAGTGTCGGCGGCAAATCGGCCTTCAATTTTGTGCCGCCGCCGCCTGGGCTGCCGTCACCGTTGGCCGAGTCCTCAAAGATTTGTTTCTTCTTTTCGTCGATCTGTTGCCGAATCGGACAAATACTTTTGATGTGTTTCCTATAATTAGCCAAATATGTGAACCCTCTCTGACAGTATGGACATGAGTGGTGTTGCGCTAATTATATACAGTATATACAGTATATCGGGGGACGGCATTAGTAAATATGACAGTTCAATATGTGTATGTAATAATAGTTTATGTGTTGTGTATGTATCGGAAATTAAACAAATAAAATGTAAGCAAAACTAGAGGAATAGAAAAGAGAAAGAGAGAAAAAAAACAGAGAAGCAGAAGAATTTTGACAACTCTTCTATGGATGAAAAAGACCACTTAAAGAGGTGGTATAGACACACACACACAAGCAATATGTATAGGATCTGCGGCTATAGGATCAGTAGCCAAGAAAAAAACAATTGGAGACATACCTGGAGACCCTTTGAAGGCAAACTGCGGGTTCTCTTGTTTGACGCGCCATAAGTCAAGCTTTTCATCTTTAGACGAAACACCACCACTACTACTGGTTTCGATCAATACTTCTTCGTCTTCCGCCGCATCATCGCCGCCACCACTACCACCGGTAACAACACTTTTATTATTATTATTATCATCATTAGTGGTGATGTCATTATTGATGATAATTTCTGTGCTTTTGCGGGTGTCGTTGTCGTCGTCCTCAATAGTCTTCGAACTGCTGTTATTTTCTTTGCTATCGCCACCAGATTCTTGACTCTTCTCCTGTTTAATGGTTTCATCTGCAGATAAACTGATCGATTCGTTGACTAATTTTGTTGTTGTTGCTGCCGTTGATGATGACGCCGCCGATGAAGATATAGGCGTTGAGGTCAGTAGTGGTGTTGAATTAGTATTAATGGCTAAATCGTTTTCTTCATCGTTAAGCTGCTTACGAATTGGACATATATTGGTGATATGCTTCTTGAAATTTGCCAAATAAGTGAATATACGCAAACAATCTGGACATTGATGCTCGTGAAGCGATTGATTAGCTGATGATAATGATGACGATGCCGATGATGGTGTGCTGACAATTGCTGAATCGGTGATGGTTGTTGTTGTTGTGGTCGTAGATGTGGCGACAACTGAAGACAACTTGCTTTGTTGTCGACTAGCGCGCGATGGACTTTCCTCATCGGGTGGAACTGATACTGTCGACTCATCGATAATAGGTATGACTTCTTTATGTTGTTGTTGTTCTACTGTGTCCTCGTATTCCATGTCCTCTTCTTCTGTGTCTTCATTGAGAATATCTTCAGTTTTATTGTTTGATTCAGATTTGTTGTGTTTTGTACTCAATGGTTGTTGACTTGTTGTCGTATTCAACTCATCCGCTATTTTTCCGCCCGTTTTATTAGTATTATTGCTTTTTGACGGCGAGTCGGCAACGCTTGACTGGTCACCACTGTTGTTGTTAGACTGATGTTGTGAACTCCTCAGTGTTCGCTTGAATTCATTGTCCGATTTCGGTGATGTCATTGTTGCTGTCTTTGCTGGTGATGTCGTTGTTAATGTCTTTGCTGGTGATGTTGCTATCAACTTCTTGTTGATGGTGTTATTATCGCTGTCTTTGACGACACGCTTACAGGACATCTCGTGTTTGGATAGCGTGTCCTTATAGACAAATTTTTTCGTACACTTCTTGCATGAGTATCGTTTCGGAAGACTGGTTTCAATGACTTTTGTCGTCGAATTGCTATCATCTTTGACAACAACAACATCAGCTGCCGTACGGTCGGCGGTAATATCGCGGACAACTTCTTTTGGCGATTTTTCATCGCATTTTGAATTGTTTTCGTTGTTGTTATTATTGCTATCATTTGACTTATTCTTGTGGACCAACAACTCTTCGACATCGATCTTCGGCGTTGTCTTGTTGTTGCCATTCTTCGCTAATCTGCGCCGGCGTTTCGGACGTCGCACTTCGTCTGAATTGATTTGTCGTCGTTTTCCCGATCGGGTCTTCGACGGCGACAATGGTGACGAATAATCGGTGGTCACCTTTTCGGTGGCGTTCGACGAGAAGCTACATTCGGTAAGAGTCGAATCATTCGTTGTTGTTGTTGAACTGGAAGTATTAATCATTGATGAACTAGTAATGCTGGTGTTGTTGGTAGTGATGATGTTTGCTGTTGTGGTTGAAGGTGTTGTTGTTGATGACGATAATGATGTTGTTGTTATTGCTGTTGTAGCGCTGACATTGGCTGAGATCAGCTGTTGTGATGATACCGATGATGATTGACTAATAATGGTCTGCTGTTCCTGTGTTGCTGTGATTCGCTTCTTGGATGGCCTATTGTGAGCGCACTCCAGTATATGATTGTGCAGTTGACCTACTGTTCTGAACGATTGCTGACATTTTGTACATTTCATAGTCGCGTTGTGATCATCGCCACCGGAAGCTGTGGTGGTGGCGGTGCCGTCGCCAACTGTGGCCACGTCAGTGATGTCCATGGAGTCGCCAGTTTTGGCCAGTGTCGGTGCCGGACGACACCTGTGTAGCAAACCTTCAGCGCAATGGTACTGCCAAAGTAGTAACTGTGCGGGAATGTCGTTGAAGGCGTCGACCTCCAGGTATGTGCACTCGACATTCGGATGATTATTTAACTCGTGATCGGCCATCACATCGGCTGAGATCTTATGATGACAAGCGGTACAAATAAATGATGACTTGTTTTGTGATTGCAATTGTTGTGGTTGTTGTTGCTGTTGCTGATCAACAACTGATACCAAATTAGTTGTGTCGTTGTTATTATTGTTATCGTTGTCGTCGTTGGATTCGACAACAAACGGCCCAAACTTTGTGCGATTCTCTACTCTATTCAGATTGCAGTCGAAAAGATACTCCAGTTTTTCGGTATTGGCCGACACGGGTGGCGAACGTTCGTTTAGGAAGTCTTCGGGAAAGTTATATTCGCTGAGATTAATGTCGCGATTATTAGCTGCGGCGGCTCCGGTGCTGTTGTCGTGGCGACCAAAATGATGATTGAGTATGACTTTGTGGCTAAGATCTGGTGACGAACCGGCCATACCTTTTCCATCGACAAAATACAGAAGATTTTCGGCAACTTTCTGGGCCAGTGTCCGATAGAATTCCATTTCGTAGGCATTGCTGCGCGGTTCGGTTAGATCGCGGTCGATGTAGGTTTCGGTAGTCAATCGGGAACAGTTGCGGACAGGTGTCGGCCGGTGTGCTATTTGTTTGTGATGTATAAGTTTGCCGTACGTCAGGAATCGTCGATAACAAACGGAACAATGAAAGTAGGCTTGAAATTGGTTTGTCTGCGACATCTGGCTGTTGACAGTTGTCGAGCCGTAGATTACCGACAGATCCATTGGCGCATTGTTTGCCACCGATTGACTGCTGTTGTTGTATTTGTTGCGACTTTTCAGACCTTTTCGTTTTGTTCGCAACTTTTCGGTATTTTCACGGGACGTCTTCTGGTGTTTTTGACGCAAATGTTGTGTCAATTGTTTTTTGACAAACAAAAACTTGTGACAGAATCCGCACGGATGGTAACATTCTTTATGCTTTTTGGTCACATGTTTTCTTAGCTCAGCGTACGTCGGGAACAGTTGCGTACAGCGCAGACACTTATGCTGTGGAACAGTATGTTGTTTGGAAACTACGGTTACTGTAGTTGTTTTTGTTGTTGTCTTCGGCGGTAAACCTGTTGAAAACCTGTTGCTGTTGTTGTTGTTCTGCAACGATAAATCTGTCACCAATTGGCAATCTTCTTCTTCTTCGTCGTCGACTTGATTATGTCCGTCATTATACTCTTCTTCGTCGCCCTCAAGCCGTTGCTGTTGGTTCGGGTGTTGACTTTTTTCGTGTCGTTTCCGGTCGACTATTGTCTGAAACTTTTTATTACAATGCTTACAACCGAACAGCCGTTTGCCCTGATGTACGACCTCGACATGTCTGACCAGATTGTGGCGCTGAATGAACGACATGTTGCACTGAGAACAGGGTATGCGAATCGGTTCGATGGTTCCCGAACTAGTATTTCGGTGACAGTCGTCCACATGAGACTTGACAGCTGGCAAGTCATCGAAATATAATACACACGAATGACAACAGAACAGCTCAGGCATCGGATGATAGGATAGGTCGGTGGGCGGCGGCTTCGGTGGTCGTGAGGCGCACTGTTTGCGCCACTGTTGTAGCGAAGCACTGGCCGCCAGATTGATGCCGCAATTGGTGACATCGGTTTCGCACAGATAGCCATAGTTGATATGCGACCGAATGAAATGACGTTTCAAACTGAACGAATGTCGGTAAACGGCGCCACAAATGTCGCATTTGTAGAGCTTCTTCCCGTGTTTGCCTTTGAAGATATGGTGGTCCATCATCTGGAACTGATACTCTCCAGGCTTAGCCCGAACGGCCGCAATCTCCGATGATGACGCAGCTGTTGCCGATGCACCGCCATCACCACAACCAGCGGCAGCCGCTGACTGATCGCTGGCTATAATCATAAACTGGTCGACACTGGTATCGCTGCCCCGATAACTGTGGTGTTGATGATGATTACTATTGTCGTGATTGCTTCCGTGTCCACTACCGCTGCTGTCGCCTCTATTGCCGCCGCGTCCAGAGCCGCCACCGCCACCACCAGCACTGACCTCGTAATCGTCGCATTCGGTACTGTCCTCATCGCCGTCGTCGTCATCATCCGAGGCCATCATCTGTTGGTCCATTGAAGGCGAATTGAGTGCCTGTTTGATCTCTTCCTCAGTAATCCGATGGCCATCAACTACTTCGTCGTCTTTATTGTTGACAATAGCCAACAATTGTTGCAGATCTTTGTCTTCATCGGCCATTACTCCCCCTCCCGACAAAAAAAACGGGAGTTTTATTACTTTTCACTACCAAATGGATAACACCTTTGGCTGAGAGACTTAAACCTAACACTCAAACTATTGGAGAGCCAACTATTTGATAGCGACTATACATTTATATTACATACTACTAGTGCTTAACTGTTCACTGAGTGAGTAGTAGTATTGGGAACACCATTTAGGATAGCAATAGGAATAGTAGTAAAGGCCTCCAAAAAAAAACCTAATGGAGTACACTGTTGTCGCGGGACAGTTGTGTGCGTTATGAATGTGCTTTAATGGACAACTTTAGACTGGACTACACCATCACCACAAAAAAACGGCTGTCCTCTAACAGCGTTAGGTTAGGTTAGATAACACTCACACACACACAGAAAAAAATGTATCGCCAATAGACACGTATAGAGAGATAGAGAGAGAGTAGTACTCCATTAAACAGCACTACTGTTTTATAATATATGTTTGAGTGTATGTTATATACGCTATGACCTACAATACAGATATATATATATACTCACTCCTCAACCAACTGTCCCGCAGTGAAACCTCCTTTCAGGGGGTAATAGATTTTTAGGTATGAGCTGTAAATGTATGAGTGTTTGCTTGCTCAGGGAGATAGAGAGTAGAGTAGAGTTTATGGTGCAGTGTGTGTGTGTGTGTGACTGTAGTTTTCAAGCAAACAGTTTTCCAGTTGTTGCGCTGTTATCACACCAGCAATGGTATTATTGGAGGTGCCGTTTGGGGTAAACTTGTGAGTTTATGTATAATATGTATGTATGTGTGTGTGGGGTACACAACCAGTCTGTCTCTAAATATTATTACTACTACCAGTGCTTGCGATATCACTGGTATACTGTAGTAGTAGTAGTAGTAGTAGTAGTAGGCATAGACACTCTCTGTATGTGCACTGCACTGGAATCTGACTTCACTTGACTCTCTTTCCTCTAATATAATACTCTCTGAGCTCTCAAATGCTTTTACACCCCATTCTCCATACATGAGCTCCACTCTAAATACTATAGTATACATGAGCTCTCTCTCTCTCTCTCTCTCTCTCTCTCTCTCTCTTTCTGTTATCTAAAAATAAAGTTAAATGAAAACTACTAGAAATGATAGTTAAAATATTGTGTTGACTACACACTGTATATTAGTGGTGAATAAACATATAATTTATATATAATAAGTTTGAAACTGAAATAAAATGAAACAAAACTAAATAATAATAATTTGCACACAAAATGTTTTAGTTTTAGTTTAGACTATACACTGAAATGCAATGCAATCTACAGACAAAAAAACATACAAAAAAAACTTGTGATATATTTGTTGTTAAAAATTTTTATATTATATGATATATCAATAAAGTTGAATGAAAGTTGTCGTCGTCGACGACAAACATTTATAGCACATATACCACAGTATGTATTACAACACCACACCAATAGATTATGGGGTCGGGTATGTATGTGTGTGCGTATGTGTGTATAAAAGCTATATGTGTTTTCAAATAAATATAATTAGATATATAGTTATAAACAAATAAGTTTTTGTTTCTCTCTCTCTCTCTCTCTCTCTCTCTCTCTCTCTCTCTTTATTTATTTATTTGCAGTATTTATTTATATATAATACTGTATATATATCAGTATATTCAGTGATGATCAGCAAATAGCAATCTTCAATGTTATTGTGCGCTATGTTATGACATACATGTATCCTATAATAATAAAAAAAAATGTTTAACTTTTTAATAATATACAGTATATCATATATAATATATGTTTCAATTCACACATACTTACTCTAACTGCTCTCTCTCTCTCTCCCTCTCTCTCTCTCTCTCTCTCTCTCTCTCTCTCTCTCTCTCTCTCTTATCTATTGAAATTCATTTGCATTAGTATTGCTCTCTTTCTCTTATTATTCCCCATATCCTATATGATAGAGAAAGTGAGAGAGTAGTCTCTCTATAAACTCTGAACCCAAATATACTAAAACTTACTGTAATAATAATCAGATAGATATATAGCTAGAGGGCCTCCAAACATACTCTCCCTATCTCTCTCACACACACTATGTATAACTTTTAGACTATAAGCATATATTTAATGTGCATTTAAAGGTAAGCTTTTCGCTTTCTGTCTCTCATTCTTTATCGTTGACGACCCCTCCCGTCCCAATCCCCACCGAAATACTAAATAAAAGCTAAAGAACATGTATTTGTAATATTATTATAAAAAAAAAGTTTTGCACAAAAATTTTAATACCATTACTAAACATATCTTTGACTCTCTCTCTCTCTCTCTCTCTCTCTCTCTCTCTCTCTCTCTCTCTCTCTCTCTCTCTCTCTCTCACTCACTCACTCACTCACTCACTCACTCACTCACTCGTCATATATGTGAGTGAGTGATTGGATGTGTGTTAGAGAGAAAGAAAGAGAGAGATACTAAATACCCCTTAACCATAATGAACAACAATCCACAGTCCTATGATTGAGTCTCAGCTCATGGAGAGAGAGAGAGAGAGAGAGAGAGAGAGAGAGAGAGAGAGAGAGAGTGATTGAATTGTGGGACTGGCTATACATCAATGACTGATTAGAGATTATAAATATGAAAAAGTATGGCAAATGTGTTCATCGCTTTTATCCAAAACGGATCAGTAAATGGAGTGTCAAAATATATTTCTAATAAAATGATTTATTTTGAAAATCAATTATTTATTTTTATTTATTTATAATTATTTCTATTTATTTAATACTTTTGAAATTTGTTGACAACTTAATTTTTTATCGCTAATTATAGGATTTATTTTTTTTACATATTAATAATAATTATAATAATATCATTCAAATACTATAGAGTATAGTATTAATAATAATAATTAATAATAAATCTATTCATTTACAAACATGTTTTGACAAAATACTGTGAATAATAATATTGTAATAATTGTAATAATGTAATAATAAAAGTATTTTAATAAAAAACAATATAAAAATGCATTTTTTAAAAATCAATGATTCAGCAAAACGTGTAAAAATGTATAAAAAAATAATAAAATGTTTAGATATATGAAAATATATCTTATAGTTATAGATAATAAAAAAAAGTATAGAAATTATTTAACAATTAAATGATATGATTTTTGTTTATAAACTTTCAAGTTTTCAAAATTGGCAATATTTTTGTTTGTTTGTTTTATTTAGTGAACACAATATATTGAATAAATGCAATTAAATTTTGTGCAAAAAAAAATTATAAAAACAAATATCAAAATATATATATATAAAATAAAAATATTATGAAATCTTTGAGTTTGAATATGAAAATCAATACTTTGCTTATATACTTGTAATACTTTACTGGTATATAATATACTGTAAATTATAGATAAAAAAAATTATTAAAAAAAATAAACAATTTGTCAAATATTTTCACAAAAATATTTGTCAAATATTGTCATATAAAATATATAAATATATTATAAATTAAATATAATATTTCAATATTAATAAATAACAAATGAGTCTAAAAAATAAAAAACAAATTTATAAAATAATATTATTTCTAAAACTTTGTCACTAAAAAACACACCAAAAAAAATCTCTATTGTGTTTTGCAGCCATCCTTTGGTTTCTTTTTCTTTTCCATCGAACTGATCCGTCGCTGACCCTGGACTGGCATATAAGGTAGTACTGGACTGGTAGCTGATGTTGAGGACGACATCGTCGACGATGCCATTTGTGTCCTATTTCGTCGACTCTTTGGTTCATCAATTGGATAATAGTTGTCTGGTATACTGGGATCGTCATCCGGATCGTAATCGTTTAGATGATAATTGTGGTGATGTTGTTGTTGTTGCTGCTGCTGATGATGATTAAGTTGTTGTCTCCTTTGATCAGTAGTCGATTGTGGACTATCATTTGGCGATGGCATAGGCGATACTTTATATACTTGAGCAAAATGTAGACCAGTTTGCTCGATAAAGTCGTCAACACTTGACTCCATGTCTCCATTAGTTGCAGAGGGAATGTCGTGTCTGTTTAAAGAGTTGTTGTTCAACAGTGGATTCGATAGGACAGTCGAGTTTGGTTTGTATGTCGGATCCAAAAACGCTGCAATATTTGTGTGATAAGCTGTCGCCGGTTGATTAATCTCTTCATAGGTTATGCTATCGGTATCTGAATTATGGCTATTGAGCTGTTGTCGGCGAGCGGGTGCGGCAGCGACCGGCAAACCGTATAACTGTCTGTGCGTCGAATTGCTATCACTACCGCTGCCACCATCACCCCTGCTGTAAACACCACTCTCTTCTTGTCGCTTCTGTAGAGCCTTATGTTTAGCCCGTTCTTTCAGTCGTCGCAGTCGTTCCTTCTCTTGTTTGTGCAGTCGTCGGGCAATCTCGTAGTCCTGGGCTTCGATTTGAGCCAACTTTCCCTTATCAACAGTACTCTTGCGTTTGATCTCCTGTTGCTGCAACAGACGGGCAATTTCGGCGTCCTGTTCCTCGAGAAATATTCGCAACTCGTCGGGTGTTAAGTCATCGGGCGGTTGCATACAAAACTCGGACAAATCCAGTTCGTCCTCCGATAGGGCACCACCACCACTGTTGGCACTGTTCCTCCAATTCATCCGATCAGCGGAAACGACACCACTGTGTGAAGCAGAAGCAGTAGCGGCACTGAACTGTTGGTTATCACTGTCCGTACCGTCCGACTGCGACATCCGACTGTGTTGATGATGGTGTGGTGGGTTTACCACATGTGTGACATTCAACTGTGCGCTCAGTTGTTCGACCTGTTGCTTCTCGCGCTCCAATCGTTTGCGTACAAGTCGTGCCTTATCTCTGGCGGCCAACTGTTTGGCCAGTCGTTCGTCCTCCTCTTCCGTACGCCGTTGACTGGACTCTTGTTCCATAAGTCGGCGTTGCATTTCACGAGCCAATCGTTCGTCTTCGTCGTACTGATGGTCAAGCAATCGTTCGTAACTCAATCGTACGGCTGTTGCTTCTTCTTCTTCGTTTCGTTGCAATCCTTTGGCAATTGGCAGATCTTCGCGAACCGTACGGCTCTTATTGCGATTGCCCTCATAATGTTGGCTAACTGTTCTCGTTAGTCAAATAAATTGAAATGAATACAAAAACAATTTAATTAATAAATAGAAAAAACAATAGTTTAATAGACACAACATTAGGACAGACAGACAGTCAGTCAGATAATTAAACAAAAAGGTGACTCACTTTCCTGATTCTGTAACTGATAGGCCAGTACTCCGTCTTCACGTACTAACCATTCTTTGCAAACTATTATCAAACAAACAAAAATTGGTATTAAAATTATATTAAAAAACTATATTATTATCATATAAAACATTAATGAGTTTTTATAATAATAATAATATTAAAAGGATATACAAAGTATATAATTTATATTTATATATTATATGTTAAAACAATTAGTTATTAAAATAATAATAATAAAATAATAATAGCCTTCAAGTCGTCACAGTTATGCGACACTATATTATTACCACTAAATATCATTTAAATCTGTATATAATTTATTGTATTTATCATTGTATCTCTTAATATACGGCTACTGTTTTATTTTTAATATACAGTAACAAAATTAAAATAGCATTATGTGACAATTGTCTATACAATATTTTTTAATAATAAAAAAGAAACTGTTAAGGTTTGCACCGGGAGGTCATATAATATCCGATCACACACACATACACACGCACACAACTAAGCCAACAAAATAAAACATATATCACTTTTTCATATATTATCTTTTTGTAAATAATTTCTATAATGTGTTTTATGTATGTTTCTATCAAAAAATGTTAGAAACAAAAAAAAGTTATTCAAAACTTTTTCTTTTATTAAAAAAATCAAATAAATTCATATGTAATCAGTTTTATATTATAAAATAATTTTTTTAAGATTCATATTTCCAGTGCATATTCACAGATAACACACTGTTTATAAACACATTATTATTATTATCTTGAAAAGCATATCATTATTACATATTTCAAGTGTGTATGTGTGTGCTGTTAGCTCATCATTGCATACATACATACATATAAATTCACGGAATCCTCTCTAAACTACAGTACAATCATATTATATATGAAAAACTAAAAAAAATATTTTCAAAAGCGTCTCATATCCGGTCAAAGTATATAAAGTTTATGCTTAACACAGATTATAGCATATCTTGAAATACAATACAATATATAATAACAACAATAAAACTTTATATACAACTGTTATTATTATTATTATATAATAGACAGTATATAGTTTTATATGTAACCTTAAGCAAAAAAATACAATAAGATATATACCCGTCAAGTCTGACAATTTTAGTTTTATTTTATATTTTTTCGTGAAATAATTTATCACAATTAGTCACTATTCACTAATTAGTCACAAAAATACTATTATATTTATCAAAAACAATTTAGTCTATCTATCTATAACTTGAGGCTAAAGTTATTTAAAGTCCTCTCAATAAACAAAACAAAAAAAATAATAAAAAATAAATACATATAATAACTACACTTATATTAACTTCAATGAACTAAAAAAAACTATAGTAATAGTAAAATCTATAGTATAACTAACTAAAGTCACACAATTTAATGGGGGAAACATATATATAAGGGGGTAGAGTAAGAGAGTGCTCTGGTGACACCTCCTTGAAATAATAATAATAATACTGGTTTTTCATAGTTGTCCTAACATTTCATATGTGAATTGCATTCAAATAACTAGAAAATAATATTTTGTTTTAAAAAAAATTATGTAACCATTATATATAGTATATAAAAGAAATAATATTTCAGACTCGACTAAATCTTCAATAATACCGTATATATTAATTAAAACTTAAATTACATAAATTTTAACTATAATTATTAGAAAACACAATATATAATGTATTATTTTACAAAAATATTTCTAACACGAATTTTTTTTCATAATTGATTAATTGAAATTATAATAATAATTATTTTTTTTTTTAAATTATAATTTGCATACAACTGGTTATTTGCACATAAAATATAAACACAGAGTCAATGGGATTGGCTTTTCTATATAAACAAACTAAACAAAACAAAAAATCTATAAAATCTATTAAATTAAACACAAAACAATTTAATGGGTTTTTTTTGTTGTTCATTCAATACAACAAAATTATAAGTTAAAACATTTAAATATTAATTAGTGCCAACAAGTGTCCAAACTATTGTATATTACATTATTTATTATTAATAATTTAATTTAAATTAAACCTGTAGTCTTAAATACAAATTCAAACTTTTTTCCCAAAAAATAAATAAATAAAATAAAATAACTAACAATTTTTTCCCTAGAAAAATCTACCTGTATAAATTACTATAGTATTTAAACTATCAAAAAACAAGCATTTCAAATATTTTTCTATATAATGTACAGTATATATATATATATATATATAAATGCAAACAAACTCATAAAATTATTTTGAGCCAAAAAAATAAAAAATAAAAATATTTTAAAGATGACTAACCGGAAAATGTTTAGCAAAAATTTGATAATAGTTTTACACTTCAAGATAACTGACTAAACTATGTGTGTGTGTGTGTAATACACTGTCTGTATTGATATATGTACAGTAAGTTTAGTCAGTTGAATCAATTACAATACCTATACATACATACAGTAAATATAGTACTTMTATATAAATTATAACAACAATTATTTCAAAATACATACAATAWATATATATATTGCCATAAATATTGCTAAATATCATGTTATGACATATCATAGATTAACATATATTTTATTTATTTATTTATTTCAAAGTTTATAGACATACCTGTCAATTCAATAACTGATACTAAATTATATGCTAATATATTTAAACACATTAATATTTATATATGCATTTACATGGTACAGTTAATCAATTATACTTTATAATATAAAATTTATTTAATTTTTTTTTTTGTGCAAATATTTTATAAAAATTATTTAATTTAGTATCTAAAGTAGTAATTTTTATTATTATTTTAAATTATTTTAAAAATGCGTCTATAAATTGGATAATTTATCAAAATAAGTTATATATATATATATATGATGGACAATAATTTATCTAACAATTTAAACATCAACTAGTATATTATTAACTATCTATTTTTAAAATTTTTTATTTATAGATAAAAACAAAAAATTAAATCTAATTACAATTGATGCCCACATATATATATATAATTTAGTGATTGCGGGATACATCTAYTTAAAAAAGTTAGTGCACTATTGATAAACTCTAAAATTACTTTATTTTATCAGTTTTATTATATAAACCTTTTTTTTATTATTATTCACTCAATTTTTATGTATATTTATTAGTGTGTATGTATGTGTGGGAAGTCTATTAAGTTATTTTTTTCCAAATGTGTTTTGATAAATAACAAAAATAAATAAAATTGAATTTAATATAAAATATAAATTATCTGTATACATATACAATATAATTTCATATATATATTTTATTATTATTATCACCAGTTTATTTCAAAAAACCTTTATTACAACTTAATTTTCACGTAAATTCGCTTTTTGTTTGTTTTTTGTTAACATTATAATACAGTAAAAAAACTGTATTTAAAATACAGGAATTATCATTATGTTTCAATAGTCAAGGCTTTTCATTTAAATTACATTTACTAATAATGGTAATAACAATAATAATAATAATAATATTTTAATTTATTAATATGAAAACACAAATAATACATTATATATTCAACAACAATAATAAAATAAGAGTCAATTATATACATATATATATATATATGTATGTAATTTATCTACTATACAATATAACTTTTGCTAAATAACTAATTTTATATATATGGTTATACAGGTGATAAAAAAATATATAATCAATAAGCTTAACACTTAAAAACACTTATATATATACTATATAAATGATTATGGTATCAATGATTTATATAATAATTTAAATTTTATATACATTATCTTATAACACAAAAAAAAACATATTTAAAAATATCGTAACCGACAAAACTAATTGAAATAATTAATAATAAAAATAAATAAATTCATAGAGTATTATTAAAAAACATATAATAAATAAAATTTTTAAAATTTAAAAATAATAATAAAAACTATAACTGTTTTTATTATATAAATATAAACCAGAGGTCAACAAAACATTTGTCACATAATTTAGAGCATTTGATACAATCAATTGCTTTCACTACACACACACACTCACAAAAAAACTAAATACAATAATAATAAATAATAATAATACTGAAAACATATATAATGAAAAAGTTTTATTAACTTTTTTGTTGTTTGTATAAAACGATTTTTAAAAAATATATGTATTCTATACAATATTATTACTAAAACAAAAATAAACTAAAAATATCGGTTGCTTTCAATTAAATTAATTGGTTTACAATTTGGTTTATTGGCTATAAACCAATAGTATTATTATAATATAAAAATATAATTTAAATAATAAAATTGTATTTTTAATTAATTAAAACCTGTACATATAAATTTATAACCTCAATCATAATCTAACTTATTTTAAAAAATTAATATAAAATTTTAATAAATTTGCTTATTTATTAAATTAAGAAATAAATTCATGTATTAAAATTAATTTACACATTTACTAAATATAAATATTATAATATAAATATCATATTTTTTTAGTAAAACATCAAATAATAAATTCAATAATTTTGTTGTTGTTGAATAAAATACCTGAATTTTATCATTGATATTAAATAATTTTAATATTTATTCAATTTTTCATTTAGTTGTATATTATCGATGAGATCAAGTAATTAATAATAAATAAAAATATCTGTAAATTTAATTACAATTATTTATTATTATTATTATTACAAAAAAAACTATATATCATATATAGTTAGATCTAACTGTCCCTAAAATATATCATATAATCGTTAAGTATTTTTTGGGTTTAAATTTTAGGGACATTTAGATATAAAATAGTTTTTTTGTTGTAAATAATAAATAATTGTAATTAAGTTTTTTAGATATTTTTAAAAATAAATTTATAAGATATTAATATTATATAAAACCTAATGGATAGTCAGTCAAATCAATTAATAATAATAAGTAAACAATAGTTACAAACCTCGACCCACCCGTCCCTCGGCGGCTAAACCGTTAACGGCCTGATGATCATCGCCGACACCACCGACGGCACCGACACTGTCGGCCATTGATGTGATCCTACACTCGGCCATCAATGCATTGACGATTTAGTGGTGACAATGCAATACATCAGACACTGGATCCGATCCAATCAATCAATTAATCTCTAATAGACTCAGTCAGTTGAGTTGAGAGGACAGTTGTGTCAAAACAAAAAACAGGTAATGTTGTTGTTATGAGGTTTTGATTGCATAAACACATAAAGCACTGACTTTTTTGTTGTTGTGTTGAAATGTATTACAAAAAAAAACACAACAAATGTTTTATTATTTATTTATTATTATTTTTTTCACAGAGTTTTTGAGCCCAAAACCAAAATCAAACGCTTCAATGAATACACTGTTTATTGTTTGTGTCGATTACAGTGTAGTAATAATAATACAGTACTCTATTGAGTCAACTCTCAACACAACAATTAGTATACACTGTATTACATGCATTGACGTAAACTAGAATCGAGAAAAAAATAATATTATTAAAACTATAAAAACCAAACCGAATATATTTACAACAACAACAACAACAAAAATAATACAAATAAATTCAAAATTAAAATAAATTTTAACAGATTATAATACTAAAAAAATTTTTAATTAAATAAATAATTATTTTTATTTTGAAAAAAATTAATCCAATTAATTAAAAAAAATTCTATTTAAACCGTACCCATTTTTTTTTTGAAAATAATAGTTGACCCATCTAGTCGCTGTTTGACAATACACAATATTAGTGTGCATTGCATATCTAGAATGACAAACTATACAGAGGTTCTACCTGTATAATACAAAAATAAATTGTATAATTTAGAGTCATAAATAAATTTAAAATAACATATTAATTAATTAAAAAAATTTAAAAATAATTGACATATGGCCTAAAAAATAATTATTTAATTGATAGCTAAAATTTTAAAATACAAAATTTATAGTGTAATCTACAGGTATATAAAAACTATTTGGTTAGTCTATTGTTTAGTTATAATGTTTAGTCAACTGATGGCAGTAACTGTACAGTACTGTAGAATGAAACTTAATAACATTAGCAATAAATAACGTTATATTTTTTATGCATTATTATTATTAAAACACATTAAATACATTGTAAGTTACAATTTGTAACTAATACAAAAAATTTTAGGGTACAATATATTGACGTACGTTATTAATGGATTGTTTGTTTACTAATTTTATTATATAAATAAAACAAAAATTGATTGCAATTTGCAATTTCACTGTTAATATTGCAATAATAATAATCCATTGATTTTATTGTATGTTTTTCTTCTATACATTTCTATAGGAAATAAAATAAACAAACAAAACGTATTAACGATAAACAAACAAAAAAGTGATAAACCATTTGATAAGTCAATCGCCGACTATTGGACTGACTGACTGACCAACCGATAGTCTGGTCAGCGATTTGTTTACTTATTTTTGTTTAAACTCCCGAACTTGTCTAGTGTTGGCCACTACTTGTCCGCAACAATTATGGTGTGCATACCGTGTTTCATAGCACCCGTACTGATATTCGTATGGTTCAAGTTTATCGAGCCGTTACTGCGGCCACTGGTGGCCCGCATATGGGACAACTATCAGCTGCCGAACCCGTTCGCCAATCTGACCTGTCCTATGCCGCAAAAACCCGGCACAAAAGGAGTTACGGCCACCACCACCACCGATGCTGCCAAGTGTCCCGTTGCGCACAATACGGCCACTACCGATGCTGCTACGGCAGAGCCGACGGCTCCCGAGTCGGCCACTGTTGACGAGTCGTCCGGCGATCACAAGAAAGAGTTATAGAAAAAATATGTTTTTAATTTGTTGTTTTGTTTTTTAATTAAACAAAAATTATTTATTAATTTTTTTGTTGTTGGTATTTATTATATTGTGACCAATTTTTTTTTAATTACCATAAATTGTTTGTCCATTTAAACTGTTGCTACAGATATTGCTTAATACATAATAATAATAATAATATAAACCGATTCACACACACAAAAAATGTTGTATTTGTTTGTTCATTGCTTTGATATAGTTTACAATAGTTTTAAAAAACTAACTAAAAGTTTATATTTAACTAAAAGTTATTATACTTTATATTATATGATTAAACAATCGTATTATAAACTGTATTAATTTTTTATTTGCTTGTAAATGATTTTGTGATTATATTAAAATTAAAAAAAATCATTTATAATAAAACATTTTTTAAAACTCTGTATTATGGTAATTATTTTTAAAAAAAATCAAATTAATGATTAATTCAAAAAAAATATATAACTTATAATTAATTGAGAAAAACTAATATTTTATTATACAAAAATAAAATGATAGTCCAAATAAAACAAATGTTACTTTTCGATAGCATTTCAACAAAACAGTCAATAATATATTTATAATAAAAATTCATTATTTTTATTCATATTTATTGTTTGTTTAATTTATATGACTGTAGAAATAGTTTTTTTTAGAAATAGAAAACACACAAAAAAAACAATTTTTAAAGAGTTTATATAATTTAATGAACAATTTTGTTTGCATTGCATTGCATGTGACAAAACAAATTATAAAAAAATTAACTAAAACAAAAAAACAACTATTTTTACTGTAAGAAAATAGTTAATAAACATAATTATTAAGAAATTATGTTTATTTTGCTTTAACTATATTTACTGTATATAAATTGAACTTAAAAATTTGTTTAATTTATTTTTTGACTTTTTTTAAAAAAAAGAAAGAAAGATAGCGATGGTGTTTTGTTGTTGTTGTTGTACCTCATCTTCCTCCTCATCATCGGATGGCAATGAGTCCCGATTCCATCAGTTTGTAGATCTTTGACTGTATCTCCGGGTTCTTCAGATGTCTAGAGARAGAGAGAGAGAGAAAAATCCAAATGATTTCAAACAAATACAACAACAAATAATCAATTATTTAAATAAAATCAAGCAATCCATCAATCAATTTGGATCGTTTCCCATACTCTTGGACTGCTTTGGGATCAGTTTGCATCTGTTCCAATATCATTCTCATTGCCGGATCGCCCAGAATCTGTTGAACCTCTGGATCAGCCATTGCTCGTTTGCGTGTCTCTTCGGGATTGGATCCGGTGCTTAGTATACACTTTTTGAAGCCATCCATAGCTTCCTAGAGAATCGTACGGTTTTTTTATTTAATAAAAAAATATCAATTAAAAAAAATCTTTGATAAAAATTATCGGGTGATTCCGACTCCAAAATCATCCAATGAAATACCTGATTATTTTTATCGATTTCCATGGCCTTCTCAAAGGCTGTCTGGGCTTTTGAAAACTCTTTGCACGCCAACAGTGCATAGCCTTTACGGATGTGTCCCTTAACTATCGTACAAAAAAAATAATGATAATAATAGATGTTTAAGAAATTTATAAAAAAAAAACTGATTATTAAATGATAAACTATTTGGTTAATTATTTAGTTATCAGTTTTTTTTAAATTACGGGTAATTACCAAATTCCGGTTCCAATTTAATACATTGTTCCGAATCTTTGACCGCCAATTGAAATTCGGCCAACTTTTGATAACACGCGGCCCTATTGGAGAACAGTTTCGCGTCTTCGGGATTGCGTTTAATGGCTTCGCTGTAATGTTTTATGGCATTGGGATAATCACCTACAAAACAAAACAAAAAAAACATCCAGATAAATTATTTTTATTTGTCTATTAAATTTTTTTCTAATCAAATCAAAACATAATATACCCCGGGTAATTATTTACGGGTACAATATTTTGTTATTATTATTATTATTACCTTTTTTAAAAAATTCATTTCCTAAATTCTTCTGCTGTAAAGCCACTTCTGGATCAATATAAGCGAGTCGTTCCTTCTCTTTGAGTACCTTTTCGATCTGCAAATACAAAGACAAACAAAAAAATGGTTATCATTTGGGATCAGTTAAACCCTCTATCGTTTAAGTGAGGGATTCATATAAGTTAGTCCACACACACACACATACTTCAGACAATTTGGACAGTGTTTCGGGCGTCCGGTGTTCGGTCAATGACTTCTGGTAGTAGGTCTTAGCGTTGGCCAAGTCGTCGAGTTTCTGGTAGGCGTTGGCCATTCGGGTATAAGCCCTTAAAACAAAACAAAAAACACATGTATTAATAGATAGAAATAGATCCAAAAAAACGGATCCCAATTACTTGGCAATAATCTTGTAGTCCTGACGATTCTCTCGGCCAATGTCTACGGCAGTCTCGCACTCTTTCACACACTTATCGTACTCTTTGAGCTCAAAATGGACGGCCGCCCGATTCAAATAGTAGGTCATTTCGTTTGGATCCAATTCAATGGCCTTCGAGTACTGTTCGATGGCTTCGGCAAACTGTTTCTTCTTGTAAAACTCGTTGCCAACAGTTTTGGCCGACAATGCCTTTTCATAATAAACAAACAACAAAAATAATTGATCATTGATTTCAAATAAAGACAAAGATATAATGAGATTTCGATGTCATTAATACACCCGAATAGAGGGCACGTGTTTCGGGCAATAATGACCTGACATTTCCCGAATCATATCATCCATCGGATGGTATCGGCGTTTAGACTTACGGCTTGTTTGTTGTCATCACTCATATTGTGTCTGTGTTTGGATGTGTTGACTGTGGTATTGAAACAAACAATTAGATGACGATATGTTGTTTATTTGATGGTTACAAAAAAAACGGGTGACCAGTTCAGTGGTGGATCAGATGAAAGACAATTAATTAATTAACAAAAACAATGGTCTGATTGAAAGTACAATTCAATTATTATTTGATAGACTTTTTTATTACAGTCTATTAGTTAGTATTACTGTATATCTCTATTGCCATACAATAATTCAATGCCTTTTAATATCACACAAAAAACAATACATAAATACAGTGTTATATTATTATATGTTTTTTTTGGAGAAAATTCGAGACTTTATTATTTTTATCATACATTTCAATACATTTTACACATACAGTATGTTTTCCACCCCTTGACGTGTATCTAACCGGCAATACCTGTCTGCTATGCGCACACTCTATAGATAGGGGCGCCACTACTGTACCGCTGCTAATACATTAGGGTTACGGTTGAAAATAGTTATTAATTTATTTATTTAAAAATTAACTACCGGTGCTCTGCACTGTTCAATATGTTTACTATTTTAGAAAAGTTTTATATATAAATAATCAGTAAAATAAGCCTAGCTAATTTTTGTTTTGTTTTTAAAAAATATAAATTTAATTGTTTGTGTTGTTTCTAAAGTATTATAGTGTTTTTTAAAAAAAAAGTTTTCATTTGTAATTTAATATTTGATCAGGTAACAATTTCTATAACTTTTATTAAAAAAACTGTTTATAAATAATATTATAGATGGCGTATATATATATATATACTGCTGATTATATAACTTATATTACGGTAATTAAAAATTATTATAACTTTTATCATATAAGTTATAATAATTTTTAATTAATAATATTTTTTTTGTAAAAAAAATTATAAACCATGATGACAATTTTTTGAAAATAAAAATAATAAATTTATCATTAGTATTATTTATCCAATATTTTTTGTTTGTTAAAATCTTTATGTCTAAAATTGCCAATTTAAAAAAATGTTTATCATACTACCATGTAGTTATAACTTTTATTATTATAATATTATAATATTAAAAAATTAAGTTTATTATGAAAAATAATATATAAAGTTTTAAAGAATATTGTTTTAAAAAAAAAAATATTTATAATTTGTCTAAACGTATACAATATATGACAATATAATATGTATATATTTATATATATATTTAAAAAATTAACATTATTGTTACTCAGGTAACAAACATAAATAAATAAAAGTGCTTTTTTAATATATTTGTGATACAATTATTGGAAAAAAATTGTTGATTAATCTCACTAGAGGTATAATAATAATAATAATAGTATAATATTAGTATTATTATTAATAAATAAATTATATGTATAAAAGTTTATTTTTATTTGCTATAATGTTATTAGATATATATATTGAATATATTTTTTTTATTAATATTATTATTATCAGTAGTAAAAATACTATTAAATTCTATTATTCAACATTTAAATGCAATAATATATACTCAGAAAAAGTTTTTTCTACAAAAAAATTCCTACACTTTTTGTATTTAAATGTTTAAATTTTTTGTAATAAATGATTTTTCTTATGTTTTTATAGTGAATTAAACTGATGTTATATAATATTTATATTATAGAATATTCTTATACGATAAATATTTTATAATAATATATTATTAATTATAATTATTATATTATTGTTTAATTTACATTTTATATATGTATGTGTTAGATAAATATTATATATCTATGTATTGTATAATTAACAAGAAAACAGTTTATTAAATTATTTATTTATTAGTGAGTTTTGTTTTTTGTTTGTAAAAAAACATTTAGTTTAATTGCATAATATAGATATGTCAACATTAAAACAAAATAAAAAAGTATAATACCAGTATTTATTAATAAATAAAATTAATGGTTTAACTATATCATCTGAGAAACGTAAGTTAATTAATTTTTTAAATATATGTAAAAATTTTAAACTATTTTATTTATTATAAATTATTATATAAGATTAGCAAAATAATGTTTAATAAGAAACTACATTGTAATATATGTTTATATATATTGTGTATAAAATGTTAATAATAATTTTTATAAAGGTATTGTTAAATGTTATCTAATAATAGTAACCAACAAATTCATTGCCAATTACAGTACATGAGATAATTAAATTTTATTGTTTATCGATGATGTCTAGCCATTAGACTTATGATTACTGTCATAGCTATAGGAAATATATATATATTATTAATGCCTATCTTTCTCTTTAATTTTTTTCTTTATCATACAAAATAAAAATTAGTAATTTGTAACAAATATTGTAACAATTTATATAGTTTTATTGATATAATAATATTATTATTACATTTAATAAATAGAGAATATTTATTATTATTTTTTTAAAAAATTAGTGCAATATTTATTAATATTATAAATCATAGCTAAAGGAAATGTCAATTTAGGTAATAATTTTTGTTTTTACTTTGATTATTGGGTTAACAATATATATATATATATGTTTTATACACCTATAAGTATATCTGTATATTATATATCATGTATTGTATATGTAGAGGTATATATCTATACAGGTATAGGTATATATATATAAAGTATAATACAATAAGCAAATGAACAAATCGATGGACAGACACATTACATAGTCATACATAAACTGTATAGACATTAAAGAATCAGTTGTCACGAATTCCTATAACCATATATACAGTATATACTGTACATACATAGACACATACCTGTCCCACATTACAGTATGTTTGTGTACTAAATTTTTATATGAAAATTATATCTGTACAGTATATAATATATACTGTATAATATACCTTTTAATGTGAATAAAATAATAATAATAATAATATATAATTTTTTGTTGTTAGTATCTATACTAAAAACTATAACTAGATTTAACCCTATTTTTGCAATATCAATATACAAAATATAAGATAGATTTTTTATTGCATTTATTTTTATTATTATTATTAAAGCTATAATACCGTATATATGTTAAAATATTACCCATTTATCTGAATATTAATTATTTTAATTCATTAATATTTTATAAGAATTGGCTAATAAAAAAACCAAATTTTATGAACATTTTTCATATATCATTTAATTGTTGAATAATTAATATTTTTGTAATAATTATCTTAAATATATTTTTTTCAATATACTAAATAATGTATAATTATATTGTAATTTTTAAAATAAAATCTAATTAATTCAAATGACAACTGAAAAAAAACTATAAAATTAAAATACTATATAATATATATAAATTTATTATGAAATATACATATATATATATATATTGATAATAATATAAATTTATATATTACCGTTAGTTATGATAAATGATTTTTTATTATAAAAGTTTTTTGTTTTGTTTTGTCTAGACAATTATTTCTATTATTAAAAAAATAAATAAAACAATTGCATAATAGTTATAATTTTGATAAATTTTTTTCTGGGCTTAAAAATTGTATTAATACATATATACAGTACAATCTAACATATATTTAATTTGCTATAATATAGTTAAACAAGTAAATCAATATCTAATATTGTACTCAATTATAACCTTGATTTTTATTTTATAAATGATGATAACATTGTGTCGATATTAATCTAATTGATGTTAATAACTAAGGTATATATATATTGTGATATATATTTATAGTAAATTAATAATTGAAATACGACTCCACCAAAAAAATAACCCAATCTATTAATATCTATAATTTAAAAGACCTAATAATCATTAATCAAATTTTTTCAATGTTTCCAACAAAAACAAAAAAAAATCTTTTATGATAACATATAGCATATATTTTTTACTTTATCTATAATTTTTATATTATAAAGTTTTTTCWAAAAAAATTATATGAAAAGTTCAGTATATTAAAATAAGTTACTATTGAAATACATTGTACATTATGTAAAGTATAATAAATAAATAATTTATATACTATTATACAATATTAATAAATTATATTATGATTAGTGGAAGATTACTCACTATGATTGTAATAAAATAATTATTTATTAATAAACAACTTTTTAATGTTTACCCATATAACTTAAAATATATACATGTAGATATTAATTAATTTTTTTTTAAATCATAATATACATAAAATAGTGAAATTTATTGAAATAAATACGGTATTAATTTATACTACTTGAAATATAATTTGTATTATTATTTTGAACAATTATGAATATCTTTAAATATATATATTTTTAAAATAATCAAAAATTCATATAATTGCCAATAGTTATAATTGTAAATTTTTAATTAGATTTTTTTAATTGAGTTTATTATAAAAAAATAATTAAAATTATATATATAATACATTATAATTCATGTAATTTGTGTTATAACTAACAAAATGATCTTAATTTTAGATAATAATGGAAAAATTTTTTGTATCTACATTAGCATTATACATTACATAATAATAATACTCAACCAAGCTGATATTAAAATAAAATGACCATTTTATTATAATAAAAAAATAAGTAAAAAAATTGTAAAAATATTTAGAATATGTTTTATTTTTGTTCAAAAAAATTTTTTTATGCAACTTTTTATTTATTTATTTCAAATTGTTAACATAATGCATAAAAGTTTTTTATTATTATACTGGTGCTAATATATATTTTTAGTATTTTATTTGTTTGCTACAATGTATTGTGAAAATCAAACTTATAGTTTGAACACATACAACAAAAATAAAAAATTATATTTTTAAAAATTATTTTATCCACATTTTTTAGGTGAATATAAAAAAATGAAATTCAATTTTTTATTTTTGAAAGTAAATGGATATCAATAATGACATTCCTCAGTGAAAAAAAAATTATTATAACTGTATGTCCATTGGATGTACACATTAGGGTATACTATTGCTGTACTATCATATAAAATATTTGAATCACAAATACCTGTACTATTATATTATTATATAACAATAACAATGAAGTGCTGGCAAATAAATTAAATGGCATTAAACAACATATAGTATATATATGAGTGCCGTTTCACAGGAAAAACGTGTGGCTAATAGACATAACTTTATGATATACATTAATATATTGTAATAATAATAATAATAATATTTTTGAATTAATAGTACTGTATAGTACAGTACATTATATACAGTACTAGTGGACTGTTAGCAAAGTTTTTCCAGTTTGCCAGTCACTGATATAGACACGCCATTATCACTCAACATGCAATTCCCAGTATAGTATATACAGTATATACCCACCTATACTAACATACTAGTGCCGGCCATCAACTGTTTGAGCACAAACTCAATGAGAGATAGTTTCACTATGTTTTATGTTGAAAAAATGACATAATTCTCCTTTAGGTATATATATGTAATACATATTATGTATACTCAATACTGTACATGTAGGTGTGATGGCATACCTGTGATAGTAATATCCACACCACACACACACACACACACACACACACACATACATACAGCACACATATATACTTTACACATGCATTGCATACCCATACATGTGGGTTACACTAACCTACCCATAGAAATGAGTTACAGAATATTCTGTGTTTTATTTTAGTTTGTGTGTACATTGTGTGTATGTATATATAATGTTAAACTTTAGTGCATTAAAAAACATTAACACAAATTAAACTTACATTTTGTTATTATTTGTAATAAACTAAAAGTTTAATAAAATTTAATAGTAATGTTGCGGATATAAAATGGCATATTTATATATATATTTTTAAACAAAATAAAGTCTAACATATTATTTGTTATCAAATAAAATGTATATAAAACTATTTAAAAACTTTTAGTTTAATTAATAATAAATTCAATCATTAAAATGATCGGTAAGTTTGGATTTTCATCTAATTATAATATTTGACTATTTTTTCGGTATTTAAATTAACTATACGAGTATAGATTGATTATTAAGTATATATATATAATGTATATTTATTATATACTTTAGATTATATACTTTATTTTGTAATTAATAATCATAAATCATAAAATGAAAACCAATAAAATATAATTTACTAAATTATATATAAGTGTATTTTATAATGTTTTTATATATACATTAATTATATATAGAAAGTAACTGTCTATGTATAATTATAATTAAATTTTGTTAATTACCTAAACCATTAAATACAAAAAAAATTCAAAGTTGATTATGCAATCAAATAATTAAAAATATTTTATTTTTTAAAAAAGATATTGTTAATTTAATGATATGTTTGTCTATAAATTATCTAAAAAATAAACTGAACATTGATTTAACAATTATATATTACTATATAATATAATAACTAATATATTTATACTGTATAAACTTAAATATTATTTTACTTTAGTCTATTAGTATTAAATACAAAAAAACCAAATAGATGTATACAGAGAAAAAAATAATAATAATAAAATCATTGACTAATAAATTATTTAAACACCAAATGCAACGATTGACTGCATTTAGGTTTTTATAGATGTGTGTGAGTGTGTATTGAAACCCACTGTCAATCAATACCTGTCCCTATTATTCTGTGCTAAAAAAACAAATGTTAACTATTATATTAATATATACAGTAAAACAATAATATATAGATATCTATATATTTTGACGGCATTTATATTAATACACAGTATTAATATATATATATATATATATATTTTTATTTAATCAAGTTAAAATAAAGTTACCCAATGATGATAGCATACTGTATAATAATTTTTAATTAGCATAATAGCATTGATAGTCAATATAAATATTTGAAATTGTAATTTTTTGTTATTATTTTTATAAGTTATACTCAATACATAAAGTAATTTCTTTGTTTTAATACAGTTATTGACTTTGATTGTTATTTTTAGTAACAAATGTAATTTTAAATTGTATAAAATATAGTTATTTTTGGTTTTATATAGTTTACAATAGTTTAATCTCTAAAATTTCAATCTACATCAAACAATTATAAAAATTACAATAAATAATTTGATATTAAATATTATCAATATTAGAATATATTTATATATTAAATAAATTTTTTAAATAATATAATAATTTGAATATTATTTTCTAAGCAGTATTAACAAACCTTTAGATTAAATAATTAATTAATTAATTGTATGAAAAATTTAATATCTTTTTTAAAAAAATAAAAAATAATTTACATTTAATAATTTTTTTTAAACGTATTATTTTTTCATGACAATATTGATGCAATCGATTATACCGTTTATTGTAACCATTTATTTTCAATGAACCGATTTTATTTAGTCAATCAACTATTGATTTTTGTCAGAAAATTGCATTTTTATCAGTGAAATAAAATTTTTGAAATAAAATAAAATAAAATTACATACATATCTGTATTAGTTTTGACAAATACACAAAGTATTATTGGATATATTGCTATAATACTGTAATAATATTGTATTTGTATATATTTATTGGAAATACAATATATTATACTATTTTAAAATATATAAACTTTTTTTTACAATAAAAATAAATGAGTTTATAAACCAAATAATAATGTAAATGAAACTATTTTGAACTAAATTATTATTTTTCAACTAAAAAAAATGTAACTTATATTTTACTAAATTATTATTAATTTTCTATTTTAAAATTCTCATAGATTTTATATACGGTTTATATAATTATTTGGTGTTGACTTTGATATAAAACTTTATTATAAATTTATATAAACTCTATATTTTTGTTGTTGACTACTTGTGCGATAACATGGTTTAAGATAACCATTAGTAACCATTGGTTAAAATAAAGAGATCAGATATACTGTACATCACATCACTGGTCATCAGTCAGTTAGCCAGTTATGGGTTGTGGCGCCTCATCGGCCGTACAAATAGCTCCCATTAACGACAACGATGTGATTACCAGTAATGCCATCCAATCTATCGATAGCAATGGCAATAACAAAGTCAATACCATCAATGGTTATCCACCGGGAAAGGGAGGAAAGTTTGGATTGTTTGCCGGATCAACAAAAGTACAGACAATTTATAATAATAATAATAGAGAAAAGTCGCCGACCGAGTCGTCGATTGGCGTATCGATTGCCATACAGACCAACGAAAGTGATTTGATTTGTTTTCGTCATGTGTTCGCACAGACGGACATACAGTTTGCCAGCGAAGACGAGTTGGATCTCACAATAGCCAATAGTGATACAGAATTTGTGGACAGTTGTGGTGGTGGTGTACTACTCGTTGCCAATAATGATTCAGATAATAACTACTATACAAGTGCTTCCCGAAATAATAGTGCCGGTGGTGGTAGAGATAGTAGTAGTGGTGGTGGTGGACACCATCATAGAACTGCTGCCGCCGTTTTGGACTACTCTTCAGCCGATGTGATGCCGATGACTACCGGTGCCGATGAAGTAAACAAAAGTGTTTCGCTACAGACAGATGAGTCTGTGCTTAGTAGTAGTGGTCGAAAATCGGCAAACAGTTCAAAGAGTAGAACCGGTAGAAACCAACAGCAAACAGTGGTCAACATCAATGTAACTATCGATGTGGGCATACAGGTTCAGATACCCAAACATACCAGTGCTACACAAACACGATTCAGCTATGCCAGCAGCAAAACCAAAAACAAATTAGTGCCAAAATTTTGTACCACATCCACAACACGCCGACACCCGCAAGCGGTCCTCCGTAACGCCATCAGCACTGTTGACATTGAAAGTCATTACCGACTGTGGACATCACCACCGCAGACGTCCGCTGGCGGTCTGGCGGCGGCGGCGGACACTGTTAGTGACAATATCAATAGCATTAATATAATACCGTTTAATACGAATAAAACAACACTAATTGGTGTTACCGACGGCACCAACATTTTGCAAGATATCGAGTCGCAGACCGAACCACTATTTTCATCGATATTGGCGGCCAATTCGGCCGGCAATGACCTAACAGTATTGCAGTCGTACGACATAACCTCACCGTTTGCTCACATAGAGAAAGAGTTGCTTCAAACCACCCGAAATCATAGGAACCGTATACCCGATCATAGATTGGATGCCTTCACCCGATTGTTGGACGACATGGATGACGACAATGTTCAACACAAACTACAATTAGGTATCTCTATTGAAAACTATTGATTTTGATTAATTGATTACTTATTTTAATATCATATACTAAATTAGTGTATTATAAATATATTATATTTAATATAACTGAAGTTTTTAATTACTATTTACTAAAATTTTTAATTAAAAAAATTATTTTTAATCGATAATAATTTATATATTATAAATTATAATAATTACTAAAAATGTTTTAAATAGTATTTTTTTGTTAATTTTTTCAAAATTGAAAAATACAATAGATAAATTATTTGGTAAATAGTGAAATAATAGTTATAAATATTTAAAATATAAAATATCCAGAGTAAATAATTATTTAACTATTATTATTAATTGATAAAATTTAAATGTTTTATTTTTATTTTACTACCCGTTACAGTAAAATAAAAACAATTCAAATAATTAAATACAGTATAGAGATAATGCATAACATTATAAAAAATTAATTTTCATTATATTAAATTGCAATTTGAAAATCATATTTTTTATGGTTGTCTATATGTGATGATAATTGTAAAAAAAAAATAATTAGAAAAAATATTTCGCAATTTAATAAAAAAAATGGTTTTCGCATTAATATAAAATATACTTTAGTACTGTATATATATATATATAATACAGTATATTTAATATATATTTTATGTTTAATAATAATAATATTATCTGATTTCATAATAATACTAATAAAACAAATATTTATGTCTAATGTTTAATTATTAAAAAAAACTATACCATTTAATTAATTATTGTATTTGTTTTAGACGTAATAATAATAATATTAATGAATGTTTTTTTTAAAAAAATAATTACTATTTGTATTGTTATGCTTTCTTATGGTTTAAATACCAATTAGCATAAAAGTTAGAGATATTCAAATTAATTAATGATATTTTTTATATGTCATTAAATAAATATTTAAAAACAATAATTAAACTTATATGCCTATTATTAATCAATTGATAATTTTAAAAATAAACTTTTTTAATTTTAATAATGCATTAAAACTATTAATCATATATATAAAACAAATTGATTATAAGTTTTATGTATAACTATAGTTTTTTTATTAACAAAATATTATTAATTTTTTAAAAATTCATATCAATCAGATAATTTTTCATATATTTTTGTAATAAATAAAGTAATGATAGCTTCAAAAAATTATTATTATTATTTTCAATATATTTTGCATATTTTAGTAATGATAGCACGTTATAAAACTAACTATTGATAGAATTATTATAATTTACTAACAAAAATAACCAGGATAATTTGAATCTAAATATATACAGTATATTGGCAATGATTATAACTATATAGTTTTTATTATACTGTACATGAAATATTAGTAATAATAGTAATATATATATATTACTAGTTTAGTGGTCAAAATATCATTTTCATTTACTATAAGTCACGCTAACAACAATTATTAACAATAAAACCACTTTTGTTGACATATAATTGACAGTTTATATATATACCTATATTATGGCTTATTTTTTCTACAAATATTATATATATATATATATATATTATTTTGTCATATTTTTAATGACGCATACCTTTTTCTAAAGTAATTTATATATTTATGTGAAATAAATAAATAAATAATAGAAATACAGTTGTTTTCCTAGAAAAATATTTTCAATTATTGTAAATATATATCTATATAATAAAATAAAAAATATAGCAAAAATTTCAATTGAAAGTCAATCACTGATATATTTGATATATTATATTTGACTTAAAATATAGAAAATGTTATATATATTTTTTATTAATATTAATATTAAATAAAAATAATAAATAAATAAAAGTTTATTTTTTATTGTAAATTATAACGTTTTTTGATTTATAAGTTATATCGGAAACGTGAAATACAATTTTAATTTGCATACTATATATTAATATTTTTATGTAATAATATAAGCTATAATAAAAAAAACCTATATAACTATATTTTATATTATAAAATATTAATTTATCAATAGTATTAATAATAATAAGAATAATAATACTGTATTATAAAGTACATTGAATATTGATTTATTATATTTTAATTGCTATCGAGTTTGTCATGCATTTTCCACATATTACAGTACATACACAGTATACTGTATTAATAATAATAATAAAAATAAAAAATAATTGTAAATCCATTTCAATAATATTTTTCCGATAATATATATATATATAAATTTATATATATATTACTGAATATGTGTTTTGTTTCGAGATTCAGTCAACTTTTTTGTGTCGCGATTGTACTGTAAATGAGTTTTACTATGAAATTGAAACGAAAAAAATACATTTAAATATTAATATTAAATCTAGATTTTTTATTTGACTGAAATGCAACTTATAATTGATAATAAATTTAAATAATTTGATCTTTTAAATTAATATAATTTTTATTATGTGATTTTTTTTGTGGGGTATAAACTAAGAAAAAATATTTTAAAAATTTATTTATTTGTTTGCGATTAGATTATTGTTTGTCTAATTATGATAATCGTATAGTCATTGCAAATAAATTAATATTAACGACAAATATTATGATAAATACAAGTATTTCTGTATATAAAATATGATACATTAATCAAATTGTATATATATTTTTAAATAATTCATGAATTTAATATAATAATCGTCTATTTGACTAATGTTGTTATATTACATAATATACTTTTTTTAAAATATAAATATATATATTATTAAATACATTAATACAGAATATTGTGTTTAATAAATAAATAAATAAATAAAACAACAAAATTAATGTCATTGTATTAGTAGTTCAAAAAATATAAATTATTTTTTTTGACTGACAATTCAAACAATTAAAATAAAATGCAAAAAATGTTTTGCGACACCTTTTATAGTCCTTATCTTTTTTCACTGTATGTTCAACAACAACGCCAACACAACCATCCAAATGATGACACAATAACACCAACAACAACACCAACACCATCGTCGACAACAACAACATCATCGGCGTCGTCATCATCGACATCATTGTCGCCACAATTTTCGCCGACAATAGTTCCCAAATGCGATGCTTCCGTACAGACCGACAACGATATCTTGACTGACGAGTCGCCAGAGTTTGTGGCCCGACCGCCGCCGTGTCTCAAACGCGAAATGATTCCCACTATTCACATGTTTCGCGAGATTGACCGCCGAGTGGCCGATGTATGGCATAGTTATCATTAAAAAAATTAATATTTTGTTTTTTTTACAAAAAAAAACTTTTGTATTTATTTTCCCTATTAATCCCAAATAAATAAAAGGCACCAGAATTTGAAACAATACAGGAATTGGTTGACTATATATGCAAATCAACGAAAAACGATTTATACAAAGTTAGAGCTATATTCCGATGGATATCATTGAACATTAGGTTTGATTGGAAATATATGGGCATAACTATGACATCCAATGAGATACTCAAGTGCCGGGAAGGGGTCTGCAAAGACTACTGTCAACTGTTTGCCGATATGTGCCGTTTGACTGGTATTCGGGTGAAAAAAATTGATGGCTTTGCCAAGGGTCAGGACTATAGACCGGGTCATCAGTTTAAACCCGGTAGGCATTTGTCATAATTAATAAAGTACTATAATATATATTACTATAATTACTGTATATTTTAGTTATGCTATTAATTATAGTAGATGTATTATACAATGGATGTATATATATATATATAAAATGCTTCATAAATTATTTAGTATGCAATATATTATGTGTGTGTGTGTGTGAGAGAGAGAGAGAGAGAGAGAGAGAGAGAGAGAGAGAGAGAGAGAGAGTTTGTAATTTAATAAAATATTTTTTAATAATCATATATTTATTATATATATAATGTTTTTTAATATATAAATTAATTGCATTTTCCAGGAGAAGATATCACCCATACGTGGAATGCAGTGTTCATATTGAGCGCCTGGAGACTGATAGACACCACTTGGGGAACGGGCTATACGGAGCCGACCGGAAAGTTTCAGCGCAAACTTAATGAACATTTTTTCCTAACTGATCCCGAAGTTTTGATTTGGACACACTATCCGTACAATACTGTGGAAAACAATTACAGTAGGTATGTGTGTATATATATATATATATGTTTGGTAATATTTGTATTATTATTATTATTATTTACATACCTTTCCTAGACTTATCCATCCAATGACTGAATTTTAGTTTTATTGTATTGTTTTTTTTTTGGTGAAAATTTATAATGAATTTATTTAGTATAGTAATATAGTTTTTATAGTGGAAATAAATGAAATATTTATTAAAATAAATTTACTGCATTAATAATTTACTAATATTTTAATATTTTAATAATTTATATTTGTTAATGTTTACTATTTAAGTAATAGACTGTATACTATATTTATAACAATTATATAATTAAATTTTTTTTATATCTATTAAGTCATTATGTAAAAATAGTTTTCAGTTATTGCTATATAACTTAATATTAATTATAATCATAATTTTAATTATAATTTTAATTACAATATATTAGGAAAAAAATTTTTAGCATAAATGTTTACATAACTACTGGTGAATATAAAATTATTAGAAGTTTTTTTTATTTTGTTATGATTTTTTTTAGGTCAGTTCACTAGCCCTTCATAATTACATAACTAAACGTGAAATGAATATTATTATTATTATCACAATTAATACCAGAATATTCTCTCTCTCTCTCTCTCTCTCTCTCTCTCTCTCTCTCTCTCTCTCTCTCTCTCTCTCTACTTATATATGCAAAACATAACCTGAAGATRAAATCATTTTTAATTTATTAAAAATACTTGTTATCAGTTTAGTTGGAATTTATTTATTAATGAATTAATGAGTAAATAAATGATTTTTAAAAATTTAATGTTAGATATAAATTTATAATAATAATAATAATAAATATTCAATAATTTCTATTCAATAAACAGATGGCAATTGTTGGACAAACAGTTAACATTGGATGAGTTCAATGCATTGCCGAAAGTATCGCCAAATTTCTTTGATTACAATTTGAAGATACGCTCAAAACCGCAAAATCCGGTAATCTTTAGGATATCTACCGAAGTAAAGATCGGTTCCCACGAAGCCATGCGCTATAAATATAAACTTTATCCGTCGGACGAAATGGAAAACTCGTCGCTCAATCACTATGTGTTCTGTCAGCTCAAAGAGGACCGACTGGTCGGCAGTTTCGCAATTCAGCCGCCAATTGAGGGCCGGTTTTTCCTAAAGGTATGATTTGTTTTGATTTGTTAGGATCCGGTGGAGACTGTCTGGTCTCACCAATAAAAAAAATCATTTCTAATGTGTTTCATACGGACTGACTGCTCTCACAGATATTTGCCAAACCGGAACGGGAGATGCAGGACGGCCAACAGGACGCGACCAACTTGCATAACGTGTGTACATTTCTACTCGAGTGTAGCCGAGCCCGCAAATACATTGAACCGTTACCCATCAATGAGCTGCCATGGGGTCCCACCCAAACGTTTTACGATTTTCGGCTACGACTGCACAACCAAACCGGTCCAGTGATTGTTACGTGGGGCGGCCGTCGGCGATTGGTCATGGAATCAACTGAAACCCTACTCATGAGCTATACAATCTACGATGCGGACGGCATGGAAATGGACACTCGGAGTATAGTGACCAAAGACGACAACGGCAACAAGATTACGTTTACAATAAACCCGCCCCGAGTCGGTACATTCAAACTGATGATATTCGGTATGCCTAAGCCGAAACAAAAGGGCAAATGGCGACTGCCATTGTTGGCCACTTTTATGGTCGACTGTAAAATGATTAAACCGCCACAATATGATGACGACCCGACACCCATTAGTCTAATTGTGCCACAAAATGATGAACAACAACAACAACAAATGCAACAGAGGACAGGTAGTGTTTTATTTGTGGACAATTGATTTTCATATATGTTTGTTAATTAAAATAATTTTTTGTTAATTATTATTTTTTATTTATTCTCTATATTTTTTTAGGTAAACGATGAAGAAATAGCAATTTATTTAATTAATTATTAGAAAAGTAATAATAATAATAATAAACTACTTATAAAATCATCGAAATAAATATTATTAATTATTAATTAAAATTATATTATATTATAAATTATATATATATTAATATATAGTAAATTGTAAATTTGAAAATTAATTTTAACATTGAGAATTTTTTGAATTTAGATTTAAATATTACATTATAAATAATAACCATTAATCGCATTTTTTGTGTTAATTAAATAAAGTATATTATTAAAGTAAATTATAATCTGATTTTTTAAAAATAAATAAATAATTAAACATTTTGTTTTAAGCAAAAAAAAATAAAATATTATTTTCATTGATAGTAAAAATAAATTAATGAAATATTATTGTTACCAAAATTATTATCATTTAATTTACTGGTAGATATAAATTATTTTACAAACAATCATCCCTGAAATGGTGGTGAAGTGGGAGGGTTAAGGACATTATGTGTGTGTGTGTGGGTGTGGGTGTGGGTGTGGTAAGGGAGGTGTGGAGAGTAGTATTGGCAAAAATAAGAGAAATTTCTGTCTATAGAATCACCATGGTTAATTTTGTTTTATTTCAATTTTGTTTTGTTATATTGTAAAAATATATTATAAATATTAATAATAACCAAATATTATTATAATTATATTTTAATTAATATTAAAAAATAACAAAATTTAATACACAATCATAATAATAACTAACAATATTGTAAGTACAGTATAATAATAACATTATTTTTATTAATATTAAATATAAAGATCCCATTTGTATATAATAGTAATGTGTATATTATTTATCAATAATACAGTATTACAATAACTTTATATTATGATCCTATAGAAATAACAATAAAAAAAATTCTATAGAAATTTATTTCTGAAAAACTTTCTAGAAATTTACTTAGGAAAATATATTTAAAAAATTTCTGTTTGCACATTTCTATTGGAGAGTCATAAGTATTATTATTAAATATTAATATTTTATTTATAATATTAATAAAATTTCATGCATTAAAATAAATAATATAACGTAATAATAATATCTAATGATTATAATTTGTTTTTGTCAATAATATTAATAATTATTATTATAAACATTTTATAATAATGTAATAATAATGTTCATATAGTTATAGATCACGTAGAATACACTTTAACATAAAAATATAATATACTATCATAAAGTTATATAACTTATTTACTAAAAAATTAAACTAATCTACCTAGATACAAATAAATATCTAATATAGCTTATTTAAAAAAATTGTATCATTGTTATTTGAAAAAATTATTATATATTTATTTTTGACTAATCTATTATAAGTAAATAAAGATTAATGGCACCAATAGTTTCACAATTATTATTTAATATTAGTACAGGCAATGTAGTTGTTTATTTGACTAATAATTTCATAAATAATTAAAATCTATAGTAACAAATAATGTATTATTTAATCATTATTAATTAAATATAATTATTTGCATTATGTGTTTGAGAGGGTATATAAATAGTAGAAATAAAATAAATTCAATCAGTTTAAATAATTGGAGACCTGGAACCAATTTATTATAGAAAAATAATATATATAAATTTATATATAAATTATTTAATTGTATTATTATTATTTTCAATAATTTAATAAAAAGGTTTGGAAATAATTTATTTTTTAGTTTAATTTATTATTTATTTTTATATAATTGTTATTTTTTTTTATAGATGACTGTATTAGTTGTAGGCACTGTTGCTACGGTTGCCACTTGTGGTGCGGCCGCTCCTTTAGCAGCCGGTGCGGCCACAGGTGTCGGTACAACTGTGGTGGGAACGGGAGCTGCTGCGGCTGGAGCCGCGGCTGCAACCGGTACCGGAGCAGCAGCCGTTGTTGGAGGTACGGGAGCCGCTGCTGCTGTGTCCACAGTTGGTGCAGGAGGCGCCGTGGCCACCGGTGGTCTAACTACAGGAGCCATTCTATCGGGTCCAATAGGTTGGGCTATATTGGGCGCCAACATTGAACAATCCAATTCGGGATCTGTCCACCATTACTACAGTTATGACTGCTGGAAGGCCATAGTTCGTGATACGAGTGCCCAACCGTCTAGTGGTAAACTGTTAAGAGATGTGCTGCGAGACAGTCGAGTACTGAACTACACCTTTGAGTATAGACAGGGAGGACAGGGAGCTGATAATGATGACTATGTGACCGGTATCAAGGTTGAAAATGTGTGGCATGATCAGTTTCATATTAATTTTCTACATGTGCCCGGTCATGGTCTAGCTGTTCATGCTAATAAAATTTAAATTTTATCAATTATATTATTATTTTATTTTTTTAATAATGATCTTAATTACAAATATTTCAATACATATAGTTTTTTTGTGACTATTTAAACATATTATGTATACTTAAACTGTTTTAATTAATTTAAAAATTGTAAAAATCAATTTCTTAATATATATTCAAAATATGATACTTGTTAATAAAAAAAACATTATAAATTCAAAATTTCACACATTTTTTATTAAATATTAATTAAATCTACAGTATTTATCAATAAATAAGTATTTAAATTACTTAATAAATAAATTTTAAAAAACTATTTAAACTAATGTATAAATAATAATAATAATAATTATTATTTGATTTACAACAAAAGTTGAAAAATATTATATATTTTTTTGAAAGCAATAGTATCTGATTATCAATTGTTGGTCAATTGTATTGTTAGATTAATAAGATATTACTTCATATATTACTTCATATCACTATAATAATTGTATAATAATGGGATGCAAGAGTCCAATTAATTAATATGTATTTAATTGAATTTATAAACTAATCGTTTAAAAAAAATTATATGAATAAACACTCATAATATTAAAATTAAATTGTAGGTTGTAATAGCAATTTTTCAATTACAGTATTAAGTTTTTATTTATAGATTTAATTGATAAAAAAAACTATTGCAAATTATTTTTAGTAAACAGTTTTATATCTAAATTATACTATTTTTTATTATTAAAATGAAAATGATAAATTACAAAGAAATTATATATAAATATACTAATAAACTATATTTTGCAATATAATGTAATAAACAATATTGATAATAAAATAATACTAATTAAATTTTTATAATAAGCTATTTTTTAATGTCCCCTAATTGTAATAATAAAATTTATAATAAATGTTTTTCAAAAATATATTGATAATCTTATATAGTTATATTAGCTAATTATTAGTATACTAAATAAATATAAGTAATAAGTAATAACACAGATAATTAGGATAATTTAATTAGTTTAGCATTAGTTTAATTATCATATTGTTTTAAATTAATATATCTATTAGTATTTTGCATAATTCTATAATAATTAGTTACTATTTTATAAAGTTCATAAACATATTTGTTTAAATTTGGTATATTTAGCTTATTATTAGTCATTAATAATTGATCCTTAATTTTAGTCATTGTTGGCCACAACTCGACCTTAATTAGTGTCATCACATTATCCATAGCTTGTTGTGGACTTAATTGATCTTTTAATGCAATCAAATAAATATAATTTAGATTCAAATCATTAGTTTTTGCTTCCTTTTTGAACGAAACAATATCATTGATAAGTAAGGCAGTGGTCGAACTGTACCATTCAAATGACTGCAATTGTTGGCCAACTATAGGATCGGCGGCATCGGTTGTGGTGGCGGCGGCTATGGTTTCCCATTGAAAACCACTGGCCAACTCGTTTAGTATCCACAATGTATTTGTACCCGAATCCACGTATCTAATAGCCATATATTTTTCTAATGTCACCGATTCGGTGGCCAAATGAAATGTCTTTAAATCAGCGGAAATTTTCAGACAATCAATCATTTCTTTATGAAAGCGATTGAACATTGGTTTAGACATTAGCTTTTCATATGCTGTTATTTTGTGTGTTATATTAGTTGTAATAAACAAACAGTTTAAGAAAATAAAATAAAATAATTATTTTATAATTATTTATTATAGAAATATTATTCTATAATTAATTAAATATTTTATTTTTAAAAAAACTTACCGCTCATTAAATAAATGTAAAATTTAGCCGAACTATTGGTCATATTATCGTCAAATTCATAATGTTTTACACTTAAAACCGGTACTAATTGTCTGAATTTTTCGGGTTTTTCTGAATAATTATCGTCATAATAAAAGCCAAATAATATAAATAATGTAATTAATTCAAACTCATCGATGTGTCGACAATCTGGCGATATATAGCCAAAATGTGTAATGAAATCCATTGAATCCCTGTCCAAATATTTGTCCGCCTCATTGCCAATCAATGTCCTCACTCTAGTAACCACTTTATCGCGTACAGCATCTGACCATTTGTTTGGTACTAATTTTTCATTAACTAATTTGTCTAAAAAATTGCAATCAATTTTCACATCTAGACATTGTTTAACAAAACTTTCATCAAGCATTGTTTGTGTGTTTGTTTTTTTTAATTAATAATAATTATTATTATTGATTACTAATTTATTAAACCTATTGATATTTTAAAAAAATAGTTAAATATAAGATGGAATTTTTTTACTAATTAAATTTTTGTAAGTTTAATAGTAATTTATAGTGTCATTTGATAACTTAAAAGTTATTTTTTTAAAACAATTACAACATCACAACATTATATAATTAATTAAATAAAATAATAATTTCCTTTTAATTTTATCAAAGATGTTTTAGCTATTATATTAGGTTTTATGTAATATTTTAACATGTGTTACATTAATTAAAAATTAGTTTTTTTTAGTTTTCAATAATCTCAAGTATTTATTTAATTGTTAACACTTTTATTTTGAATATTATATTTATGTATAATTTTTTAAATAATTCACTAATTCATTAAATTAAAAATAATATAAGAAAATAAAAAATTATTAATTCTACTAAAACTTAATTAAAACTTATTTAATTATTATTTAATTTGCATCATTTTTTACAATATATTAGATCATTTTATATTATTTAAAAAATAATATTTTTTTTCAAGTGGTTTATTATTAGTAAAAAAAATAAACTAAATCATTGACATTAATAACACTTTAGATTAAATTTGTACTTTGATTCATCTATCACTTAAAAAATACAAATAAAGATATTACTACATAAAAATTGAAATATACTGTAGTATCATAAAACAATATTTGTAAAAAAATTAAAAAAATATAACTTATAAAAAAAATAAAAAAAATATAACTTATAAAAAAAATTGAATCATTGCTAATTTTTTCTAATTAAAATTATTATATTAATTATTTTATAATCTATGTCACAATTATTTTGTAATGTATTTGTTTATTTCACTAAAAAAATTTCATCAATTTATTAATAATATCATAATCTATAGATTAAATAATTAATAAATAGATTTAATTATTTCCAATATGTCTGAGAGGGTATATAAATAGCAGTGAAATTTTTTGAATTATATAGTTTTATACAATTGGATAACTGGAAACAATTTGTTATAGAAATATATATAAATTTTATATATATTATTTTCAATTATGATGATTATTTAGATGATTATTGGAGCTAATTATCACTATCTTCAGCTATTTTTACCATTAGATGATTATTGGAGCTAATTATCACTATCTTAAGCAATTTTTATCATTAGATGATTATTGGATCTAATTATCACTATCTTCAGCTATTTTTACCATTAGATGATTATTGGAGCTAATTATCACTATCTTCAGCTATTTTTACCATTAGATGATAATTGAATTTAATTATCACTCTTCAGCTATTTTTATCTTTAGACGATAAAAAGCCACTATATGTTAGCGTCACTTATTATAAGACTTACATAACTTAAATTTTTAATAACATAGATAAAATTAAAATTCAATAATATTTAATTTTTTGTTCGATTCATTTTGATTGGTCAATTGGCTCTGTGCCGATGGCACTGTTTTGTCACCAAAGGAAAACATCGATTTGTGCCGATGGCACACGTTTGTTGTCAGCGCGTTAAGATTCAGATCATTAGTTTTTGCTTCCTTTTTGAACGAAACAATATCATTGGTGAGTAAAGCAATGGTCGAACTGTACCATTCAAATGACAGCAATTGTTGGCCAACTAAAGGATCGGCGGCATCGGTGGTGGCGTCGGTGGCGAAGGGGGCTATTGATTCCCATTGAAAACCAGTGGCCAACTCGCTTAGTATCCACAATGTTTTTGTAGCCGAATCCTTATATCTAATACTTATATACTTTTCCAATGTTACCGATTCGGGTGTCAAATGAAGTGTCCTTAAATCCGCGCAAACAGTCAGACAATCAAACATTTCTTTATGAAAGCGATTGAACATTGGTTTAGACATTAGCTTTTCATATGCTGTTATTTTGTGTATGTATTAGTTGTAATAAACAAACAATTCAAAATTAATAAAATAATTTTATAATTATTTATGATAAAAATATTTTTCTATAATTAATTAAATATTTATTTTTTAAAAACCTACCACTCATTAAATAAATGTAAAATTTAACAAAACCTCTGGTCATAGTATCGTCAAATTCATAATGTTTTACACTTAAAACCGGTACTAATTGTCTGAATTTTTCGGGTTTTGCAGAATAATTATCGTCAAAATAAAAGCCAAAAATATAATATAATGCAATTAATTCCAACTCATCGATGTGTTGACAATCTGGTGATATATAGCCACTATATGCAATGAAATCCATTGAATCCCTGTCCAAATATTTGTCCGCCTCATTGCCAAACAATGTCCTCACTTTAGTAACCACTTTATCGCGTACAGCATCTGACCATTTGTTTGGTTTTGGTTTCATTAACATCTTTATCTAAAAAATTGTAATCAATTTTCACATTTAAACATTGTTTAACAAAATTTTCATCAAGCATTATAAGTGTGTGTGTGTTTTAATTATTATTAAACGGTTTTAAAATAAGTTTATAATAAAATTTATAATATCTTATAATTTTAATACAGTATTTTATGTATAAGTGATAAGTTTTGTATACTTTGATAAATTAAAAAAATACATAATTTCTATTAATATTTTATTATATATATATATATATTTTATCATATGTTTCTTTTAGTACCAAACAAATTAAATTTTTTAATCAGATGTTACATAAAAATTAATTAGTTTTTAGCACTTATCTGTTGGTATATCTGTTTTAAATTGTTGTCTAAAAAAGTTTAATATTTTAATTTGAATAGATGTTTGATTGGATTTAACAAATTTTAAAAAATGTAAACTATTTTCGTTTTTATAAATGATAAAATTAATTTTCAATGTAAACTAAAATGTTATAAATAATTTTTATTAATTAATAATTTGCTGACTATTAGTGAATATTATTTTTTCAAATTTAAAACATATTAACTTTATTAGTATTGAGTAGATAATTGTAAATTACAAACATAAATTCAATTAAATTTAAGCTTAATTTTACAATAAAAATATAAAATTTAAAATAATTTTTAAAAAACATAAAATAAGCTTACAAATGATTAAACTATTTAATTATATTGTATCCAAAACTAACATATGGTTAAATTGTTTAACAAATAGGAACATATAGAAACAGTTTATAATTAACCTTGATAGTTTAAAATTAACACACTAGAGCTCAAACATTATAAATAAAACATATTTTATTTATTATAATAATTATAAAAATAGACTAAAAATATTAATTAAGAATTTACAATAATTTTAAATATTATTTAAAATAATAATTTTAGTATTTATTATTGTTCTACGAAAATAGTTTCCAGATATTTTATATAAATTAGATATATATATATATATATATAATAATAATTATTATTTAACTTATTTACTTTAACTTATTATATATATAGTATATATAATAAGTTAAGGCAACTAATTATTATAGTATTGATGAAATAATATTCATTATTTTTTTAATAATAATAAATATAATTATTTGATTTTAATTATAATTTTTTATATTATAAAATATATTTGAATACTTCATATGTCTATAATAATTAGTTACTATTCTATAAAAAGCGTTCACATATTTGTCTAAATTTGGTATATTTAGCTTATTATTAGACATTACTAATTGATCCTTAATTTTAGTCATTGTTGGCCACAACTCGACCTTAATTAGTGTCATCACATTATCCATAGCTTGTTGTGGACTTAATTGATCTTTTAATGCAATCAAATAAATATAATTAAGATTCAGATCATTAATTTTTGCTTCCTTTTTGAACGAAACAATATCATTGATGAGCAAAGAAATAGTACATCCGAGCCATTCAAATGTTTGCAATTGTTGGCCAACTAAGAGATCGGCGTCTGAAGTGTCGTCCATGGATTCCCATTGAAAACCAACGGTTAGCTCATATATTATTAACAATGGTTTTGTACCCGAATCCCGATATCTAATGTCCATAAATGTTTCCAATGTTACCGATTCGGGGGCCAAATGAAGTGTCTTTATATCGGCACAAACTGTCATCCAATCAAACATTTCTTTATGAAAGCGATTGAACATTGGTTTAGACATTAGTTTTTCTGAAGCTGTTATTTTGTGTGTTATATTAGTTGTAATAAACAAACAATTCAAAAAAAAAAATAAAATAATAATTTTATAATTATTTATGATAGAAATATTTTTCTATAATTAATTAAATATATATATATTTTTAAAAACCTACCGCTCATTAAATAAATGTAAAATTTAACAAAACCTATGTTAATAGTATCATCAAATTCATAATGTTTTTCACTTAAAACCGGTACTAATTGTTTAAATTTTTCGGGTTTTTCTGAATAATTATCGTCATAATAAAAACCAAACATAATATATAATGCAATTAATTCAAACTCATCGATGTGTCGACAATCTGGCGATATATAGCCAATATATGTAATGAAATCCATTGAATCCCTGTCCAAATATTTGTCCGCCTCATTGCCAAACAATGTCCTCACTTTAGTAACCACTTTATCGCGTACAGCATCTGACCATTTATTTGGTAGTAATATTTGATCATCTATCTTGCCTAAAAAATTGCAATCAATTTTCACATTTACACATTTTTTAATAAAATTTTCATCAAACATCATAATTTTTTTTATTAATTTTTATAATTTTACATATAAAAAATTTAAATTTATTAAAAAAATATTTCAAAATATTTAATCTAAAACAATATTTTATTTATTAAAACAACATAATACTCATTATTATGTCATTACTATATATATATATATATATATACCTTTATTTTATAAATTATTTATAACTTTTATCAATTTTTTCAGAATAATCATATGATTTTTATAAATATATTTTTATATAATAGTATAGTATACTATATTTTTAAATAATAATTTTTTTATAATTTTATCATATGATGCTTTTTATATGTTATGATTTAAATAAATTTGAATTTATTTTATTTTTAAATAATAATTATAATAATAAAGTTTTAATTTGTCGATTAATTATTAATTATATGTTGAACAAGTGTTGCTTGAATTTAACAAGAAATTTATTTTATTTTTTAAAAATATATTAATATTTTTTAAAAATATATTAATATTTTTAGCTATATATTTGTTGGTATAAATGCATGTAAAAATATATTATATAAAATTTTATATAAAATATATAATTGTATAATACTAATATTTATTTGATATTTTTTTGATTAATAATTTTTTTTAATTTAAAACTTATATTTAAATTTAATAGTATTGTGATAATTATGAATTACATCAATCAAATTTCAGTTTGTTATTTATTAAAATATAAATTAATATAATATTTTTTATAATTAAAAAAATAATTATGTTTAAAAATGTTTAACTATAATAACAAACATTTATTTGAATTGGCCAACAAACTGAGCATGTAGGGCCAGTCCATAATTTGGTACATTAACATACTGGAGCTCAAACTGTTCGTCCCATATGTTAAACAAACTTATAGTATAATCATCTGAACAGTGGATACCTTTCAGACGACTGTCTCGCATAATGTCGCGCAATATGACTCCCGATGACAGCTCCCGACTCGAGTCGTGTAATACGGGTTTCCAACAATCATAAGTGGCATTAGATGTCTCGGTAGAGTCGGTTATTGTGCCCAAAGTAAGCCAACCCAACGGTCCAGACATTAAACTTTCAGTTGCTATGACAGACAGTAGTCCTTTAGTGCCGCTAACTGTCGAGGTATAAGCAGCCGCCGCCACTACACCGTTATAGGCGGCTATCAATGGACTACTAAAACTACATAAACTACTAGCTATCGGTGCGGTAATAGCGGCCATCAATGACGAACCGACAACTGTGGCCAATGTGTCGCTTTTGCTAACATAGTTTGCCAACAGTCCGATTGCAGTGCCCGACAAAGCACTTACCGATTGGACACTAGCTGTGGCTTTCACGGCAAAACTGGTCAATTCAGGAGCAACTAGTGTTGCAGTGCCGGCACTGGCTATGTTTGATACAGTTAGTCCCGTTAGTATAACCATTTCTAATCTATATATGCTTACTATTTACTGAAATAAATAGAAAAAAATTTAATAATAAAAGTAACTTAATTTTTTTCAGTAAATTTACTATTTGTTTACTTATTTGAAATTAATAACTTAAAATTATCATTAGTACGATAGTTATAAATAATTTTTACAATTATTGATTATATTTTTATTAAAGTAATCTCAATTATATACTAAATTACTTAAATACTGATTGCATATACAGTTTTAGAATATTATTTTTTAGTAAAAACAATAAAATTAATAAAATTTCAAATAATTATAGATAAAAAAAATATGGTGTGATTTACTGGAGGTGGGTAACTGTTAGTATAAAAGTCTATTAATATTTGGTCTAGAATTAACTACCTAGACAACTGTACAAAAAAATATTATTATTATTATATTGTGAAACTGTAATTTATAAAGAAAAATTGCACACAAATATTATTTACTTCAAAAATAATAATAATAATAGTATAATCAATGATCAACTGGTTTTTATCATCAATTGTTAGATTAACAAAAAACTTTACAAACAAATCACTATAATAGTTGCATAATAATTGTGTAATACTGTATAAGTATTACAACTAGACAATTTTTAAACAATGGGAAGTTCCCTAATAAAATCCATCCAATTTTCCAGAAAAATATGGAATATATTTTATTTTCCATACCTTCATCGTTAGAAAAGAAAATAGCTTATATATTATAACAATAAATAGTTATCAAAAAAACTTAAATAATTTGCATAATATTTCATAGAAATTAAGTAATAACTTTTCTTTTATAAATACCACTTAGAAATCTAGTTTAATATTGAATTTGTTTTTTTATCAATAATTATGAAAATTTTTTATGTTAATTGTTAAATAGATAAAATAGTTTTTTGGAAAATAAAACAATGGAAAGAATCTGAGCGAACCCTAATTACAACATTATATACATTTATACTGTATATTATAGTAACCAACATATATATTATATACAATATATTAAATCATTATTAATTAGATGTTATTTAAAAAAAACTATATATAAATTGTTTATTTCAAATCCATTGCTTAAACAATAACTTATCAATTATTGATAATTTCTCAATTTGTCAACAATTTGTTAACAATTATTATTATTACATTGTATTATCATGGGCATTTAATATTTGAGTCTACAAGTGATAAGTTTATGAAATTGTTTAATGCCTGTTATTATTTTATATATATTACAAGAAAATAGTAACCATTGATCAAATGATAATATATTCAATTTGTTTTTTTGTCAACACTTGTGTGTGTGTGTGTGTGTGTGTGTGTATATATGTGTATGTGTGGGTAGTTGACTGAAATATGTATTAAGCAATTAATTTTAGACAAATATGATAATGGGCTAAAAAAATCTATGGTAACATCAATATTAAGTCATTGTTAATTAGATAGTATTAATTTTTCTATATTGTATATATTATCCAGAACAATTGTATAAATTCATTTAACAAAAAAATGAGGTATAGTTATCAGTTTACAATTACATACTATACATCCATAAACAGGTAGTTATTAATAAAAATAACTAAAAATACTAAAATTATTAAAATTATTAGTATTTTTTGTTTAACTAATCACTTAATATATTATAACAGTTAAAACAGTCATCAAAAAAATGTATAACATTTTATTAGTATTATCATTATCGGTAATAGTGGTCATGGATGTTATGGTTAGGGCGGCAACCATTGACAGGATCAACCATTAACGACAAAAGAGGAACAGTAGTTCGGGTATACAATTGTTTTTTTAGCATAACTTTCCTCATATCATTATATTAATAAAAAAAATTATATCCCTGTGCTCTATATACTACTATACTAGTCATTATATGCGGAGATAACGAAATTGTAGTTAACGATTGTCTAACTATTCAACAACAACAACAACAATGTCAGCCCACATGCGAGCACCCGTATCTACCAGTGCACTGTAATAGTAGTAGTAGCAGTATAGGCACTGGTAGTAGTGGTGATGGCCAGCCATCATCATCGGCTGTTAAAAACTGTCGACAACAACCGGTTGGCTGTATCTGTGCGTACGGTTATGTCCGATGTATTAGGTCTGGCCAGTGTATACACCTGAGCCAGTATACAGATATGATATAATGTATAATTTTTTTAATAAATAAAATAATAGGCCTATCCTATCAATTGTAATTTTGAAATACAATTTTATAATTAGTATTATAAGTATTATTATTATTTATAATTATTATTAGTATTATAATAATAATTATCAGTATAACAATAATAACTATTAGTATTATTATTAATAGTATTAATAGTATTAATAATTATATTATTATTATTATAATTATTATTACTATTTTATTATTATTATTATTATCTAATCAATTACTAATATATTAAACTAAACAAAAAACAGCACTACCAGTTTATATGGCACCGGTAGTAGTATTGGACAACAATACAGATAATCTAGGTAAAAAATTTGCTGTACCACCACATCCAGCAGCACCGGTAGCTAATCCTGGCGATTTAGCTGCCGTAGTCGAAGTAGCGTTACCGCCAATTGTAGACCTACTGGCCCTTAAGGTTAATCAAATACTGGCACCGAAACCATCGAGACAGCCATCAGCTCCGGGTGGTGGAGGACTAATTGATGTCAATCTCGGTTTAAATGTATGCACTGGTATTATAATAGCTGCCATTAAAGTCGATGGTAATTAAAAGTTATTATTTTTTTTAATTAAAAATAAATAAATAAAATAATAGACTATTTGTTTGATTTGTTTTTATTTAATTTTATTTATAAATAACATATTTTTTATTTTATAAAATATAAACAAGTTCAAGTTAGTACAATATATATATATATATAATTACATCAAAAATAGTAAATTTTGTTTACAATATTATAAAGTGATTAATAAATATTTAAAAAACAAAAATTAATTATTAATCACAGTTAAGATACTTTATATTATTATTTTTTAATAATAATATAAATTAGAAAACCCACAAAAAAATAAAATTTAACTTAAAACGAAAAATATATATTTTTTTAATTAATTAATTAACTAATTATTAATTGAAAAAAATATATAATTATTTTTGCAACTTGTTATGCAAAAAATAAATATTATTAAAAAAAATCATTAATTAGAGGATATATATATATAATTACAATAATGTTTTTTTGTGAGTAATATAACTAGTAATTCCCGTAATATAAACATAAATATTATTGAAATAGTATTGAAATTCACTAAGTGTTGACAAAAAAAAGAAAGAAAAATTCATAAAATAATAGAGAAATTTCTAGAAAGTTTCTAGAATTTTTTTTTTATTATTTATTGTTAAATTTGTTTCTATCGATATTTATTGTTTATAACATTTTTTTTATATGTAATAATTAAATATAATTATTATTGTTTTAATTATTTATTAAGGTAAAATATTAATTTATTTAATTATATTAAACTATGATGAATATTTTTTTTAATAAAAAAACTAATTAACTAATTATTATTAAATAATTATATAATTATCTCTAGATAGTTATCTCAATATTATACCAGTAATCTATACTATATATAATAGTATAATATTATTTAATATATATAGTATTATACTCTCATTAATATATTTATAGTATTACAATAGCTATAGCTATGGAGATAGACATAGTATAACAATATATAAGTTAAATTTCAATAGAAATTTATTCCTGAAAAATTTTCTAGAAACTTTCTATTTGAGAAATTTATTAGAAACTTTCTATTGCTCATCTCTAAATTTACTACAATATAAACGTTTTAATAATCATATATATATATATATATATATTGATAGTTATAGTTAAAAATTTTATTTATAGCATATTTCTATGTTGTTAATAATTAATACTGTTTTATTATATTATATTTATCAATGTGTGTGTGTGTGTGTGCTTTTAAATAATAAATTATACTAGATTAAATATAAGTTTAAAATTAAATTTAAAAAAAAGAAAACTTATATAATAATTTGTAAAAGTCTAGTTATTTTTTATTAACTATATTTTTTTAAATAAAAATATAATACAATAATTAGCAATTAAAATGTTAACTTTGATTTTATTTGTGTTTAATTTAGTGGCAGTTTCTAATCAACAATATATTAACGGTTTGAATAATAACATTAATGACTAGTGTATTGATTAATAATTTTTTATACTCTACTAAATAGTTGTTATAATAGTTGCTAAAAAAAGTCAAATAGTTTTTAAAATAGTTATTTAAACTGTATTAAATAGTTGTATATAGTTGCTAAAAAAGCCTAATAGTTATTGAAATAGTTATTTATTTTTTTATAAATATTTCAACTGATATATAATTCATTTGTTTTCAGCATATTTACAAAAATGATTTATATAAATAAACTAATTATTCTATTGTTAAAAAAGTAATATGAGTTGATAACAGTTTACACATTTTATATAATTTATATAACTATTACTTTTTGTTTTTACATATATTTGTGCTTAATTTTACAATTTAATGCTTATATTTTTCAAAATAACTGAAATAGTTATTTATAAGTTTTTATAGTTTCTAACCCAACAAATAGTTATTTATAGTTATAATAAAATTTCGGAAATAGCGTCCACTGGTCAACTTCGGTGGACATACTAAGTCCCAGTTATAAGCGTTGAACTGACAAAATAATTTTTTTAGTTGGAAATCAAGACACTATTAATGACACTGAAAAACTTAATAATAACCAGTCATGTAATAATAATAATAATAATAATAATAATAACACTATTTATACTGATAGAAACCCTATTGAATCGAATGATAAAGTATTAATAATAATCATATCAGTGATGACAGTATCCATGATATGTCTGGCCATTGGTTTGGCCATCAATTACAGGCAACACATCCGTAATAATAGACGTGTTATCCATTGGATTAGTATTGGACGCGAATTAATGAATCCTTCGTAAAATACAAATATTATTATATTTAGAAACTAAATATATATATATATATATATATAATAAACATATACAGAATTTTTATATACATATATAATTATATAATATGTATTTATATAAAAATATTTATATATAGTATTTGTAGTTTGTATAGATATAATAGATATTTTATTAAAAAATTGTTTAATTTTATAATTATAATTTTTTATTTATGTCAATACTAATAATATTACAATTTAATCGTAAAAACAAATATATATACAAAGATTAAATTAATATACAAAAAGTTTTAATACTTTATTGTAAATATAAAATATTTATATATTTAGTAGTATAAATCAATTATATTTTAAATCAATTGTTTTGCTATACACAGTAAAATAAAATAAAAATATTATTAATAAATTGTTTTAATAAAATTTATAAAATATTAATTTATAGATAAAATAAATAATTTTTTAATTTATAACAATACTTAAAATTATTTCTATATAAATTATTTGGAAAATAAATTTAACATTGTATAAACAATTATCTATTAAATTTTTCTTAAATTTTAATAAATATCTATTTAATATAAAATAATAATTTAATATATTTAATATTAATTTTTGTTAATAGTATCAGAAATCCATTCAGTAAAATATGAAACCCTAGGAAATACACCAAAAACATAATCATTGATTTCATGACACTTTATCCAATAGCCATCATTAATCCCCTGATGTATGCCAATCAATACGGCCCTACCGTTTACATACTGATACAATGGAGCACCAGAATCACCCTAATTAGGTATAGATAGATAAATGATTAAATACATACACATACACATACACATACACATACACATACACATACACATACACATACACATACACATACACATACACATACACATACACATACACATACACATACACATACACATACACATACACATACACATACACATACACATACACATACACATACACATACACATACACATACACATACACATACACATACACATACACATACACATACACATACACATACACATACACATACACATACACATACACATACACATACACATACACATACACATACCGGACATGAAAAGGTGCCGTTATATTGAGGATATCGTTGGCCGAGTATAACTATACGCCAATAGTCTGTCTCATTACGTACGGCTGCCCTAATCCTAATATAACCCATACGTAGTCTATCGCTTCTATTAGTATCGGTTACTTTACCGTAACCGGCCATCAATGCCAACTCATCCCTATCATTGTGTTGGTTAGCCATTGGCAAACAAATACCGTTTAGTGTCCGATATGGATGTAGTAGTAGTCCAACGTTTGTATCAATAAGCGGTAAGTCAACTGTTAGTTTGACCAGTGCCAGATCTGTAGCCGGATGCTGATTAGATTCATAATAAGGTTGGATAACTGTTTTTTCAACATCATAACCATCATCGTTATAGCCGTTTATATTGATAAATAATTTGCCCGGGTAGATTTTTATATCACTAACACGAATTTGGCTAATAATAATAATTATTATTTGTTGTTGAATAATATACAGTTGTATAATAAGGCATAGTCAGTATAAAGTATATATATATATATATATATTTATATATAAACAGTCTATAAATGTATAAATTATATATATATCAGGGTTAAGTAAGGGGGGGGTAGGGGGGGTAAGGCCAAAATACCCCCCCCCTAAGATCGAGAAATTGGGATTTTACCCCCCCAGACTTTTTGACCAAATGGGAAAAATTGTCGCTTAAAAACGAGGAGAAATGACCCCCCCCTAAAATTTCGGCGCCGAAGGCGCCGAAAATTTTTTTGAGATTTATAAAAATTTTAATTTTAGTTAATACTATTTTAGTAAGTGTTTTTATGTTTTTAAAATTTATATGATTCTAATTATTGATTAAAAATAAGTAAAAAAGTTAAAATAACGTTAAAACTCATCAAAAAATAACATAATTTTACTTAAAATATTAAACTAAAAAGTTAAAAAATACCAATTTGTTGAAAAGAATAATCATATTACAATATAAATAGAAGTTTGAGATAGTTTAAGAAGTTAATAAAAAAATAAATACTTATATTACAAGGTTTTTATTAATAATTTTTAAAATTTTAACTAAAAAATTTAAAATATTTTTAATTTTATAATTAGTATTCAATCAGTATTTACATAAAAATAACATTAAAAAATAAAAATATATATCTATAAACTATAAGCATTAAGTATTATTTAAAAAATTATTTTAAAAGTTAAAAATTACTAAAATACTAAAAAACTCAGTGTATCATTAATGCCTTTATCACCTATTTTTAAGTATTTAATACATTATTATTTTATTTTTTGCTAAAATTTAAGTTTTTATTAATTTTTAAAATTTTTTTTTAAAAATATTTATTTTTGTTAAAATTTAACTTTTTTTTATTTTTGTTAAAATTTAAGTTTTTTTTATTTTTGTTAAAATTTAAGTTTTTTTTAGTATTTTTGTAAATTTTACCTATTTTCCTGGGAATTTATACGGGAACTTATGGGAATTTTATCGAATTTACATGGGAATATTCGGGAATTTAATGGAATATTAGGGAATTTTCTCTTGACCCCCCCCTTGATTTTGGATTTTTGAAAAAATTGCCGTTTAAAAATGCAATAAAAATCTTACCCCACCCAATACCCCCCCCCCCCCAAGATTTTTCGAGAATTTTGTAAATTTTACCCCGGTCTACCCCCCTAAAATCCAAAACCTTGCTTAACCCTGATATATATATATTTACAAAACTACATGAGCGGCTGTCAGTATCCATCGTCTATTTATTATAACACCCGATCCATAAACTCTACTATAGATTTTGAATTTATTGAAAATAATAATATGCTTAAAAAATTACAAATTATTATTAATTTAAAAAAACAAATTATTATTTACTCCGTGCGCTGAATCCATACGGCAAACGGCACTTCAGCCGGTCCTGCATTGCGTCCATTATTCAGTTCATGCGGTGGTATTAGACTTTGATTGGATTGAAACCATTGAAAACAATTGCCGTTTGACAGCAATGATTGTCGACCGATACCACACTGTGGGACAGTTATGTTCGGGTAGTCATCCATTTCAATGGTCGACCAGATATTTGTGTAAAAACACAAAAACAACAATAAATTAATTATAATTATTTTACTTAACATTTATTTATTTTTTAACAGTTTTTTGTGTTTCTAAATATCCTAATAATTAATATGATATAAAATAACTATTACTATTAATATAAAATTATAATTTTTATGATTTTTATTTTTTGTGTTATTTTAAACTTAAGTTACGGTTTCATATTTATACTCTACTTTACAATGTAATGTAAATCTAATATTTACTGTATCTATAAAAATAAAATAAAAACTATTTTTTTAAATAAGATTTTTAAAAATAATCAAATTTCTTTTTATTGTATTTATTAAAACTAAAAAATCAATTATATTTAATATATATATTTTATAACAATTATAATGATTTATAATAAAATAATAAACTATTTTTTTTGTTGTTGATTGCTATTATAATAATTAATATATTGTTGTAATGCCATATGATATATGTTTATGTGATATATAAATATAAACACTTTATATTTATATATACTGTATATATATACAGTATATATAAATACTGTATATATTTATGAATCATAACTAAAATTAAATGATGAGTTTATTTTACAAGTATCGATATAGTAGTATTTAAATTATTAATAAATTTTTAGTAATTATTATAATTTATATATTTTGAAACTATCATTAGTAATATAAAAAATAAAATATATTACAATTCAATTAACAACTATTTATATCTGTATAATAGATAGATATTAAAAAAGAAATATTAATTATAAATTAGTTATAAATTAATTTTTCACCAGTTAAATAAAACAAAAATAGTAAAAATAAAAAAAAATTTGAATTTTTTACTTAACAAAAACATTTATCTATTTTTTCAAACATTTCTAAAAAATCAATCATGAATTAGAGGATATAATGTATATATTTAATTTCAATAATGTTTTTTATTTCATAACATTTCTAACTATATGTTGCGGTCGCACTCATAAGATCTAAACTCATTTGACCCAAACTTACTTGACCCAACTCATTTGATCCAAACTCATTTGACCCAACTCATTTGATCCAAACTTATTTGACCCAAATCACTTGACCCAAACTTATTTGACCCAAATCACTTGACCCAAATCATTTGACACAAATCATTTGACCCAACTCATTTGACCCAAATCACTTGATCTAAATCATTTAACCCAAACTTATTTGACCCAAATATTTATTATTTTATTTTTTCAAACTATAATTATATATAAATAATATAAAACTTAATAATTTTATTTAATTAACTATATAAATAATATAATAATCTATTTAATCTATAAAATAATTTAGAACTTAATAATATTAAGTTATTACATATTTATTTTAAAAAAAATAAAAAAACAGAAATATTTCCAATTATTAAGTTTGTATTATTTATATATAATTATATAGTTTGAAAAATAAAATAATAAATATTTAGGTTAAATAAGTTTGGGTCAAATGATTTGGGTAAAGTGATTTGGGTCAAATGAGTTGGGTCAAATGAGTTGGGTCAAGTGATTTGGGTCAAATGAGTTGGGTCAAATAAGTTTGGGTCAAGTGATTTGGGTCAAATGAGTTTGGGTCAAATGAGTTGGGTCAAATAAGTTTAGATCAAATGAGTTGGGTCAAATAAGTTTGGGTCAAATGAGTTTAGATCTTATGAACTAGACCCATATGTTGTTGTATTTTATATAAACAATTAATATTGTATATTAACTATAAATATAAATAAATATAATAATAATAAAAATATAATATAAAATAATAAAAGTATAATCAATGATCAATTGGTTTTATCATCAATTGTTAGATTAACAAAAAACTTTACAACAAATCACTAAAATAATTGTATAATAATTGTGTAATACAGTATTACAACTAGAGTTCCGGCAATTTTTAAACAATGAAAAGTTCCCTAATAAAATCCATCCAATTTTCCAGAAAAATATGGAATATATTTTATTTTCCATACCTTCATCGTTAGAAAAGAAATATAGTTTATATATTATAACAATAAATAGTTATCAAAAAAACTTAAATAATTTGCATAATATTTCATAGAAATTAAGTAATAACTTTTCTTTTATAAATACCACTTAGAAATCTAGTTTAATATTGAATTTGTTTTTTTATTAATAATTATGAAAATTTTTTATGTTAATTGTTAAATAGATAAAATAGTTTTTTGGAAAATAAAACAATGGAAAGAATCTGAGCGAACCCTAATTACAACATTATATACATTTATACTGTATATTATAGTAACCAACATATATATTATATACAATATATTAAATCATTATTAATTAGATGTTATTTAAAAAAAACTATATATAAATTGTTTATTTCAAATCCATTGCTTAAACAATAACTTATCAATTATTGATAATTTCACAATTTGTCAACAATTTGTTAACAATTATTATTATTACATTGTATTATCATGGGCATTTAATATTTGAGTCTACAAGTGATAAGTTTATGAAATTGTTTAATACCTGTTATTATTTTATATATATTACAAGAAAATAGTAACCATTGATCAAATGATAATACTGTATATTCAATTTGTTTTTTTGTCAACACTTGTGTGTATGTGTATGCGTGGGTAGTTGACTGAAATATGTATTAAGTAATTAATTTTAGACAAATATGATAATGTGCTAAAAAAAATCTATGGTAACATCAATATTAAGTCATTGTTAATTAGATAGTATTAATTTTTCTATATTGTATATATTATCCAGAACAATTGTATAAATTCATTTAACAAAAAAATGAGGTATAGTTATCAGTTTACAATTATTGTACAGTGATTTTAATATTTATAATTTTTTTTAAAATCATAATTATTATTTAAATTTTTTTTTTTTTGAGTCCCGAGTATATTATTGATATAGTTTAAGGTTAAAAAAATTATTATTATTATTTAAATTATCTAAAAAATTAATCAAAAATAAATATATCGATTTTTTTGTTAGATGGTTATAGTCTTAAATAAATTATTTATTAAATAATATTTTTTCTTTATATACAATATATATTAAAAATTGTTATTATAGATGACTGTTGTAATCGTCGGAGTTGTTGCCACAGTTGCCACCTGTGGTGCTGCCAGTCCTGCCGCAGCCGGTGCTGCATCGGGCCTCACTACGGCTGTATTGGGAGCATCGGGCACAGCGGCCACTACCACGGTTGCTGTAGCTACTTCGGCCACTGCTGGCGGAGTAGCCGGCGCAGTTACCGGAGCAATCGCTGGTGGTTCAGGAGCCGCTGCGTTGGCTGGCGCTGGTGCCGGTGCAGCTACAGGCGCGGCCACTGCTGCCGGCTTTACGGCAGCTACAGCTGGCGTTAGTACCGCTGGCGCCAGTATTGCTTCAGGAAGCGCTGTTACTGTTGGTGTACTTTCGGGACCCGTTGGCTGGTTTGTATTGGGTGCCAGCATTGATCAAACTGATCCCCTATCTGTTCATTACACTTATGACTGCTGGAAAGCTATAGTTCGTGACACAAGTACCCAACCGTCTAGTGGTAGACTATTGAGGGATGTGTTGGTTGACAGTCGAGTACTGAACTATACATTCGAGTATATACAGGAAGGACAGGGAGCCGATAATGATGACTATGTGACCGGTATTACTGTTGAAAACGTATGGCATGACCGGTTTTACATCAATTTTATAAATGTGCCCGGTTATGGTCTAACTGCTCATGCTCAACAAATTTAATTTTTTACACAATTATTAAAATCAGAAAAAATTATATTTTTAATAATCATATTAATAATCGTATTACTACAGTATTAATTTGTTTTTATTTTTGTAAAATCAATTAACAAAAATTATTGTGAATTATATTTATTAAACTGTTTTGTTTAAATTATAAAAATTAATTACCGGTATATTATTTTTTATTTGTAAAGTAACAAAAAATTAATGTTAAAATTAAAAAACAAAAAGATACATTATATTTTGCAATATAGTTATTTTTAAAAAATATACAATAAAAATATTAATTAAATTTTTAGTATAAAATATATCTTAATAACCACTATTATCACTATTATTAAAAATTATATAAATTTAATAATTTTTATTTTATATTTTATTTGACTATTAGTTTAAAAATTAAAAAAAAATAATACTTACATGACTTAATAGTATTGTGATAATTATAAATTGCAATCATAAATTCAATAATTTTTATTTTATTTTTTATATGACAATATAAATTAATACAATATTTTTTTATAATTCAAAAAAAATAATTAAGTTTAGAAATGTTTAACTAATAATAACAAACATTTATTTGAATTGTCCAACAATGTGAGCATGAAGGGACAGTCCATAATTTGGTACATTAACATACTGGAGCTCAAACTGTTCGGCCCATATGTTAACCAAACTTATAGTATAATCATCTGAACAGTGGATACCTTTCAGACGACTGTCTCGCATAATGTCGCGCAATATGACTCCCGATGACAGTTCCGGACTCGAGTCGTGTAATACGGGTTTCCAACAATCATAAGTGACATAAGATGTCTCGTTAGAGTCGGTTATTGTGCCCAAAGTAAGCCAACCCAACGGTCCAGACATTAAACTTTCAGTTGCTGTAACACTCAGCAGTCCTTTAGTGCCGCCGACTGTTGAAGTATAAGCGGCCGCCGCCACTACACCGTTATAGGCGGCCATCAATGTGCTGTTAAAGCCGCACAAACTACTGGCTATTGGTGCCGTAATAGCGGCCATCGATGACGAACCGACAACTGTGGCCAATGTGTCGCTTTTGCTAACATAGTTGGCCAACAGTCCGATCGCAGTACCCGACAAAGCACTTACCGATTGGACACTAGCTGTAGCTTTGGCGGCAAAACTGGCCAATTCAGGCGCCACTAGTGCTGCAGTACCAGCACTGGCTATGTTGGATACCGTTAGTCCCGTTAATATGACCATTGCTTTTAGTGAACAAAATTGTTGTACTAATTGTTTAACTAAATTAATAAAATAATTATTTATTATTAATAAATAAATAAAAATGAATATAAAATTTTTGCTAATACATTGCTTACTTACTTTTATATTTATAAATTATTAAATTACTTTTTTATACTAGTGATTACTATAGTGAATATTGAATTAATGATAATATTGTTTGATTAACTTTTACAAAAATATTTGTTTTATACTGTTGTTTAATACTTGTATAATACTGTATAAACTAAAATAATTTTTATCACATATAAGTCTAGGATTACATTACTATTTATTCATTTCAATATTTACTGCAATTTTCTAATAGTGTAATCACTTTTATTTAGCATTGCATCTATTGAAAAATATAAACTTATTATTACAACACAATTATTATTAGTTAACAAAATACAATAGTATTAAATACTAAGCAATAATAATAAATTGGATCATTGTTATTTTATTTGTAAATATTTCTAAATAAAGTTAGATTATGAGATTTATAGGCATTTATTAAGGCATTACAATATATTAATTTCATCAATTGATAATGATTAACAAAAAATATATGAAATCATTATTAAATAAGATTTAATTATTTTATTTAACAATAATTTATATATAAATATACTTCAAATACACAAAGTCATCATAAAAGTTTCAATTTCAAAAAAGTTTGTCTCAATTTTGTTGTTGTATTAATTGGTTATTAAATATATTTTATTAAAATTTAATTTATTAATTGAAAGATATTAAGCAAATAATTTATAAAATATAAAGTTTATTAATTAATTAATATATTCTTATAAATTGTTATTAAAGATGACTGTATTAGTCGGCGGAGTTGTCGTAACAGTGGCCACCTGTGGTGCCGCCTCACCTGCTGCTGCCGGTGCGGCCGCTGGAGTCGGTTCAGCTGTTTTGGGTTCGGCCGGCACGGCTGCAACTACTGCCGCAGCAGTGGCCACATCGGCTACAGCCGGCGCTGCGACCGGAGCCGTTGCTGGTGCTATTGCTGGTGGAACGGGAGCTGCGGCACTGACTGGTGCCGGAGCCGGTGCAGCCACTGGTGCTGCCGCAGCTGCTGGCTATACGGCAGCTACAGCTGGCGTAAGTACCGCTGTTTCAACGGGAGCGTCGACAGCTTGTATCCTATCGGGTCCCGTCGGTTGGATAGTATTAGGTGTGACCACCGGTGATCAATCCGCTGATGATTGCCGATCTGTCCACCACTACTACACTTACGACTGCTGGAAGGCCATAGTTCGTGATACGAGTGCCCAACCGTCTACTGGTAGACTGTTGAAGGATGTGCTTCGGGACAGTCGAGTACTGAACTATACATTCGAGTATAGACAGGGAGGACAGGGAGCTGATAATGATGACTATGTGACCGGTATTACTGTTGAAAACGTATGGCATGACCAGTTTTATATCAATTTTCTAAATGTGTCCGGTCATGGTCTAACTGGTCATGCTAACAAAATTTAATTTTTTTTATCAATAATTATTATATAATTATTTTATTTATACTTAACTTTATATAGATTTATGTTTTAATTTGTTGATTGATTGTAAAATAAATATTCAATGACTGAAACCTTAATAAAGGGACTGTTTGAAAAAAAAACAAAAATTAGTTTTTTTAATTTAATATATTAATATTTTATCAGTTATTTATGATTATAATCTAGTTAATATTGTTAACTAACTATATAATTTTATTTATAAGTTACATATTAATATGCAATTGGTAATTTTGTTTATTTTGACCACTAGTGATCAATGGTCAACATTTGTAAATAATAGTATAAATAATTAATATGATTAGTTTTATTTTTTTTATTAGTATAATTTAATTTTATTCATATTAATTTTACTATATATTGACCATTGGTCACTTTTTGGTCAATACAAATAAAAATAACAAAAAAAAGAAAATCATCAATATAATTTTAATTTTACATATTAATTGTTATGGGCAATTTTAATTATAATGATAAAAAGTGACCAATGGTCAATATATAGTAAAATTAATATGAATAAAATTAAATTATACTAATAAAAAAAATAAAACTAATCATATTAATTATTTATACTATTATTTACAAATGTTGACCATTGGTCACTAGTGGTCAAAATAAACAAAATTACCAATTGCATATTAATATATAACTTATAAATAAAATTATATAGTTAGTTAACAATATCAACTAGATTATAATCATAAAAAACTGATAAAATATTAATATATTAAATTAAAAAAACTAATTTTTAGTTTTTTTCAAACAGTCCCATTAATAAACTATTTTGTTTTTTTTTTAAATATATAGGAATATACTGTATATTATTTAATATATACAATATTATTAATTAACATTAAATACTAAATAATAAATATACATTTTTTTACTTATTAATGTTAAAAATAAATATATAAAAATTATTTATATATTTCTCAAAATTATAGCATTAAAAATTATTACCTATAGTATAGTATAATTGATAATTTGAAATAATTATTAACTTAAGATATAATGAAAACAAATTTACACTAAATTTTCACGAACTCCTGAAAGGAGTCCGTATATGCATTCTAAAAGTCTGTCTGTCCCACATAGGTTAGTGGTTCGAATCCAGACTCTGCTACAATTTTTTTTTTGATTTTTTTTTATAAAGCATCAAAAATGAGCTATGGGATAAGTATTGAAATTTTGATATTTCATCAGGAACATAGAGAAAATGGCGTCTAAAAATCAAAAAATATATTTTTTGATTTTTAAATTTAGATTTGTGTAGAGCATAAAATATGAAGTATAAGAAATCTGCATTTAAATTTTTATCTCTTCAAGAACTACGAGAAAATGACAACTAAATTTTTAATTTTGTCATACTGAATCATTTGATACCCCACATGATTATAGTTGAGATATTTTTTTTTATTCTGAAGCATTTGTTATCCAACATGTCTATAGTTGAGTTTATTTTGTAATACTGAATCATTTGATACATTGTATGACAATAGTTGAGTTATTTTGGTATTCTGAACTATTTATATTTCACATTACTATAGTTTTTATTTTGTCATACTGAATTTAATTTTTAATTAGGATTTAGGAATTCGTATGGAAATACTTTCTAGCATTCTCAACTGGTTATTATTAAATAATTTGTTTTGTTTTTGGCGCACATTTTGTTTATTTTAATACATAGATCACTATATATTTACTATAATAGTAAGTGTATTATACAGTATTCAACTGCTAAGCTCCGCCCACTTATGGCTTTATCAATGCAAACATGTCCGACATATATGTAAAATGTAAACAAAAAATAATTTCTATTTATTTTGTTGTTTAGTTTGAAAATAATATTAAAACTAACGTAATATTAGTTAAATAAATGTTTTAAATGATTAATTAAAACCAAAAAAAAAAAATATTTAAACTATTAATACAATAATTGCTATCAAAACAAACAAACAGTGATTGAAATGAGTGCTGACTTTAATGATAAGTCAATTGATTGTCAAAACAGACAATTGTTGGATGTTTTGAACAAAACGACTGCTTTTATAACAAAATTATTATCATTGAAGACAATTGTCGCACAACTGTCACCACAACTAAGCCAAGAACTACAAGAATTGGACAATGAGTTGAAACATGTATTGGAAAGTCATCTTAAAATACCAGTGTTTGTTACCGCCGATGATGTCAATAACAACAACAACAGTCGGGATCAGTTGGACAACGGCGGCGGCGATAATGATAATGACCACAGCGACGGTCAATCGGTGATTGCTATTGAAGACGATGACGATAAGGAAGAAGGAGAAGACGTCATCGATAAGGATAGTCAGACAGCGAATACCGACGGCAACGATGACCACCAGTCGGCGACCAGACAGAAAATTTTCAAATGTTTTGCTAAACGCTGTTACTTTGTCTTCAATAATATCGACGAATTGGTGGCACATTTGCAAACGAGTCATTCAATCATTCGTCATCGGTGTCCAAACTCAGAATGTTTGATGCAATTGTTTGAATCGGAAGATGAACTCGAAAAACATCGGCTAAAGAAACACATAGATGACGGCCATATGGTTGGTGTAGTCATAGACGATAATGAAGATAACAGTGCGGTTGTCAATGATCAAGAAGTCGGCGGCGAAAGTCAAACATCAGCCGACAATAGTAGTCAGCCATCGAAACCGACGGTCACGCGATACAAGTGTTATGTCAAAGACTGTGGCTTTATATACGACAAGATTAAGGATCTGTTAGTACATCTGAAATCTGAGCACTCGATCAGCGCTTTTCGGTGTAGTGATGAAAACTGTGTCAGTCAACTGTTCCCGACAAGAAATGCCGTCAAAAAGCACCGAATGCTCAAACATTGTGGCATTGGTACCGGCGATGGAGGTATTGGTATCCAACTACTACAACAACAACAACAATCGGGCCAATCGCCAGTGAATATACCGTTGATAATATTGCCGCCGTGGACTCAATGTATGAAATGTAATTACAAAAACTGCGGTAAACTGTTTACGAGCAAAGAGTTTCTGGCCCAACACATCCAAAATTTTCACATCAATAATAATAAGAAGAAGAAAAATAAAAGTGATAGCGAAAAGTCAACCGATAGTGAAAATGTTTGCAAAGTTTGCGGACTCGAGTTTACCGACAAACAGCTGATGTGGTGTCACGTAAAGTCGCACGAGATTGAGATACAGTGCGGACAGTATTTGTCAGAGTTTTCCGGTATTTCCAACCAATTGCTGGTGAATAATAATAATGTGGTCACCGACGGTAGGGCCCAAACGATAGTGTTGACTACGACTGCAGGAACTACCGATACCAATGTCCAACCGCAGCACTGGAGATGTTTGCTGTCCACCTGTAATCAGCTATCAATCACTCGATCGCATCTCATCGAACACATGAAGATTGTCCACTTTGTAGCACCGATTAGCTGTCGGCGGCCACAGTGTCAGCAAATGTTATTCATCGACAGAGTTACGTACGCCAAACACAACGACGAATGTCACCGAACCAATCGATGTCCGTACGAGGGCTGTGTCTTCCGAACCGAACACAAGAGTGGACTCGACATTCATCTGTTGTCCCATTCGGATATCAAACAGTTTTGGTGTCCGCGCGACGGCTGTGGCGCCCAATTCAAGTACCGGCACAATGTTGTACATCATTTGCGACGAGTGCACGACACCAGCGATACGCTAATCAAATGCGATTATCCCGATTGCGAGCGGACCTACAAAAACATATACGTTCTCAGAAAGCACAAGAAAGAGCAACACTCAAACATTAGGGTCGTCTGCGAACAGCCGACTTGTGGCCAACAGTTTCGTACTCGGAAACAGATGCGCCACCATATGATTGTTGTCCACTCGGATCGTGTCTATCGTTGTCATTGGCCGGGCTGTGAGTTTGAACATAAAGTCGATCGCCAACTGAAACAACATATACTAACACATTCGGGTTTCCGGAGGTATAGTTGCGACCTATGCTCGTATAGGACACAATCGAAGAAGTTGTTAACTAATCACATCAGACGTCAACACGAAGTGGACAACGACAACGATGCCGACACCAACACATAACTCAATAGTGTTGTTGTTTTTTTATGTTTAAAACATGTATTTATTTTCTCCCTTTTTTGTAAATAAATTTATAAATAATGTACTGTATATTAAATAAATTTTATTCATTAAAAAAATAGTATAATATTTATTTTTGTTATAATGTTATGAAATCTATTGTCTATGTTTTGCAAATAATTAATGTCAATCTGTATAATAATTGTTATCAATTTATTATAATATATGTCTATTCATTCAAAGTATGTTTTTAAAAAAAAAATGTTTTATAAATAATAGTTAATACCTCTGGAATGGGTATTAGTTTTATTACCCTGGGATGGGGTAGACAGTTATGACCGGCTTACTATCCCTAGAGAGATCATGATTTTATAGAGATTTTACGCAAAATTTTTTTTTGCCAAAAAATGTTAAAATAGTTTGTAATTTTAATTAAGCAAATGTGTGAAATTTTTTGATCAAATGACAAAAAAACAAATAAGGCGTGATTCACATATTACGTTCGCACTTTTCAAGAAATCTAGACCCCTCCCTCCCCTATGTTCGCAATTGTTCGCATGTAGTCATTTAAAAAAATTACGTTCGCTTATCCCTAATCGCTACCCCCCCCCCACCACAAGAAATAAGATATTATCTAAATGCGAACGTTCTTAATGTCTCTACCCCTCCCCTCCCCCTCGTTCGCAAAAGTTCGCTTTGGCTAACCCCCCCTCCCCTCAAGTGCGAACGTAATATGTGAACAACGCCTAAATATTTTTTTTTATAACAAATTATTAGTTTTTGACAAGTTTTTAGTAATTTAGTAATTAAAGTCAACAACAAAAATAATTTTAATCTATTTATTACATTACAAGTTTGCCTAATTTTAGTTATAATTAATTGATTTAATGCATTTGATTGCATGCATTATAACAATGAATTTTTAGTGATATTCTGTAGACTTAAGCGTTATTTAAAAAACACATAAAACATTTCCAAAATTATACATTTAAATAGTTGTTTAGACAATTACTATTCAATATTATTCAATAGTTATTTTACTTAACTATTACTACTTTTTTTTAAAAAAAAGTGTATATAATAAAACTATTAATTATTTATATAATAAATGGATATTAATATCGATATATTAAACAGCAAATCGTTATCAAAATTTGTTGAAATAGATGTATGATTTATGTCATAAATTTAAAATTGATTTATTACTTATTTGTAATTATTGTATATAAATTTATTATATTAAATTTATTTACTGTATAATATATACTCATAATCTTAGTACTAATATAGTACTACTACTACTACTACACTACTACTGTATTATTAAATCTTTACTTTTATATGTGACCTATACTTAGGTTGGCGTTTTGGGAACCGGCTGTTTGATCGACTATAAGGGCCAAACAGTTGTCCTAACCAACGAACATGTAGTCCAAAATCAATGGCTGGCTTTGGTAACGTTAAACGATTCGTCGGGCGACTACCTATTCGGAGAGATTATATATGCCGATCACATCCACGATTTGGCACTTATTTCGGTTGACTTTGAAGGTACTAATGCCACGATATTTACAGTGGCCAATACATTGCCCGAGTTTGGCGATCCAGTGATAACATTGGGTTATCGTAGCGCATACCCGGCCTATAACATAGGTTACGGTGTGGTTACTTGTCCGCAAAGTTTGTCACTACATAGTGAAGCAAAGCTTTACGGCATTCACGATATATCAGTCGATCCGGACGTACCGCTCATCGAAACCACTGCCGCCCAATATCACGGGTTTTCCGGTGGACCACTTGTCGACAAAATGGGACAGTTATTGGGCATTAATACCATTTCTCGGTGGAAATATACACACCATTATTCATCGGCCAGTACTCATATCGATAGTAATAATTGCTACCAAAAAAATGTTTATTTAATAATACTTTTTTTTATAAAAAAAAATATATTATAATATATAGAGTTTATTGAAAAAGCCATACAATTTGGTAACAATGAATTGCAACGACGGGATAGAGAGCATCAAGTGTTGAGATTAGGACTGTGTCTCAAATGGAGTTCCCGACAAAAGGGCTGTACTGTCATCGATAAGCTGATTGAAACTAACGAAAAGTATTTTGTATTTTTAAATTATAATTAATTATTTTTTTGTAATTTATTACTTTTGTTTTTTATTAAAATTTTTTTTAGCTCCAATATAAATGTTTTCGACACTATTGTCGAAATTAATGGCAAACCAATTGAATCGTTAAATCATTTTATTGATGAACTCGACAATTGTGTCGACAATACGGATATAAATGTTAAGATTAGTGGCGATTTGCAAACATTTGCCATAAAAACCAAACCACTTGATCTGGTAATTGTCTAAAAAATATAAATACAAAATAAAATTTTAGAAAATATATATATTGTATAAATTTATATAACATTAAATTGAATGTTTAGTTTATTTATTTAATACTAATTAGAGAAAAAATTTACTATTTTAATAAACAAAAAAAATATTTATTTGTTAATTAAAATTAGCTAAATTTTTCACTAATAAAATATAGTTTAAAATTAATTTTTTTAGGTTTTTTTTTAAAAAAAACCGGTAAATAATTGTATAATAATTTTCGTATAAATTAAATATAGTATTACTGTATATATATTATGTGTAACAATGTTTGCGAACAAAACCAATACATTTAGTCAATCAATAGTAAAGTATTGTGTGTTTTGGATAAAAAACAACGAAAAAAAATGTCCGACAAATTGGCCGCCAATTGTTGTTTACCACCGAAATTGGTGGCCATTGGCGATGACAATCGCGACGATTATGACTATCAATTGGATCAACTGAACAATCGTTTGGCAGAAAACGAGCGGCGAATCGAATTGTTGGACGACTTCCGCCGGTTGGCCGAAGATTATCGACACCAATGTCGCTGTCAGGACGGCTGTGGCGGTATTGCCGACAAAGTCGACCAACTGGTCAATCGGTACAATGCTTTCAGTAAACCTACTATTGCCGACTATTGTCATCACGATATTGCCATCAATGGTATAAACATTAATTGTCTTATTTGTATCATTGATTTGTGATTTTTTTGAAACAATTTGATTGATAGTCAAGACATCCGATCGATCGGATAGAGATATGGCCGCCGCCGCAAACGGTAGCCAATCATCATCGCATATATCGCTAACTATAAAAACAGTTAAAATTGATGGTACAGTAGACAACAACAACAACAGCGGACAATCAATTACTGGCCGACCGGCAGAAAAGCGTTCAAACGACGGCGATAATAATCGGCGGCCAAAAAAACTTCGTAAACTATTACCTAAGTCTGACCCGTATTTGCTGCTATCGGACGAAGACATTGGCTTTAACTTATCGTTTGCTTCGCCGAAATATACACCAAAAAGTAGTCAAAGTAGTAGTGATGGTCAACGCGATCCGTACCGTAAAAGTGTTGGCCGACCGAAGATAAAGTGCTGCGAATGTAACGTATCGTTCAAAACAAACGACAAACTATTAGAGCACATAAAATCTGTTCACGAGTCTGGCCAACACAATGTGTCGGATTGTCCACCGAGGACGACACCGCCGCCGCCGCTGATAAAGACAACCACCGTTGTTGTTGCGGATGACAGTGATGGTGGTGATGGTCGACCAACCAATTCATTCGGATGCGAACACTGTACCGAACAGTTCGGTAGCAATGAAAAACTGTTGGTCCACTTATCGGACAGTCATAGCATCGAATCGTTTGTCTGTCATTTGTGTCCATTCAAGACAATAACAAGAGTGGCGCTAAACGAGCACAAGATTGTCCAGCACAATGTGACCAGAAATTATCGCCGCATCGATATAGATAGTGATTTGGCTTCGGTAGCCAATGATTATGATGACGACGACGACAACGATGACAGTTATGAATATTCGAGTCAATTGTCCAACGATTGGTTGAATCCAAATAACAGCCAAACAAGTGGTCGCTCGTTGTCATTGAAAACTACAAATAATTTGTTTAAGAAAAGTACCGGTATTTGTAATCTAGTGGCTAATAAAACAATTAGTAGACAGGTATTTAACACCAGTTCTATGAGTATAAATATTTCCAATATCAGTAAATATTAACTTACCGGTAATTTTATTAACTCAGTTACCATCAACTGGTCCTATAGTTGAGCCAATTGTTGGACAATACGGTATACGTCGAAGTCATGCCCACCGAAACTTTGGTCAACAATTTGAACAACTAATCAAATCGGAAACATCATCGACTCAGATGTTTGTCTATCACGGCATCGACGATGACATGCGTTGTCCATATTGCGGATGCGAGCCATACACTGAAATTCAATTGGACAGACATATACGTCTGGTGCACAATGAAGTCCAGCCGCAAGTGTGCGATAAGTGTGCCATCAATTTCTATGTAGAGTCGACTTTCCGCAAACATATGCTTGCATTACATTCAAAACAGTAATTGTTTTTTATAATGTTTTTAATTTACCTGTAATTTTTAGTTTCATTTTTGATAATTTGGTTTTTTAAACAATTACCTAAAACATTATACGGTACTATAAATTAATGGTAACTCATCAATAAGTACCGTAATATAAACAATATATACTCATCAATATATATATATATACAGATATTTTTTTATCCATTACAGTAATTATTAATAATTTTTAATTACATTTAATTAATTGCATGCTTAATATAATATTTTTTGTTTTGTTTATTGATTGTAATAATTTTGTTAATTTACCCGTAATCTAATATATACATAATATATCATAATCTCATATTTATTATTACAGTATTATTATTGATTAATTGTATAATCTTTTTATATATATATACTTTTAATTGTACTTAATTTTTGTTTTTTAATGAGAAAAATTTACTATCATTTATATACATTTTTACTTTCATATAAACTGTGTTTACCCAATAAAATGTTGTAATTTTAATCAATTTATTGTGAAACGTGATTATTATTATTATTAATGGTTTAATTAATATATTTGATATTTTTTCAAATCAGTTAATAACAATTCAAATTTTTAAACATTTAGTTTTTTGTTATTGAACTGCAAAAAACAAATAATTTTTTTTATTAACAGTTATATTTGAAATATTGAAATACAATACTGTAGTTGTTATACAATAAATTGATTTTAACCGTTGATATAACAGTCTAATTAAAATAAATATGTGTTGTCTTTATTATATAATCTTATTGTTAACAACTTGTCTAATAACTATTGTCATCGACATCGCCGATGGTTTTATATTCGATGATATTTTTGGTAAGAAAGTCACATTTAGGTCTAATTCAGACGACATCTGCGACGATGGCCTGATTGAGTCGATAACCCAATTGCAGAATCGGACGATCGCTATCTTTCGCCAGCAAATGGTTTGGCTGTTGAGTCCCGATGGCAAACAACTGATCGGTCCGTACAATGAAATCGATTTGTTTGCTTCAGATTTTACTGGTATTATCGAGTCAGCGGTTACCATACAATCGCACGATACGGTTACGGAGTTTGTCGGCACCGGTATCTACATGAATAGTACACATTTTCTGACGTTTAGAAACTTCAAGCCCTATAATATTGAATGGGGTTCACTGATCTATATGCCGCACAGGGGTCTAAAGTCGTCTATAGGTTCGACAAACAACGAAACTGTCGGCGAATTGATGGCCAAAGAGACTATTGCCGCCTATTTTGATCCGTTAGATAAGCGAACAAAGTTTGTCTTTCGCGACTATTCGATACTGGCCTTTCATTTTGAAGTGGGCGTCGATTATGAAAAACCAATGGCCACGAGTGTCTACAAAGAGCTGAAACATTTTGGCCTACAAAATGTAATTAAATTTGAGGCCGCATTCACCAGATTGGCTGCCGGTGCCGACAGCGGCGGCGGCGGCAATAACGGTCATCGTCAACATGAATTGGTTGTATTTGTCGACGACAAGTATTGTGTGATACCGATGGTTAAGACAAATGACAAAGTGTTTGAATGCGATTGGCGGCCGACCAAAGAGTTTCTTCATTGCGACACTTATTCAAGTAAACTGAAGATATCAAATATCAAAGGTACCGGTGCTCTACAAAACAGGCCAAATGACACTATTATCGACAACAATCACTATAGCACTGAACCCGATGCCGACCGAAGTAAATCAAATACTAGTCGTCAACAACCGTGTCTTTACCAGTCATTGTTGTCTACATTCATCATAATTATCTATTTAATTGTTTTACTTAATTTAATTGTATAGTCAATGCATGTTTTTTATGTGTTTGTTATCACAATTAGTATAACAAACAACAAATGTAATTAATTACTGTAAAAATTATATATATAATTTTATATTTAAATTTATCAATTGATTTGTAAATATATTATTAAAATATAATATAATATTAAACTTTTTCATTTTTACATCTATTTAATAATAATATTTACAATATATATCAATATACTGTATATACAGTAAAATATTTACTGTATAATTGACTAATAATTTATTTAGTATATTAAATAATTATTTTATGTGATTTTTACTTATTTTCGAAAAAAAACAGATAATATATTTTTTAACCATTAATTATTAATAATTTTCAATTACATTGATATGATTGTAACAATATATATATATAGTTCAATAATTAGCATCGCACGTGTACAACATTTACAAATAATTTTTATTTAAAGTTAATTAACAGTTATTAATTTGAAATATTGAAATATATAAATACTGTAGTTGTTATGCAATGAATTGATTATAACAGTCTGATTGAGAAAATATGTGTTGTTTTTATTATATAATTTTATTGATAACAACTTGTCTCATAACTATCGCCATCGATATCGCCGATGGTTTTATATTCGATGATATTTTTGTTAATAAAAGCACAGTTAGTTCTGATTCAGTCGACATCTGCGAAGATGGCCTGATTGAGTCGATCACCCAATTGGAGAACCGGAGAATCGTTATCTTTCGCCAGCAAATGGTTTGGCTGTTGAGTCCCGATGGCAAACAACTGGTCGGTCCCTACAATGAAATCGATTTGTTTGCTTCAGAGTTTACTGGTAATATCGAGTCGGCAGTTACCATACAATCGCACGATACGGTTATTGAATTTGTCGGCACCGGTATCTACATGAATAGTACACATTTCCTGGCTTATAAAAACTTCAAGCCCTATAATATTGAATGGGGTTCATTGATTTATATGCCGCACAGGGGTCTTAAGTCGTCCATAGGTTCGACAAACAACGAAGCTGTCGGCAAATTGATGGCCAAAGAGACTATTGCCGCCTATTTTGATCCGTTAGATAAGCGAACAAAGTTTGTCTTTCGCGACTATTCGGTACTGGCCTTTCAGTTTGAAGTGGGCATCGACTTTGAAAAACCGATGGTCACCACTGTCTACAAAGAACTGAAACAGTTTGGCCTACAAAAAGTAATCAAATTTGAGGCCGCATTCACCAGATTGGTTACCGATGACGTCGGCGGCAATAACAGCCGTAATCATCACGAATTGGTTGTATTTGTCGACGACAAGTATTGTGTGATAGAAATGGTTAAGACTAATGACAAAGTAGTTGAATGCAATTGGCGGCCGACCAAAGAGTTTCTTCATTGTGACCATTATTCAGGTAAAATGAAGAAACTCGGCAGTCATTATAGCACTGAACCGAATAAAACAGCAGATGTCGGCAATTCCGATCGTCACCAACTCTGTCTTCACCCGTTGTCGTCCATATTGTTGTCGACAATCATCATAACTATCTATTTAATTAATTAATTAATCTATTGTTTTTACTTAATTTTATAGTCAATTCAAATGTAATTATTAATTATTGTATATATATATAATATTTTTTTTTAAATTTATTAATTGATTTGTGAATACAGTAATATCAAACTTAATAACATATTAAATACTTATATATACATATTATCTATTAATATAAGATTTATATATAAACTATTTACATACAATAATTGTATTGTCAATTATTGACTAATTATTTATTTAAATTAATAGTATATTAAATGATTTGTTTTTTTAATAATTTTACTTACTTTCCAAAAAACCACTAAATTTTAGTATTTAAAAATTATAAGTTAAATAAAATTTTAATAAACCACTAAATAAATTAGATCTTTCAATAAATAATTTACATATTATCTAACAAATGAAACAATTACTAAACATTACAATACTATATAAATTATATTATATAATAGTTTATACGATCCTATTTACAGTATATATATCTAATTACCGGTAAATATAATTAAACTAAAACAGTATTTTAAATACATGTGTTTGACATTTAGAAAATTTTTTTTTTTATTTGTTGTTCACCTGTTTTTGTTGTTGTTGTCATATATTATTAATACATGTGTTTGACATCTAATCTGATAAAATGAATTGAGACTAATTTCTTCGTCGTTTGTTACGACGTACCACAGCATCATCAGCAGTATCTGTTTGGCCATCACTGGTACTACCACTATCATCATCATCTTGTTGTTGTTGTTGAGCTCTTGGACGTCCTCTTCCACGAGGCGCCACACCTGCTTCGAGAGGATCGCCCAGCAGTACATTCTGTGGCCACGCATCCAGACATCTCAGTTGATCCATTACGACGCCCTGTTGGGGACTGTCGGGTACGAGTACACTGAATCGATAAATTTTTCTAAGATTTTTCACTGCCCTATACTTGACTATCAATGCATTTCTGGTGGCTTCTAACCAATCTCTTTGGTCTAACAATTGATCTCTTAGCTGATCTCTGGCTTCTGGATCCAAACCGTTGGCAAACTGTTGCGTTGCCAGTAGATAGGCTGAAAATCCGGCCAAATCGGTAGACCAGGTATGAAAGACATTCATAATATCCCATTCATCGAACCATTGGCACAGTTGCGCACCCATAACACGGCTAATAAACAACAGGCGTTCTTCAGGATTTCCATTCATATCTTGCCTTTGTAATGTCATTGCCTGCCAGCCATTGCAACCGATTTCACGATTAGCACCGTTCCTACCGTGACTGTAGACTGGTATCAAATTACCCGGACTGTCCGGATCGTCCCGATAAACCAATAGTCTGGCTGCATTTTCATTGCGCACCAAATAATACGGTACGTGCGTAAAGTCTGGATTCAAGTCGACATACGTAAACCGATTGGACACCAATCGGATACGGTTGACCTCATTGAACACCTGTACATTGAACACGTTGTGAACATTTTGGTAATGTATGTCTACCTGATGAAGACCCGGTTCCAATGTTATCGTGTGTTCAAATCTTGAGAAGCGATCAGTGAGCAAACCGACCCAATCGATGGCAAACATATCGTCCTGACTATGATCTATACTGTCCCTAATCATCTGTAAAAATATTAAACTGTTCATATTGACGGCCATAGCGTGTTCAACGTTTTGTACTTCTAGTAGATCCATAGCCACCGGCGGTAGAGCTTGATTGGCAAATGCACGCGGATTGTAGACAATTGCCATTTCGTAGATAAACTCTAGAAGTTTTAGGATTTCAATAACATAAATAATGTCAAGCATAATACGATAATACAGATTGAATACCTGATCCATGGCTGGATTGTCGATCTCGAAACCGGATAATAGGATTCCTATTTCGACGAGTCGTTGTGCGGCGTCGACAACATTTTGTATGTCATTATCGCGATTAATCATATCCCTGATGGCCTGAGCCGTTGCCTCGTCAATCACATATAGTCTTTCTTCGCCATCCTTATCGACGGCTCCCGCCTGAGGACCGCCGCGGCCTAAGAAACCGTACGTATGAACTGCACGCCACGGCCGGCCCGGCGGACCGGTCATACGTTTTTCAACGGCCAAACAATTTTGTCTGTTTCCATGTCGAACACGTTGGACACCGAACTGCATGCCCTCTATCCGTACGTATCGTATTTGACCTGACAATTGAATGGGCGGGACATTGATTTGCTGGCCTGCAATGGTTAGTACCTGTCCCTCTAAATTGGCTAAATTGATAAACTGTCGATGATTTACATTTTCTTCTATATGTATCACCCCTTGAGGTATGTCCTGATTGATTAGATTCAGTTGATTAATCAGATCATTGATCACTTGATCCATTATATGACTTGTGATTTGTTCACTATATTTGGTGCAGAGGATTATCAACTGATTTTTGTTTAATTGTTTAGTTGTCTAATAATTTTGTTTGATTTTAAAATTATTTTCAAAATTTTGTGTTTTAAATTAAATTTAGTCAATTTTTTTAAGGCTTAAATCTATATTATAGACAGCCAGCAAACAAAAGTATTGTTTTTATGTAGTTATACATACAGTATATAAAATGTTAGTTTTATTAGTTAATTATTATTTGGTTTGGGGGCAAATAATTTTCTACTGGCTGTCTATAATATACATTTGTATCCAGTATTTATATCTAATTTTAATAATTAAGTAAAAGTCTATAATTTTAAATACATTTTTGACATTTTAGTTATTTAAAAAAAAAATTTGTTGTTCACCTGTTTTGTTGTTGTTGTTGTTGTTGTTGTTGGCATATATTAATACTTTGTGTTTGATCTGATCTAATCTGGTCAAAGAGGATCGCCCAGCAGTACATTCTGAGGCCATGCATCCAGACATCTCAGTTGATCCGTTACGACGACTTGTCGGGGACTGTCGGGTACGAGTACACTGAATCGATAAAGTCTTCTAAGATCTTCCAATGCCCTATACTTGGCTATCATATCGTTCAATGTATTTAGTAACCAATCTCTTTGGACTACCAATCGATTTCTTAGCTGATCTCTGTCTTCTGGATCCAAACCGTTAGAAAACTCTTGCATTGCTACAAGAAAAGATGAAAACCCGGCCAAATCGGCAAACCAGTTACGATAGACAGTCATAATATCCCATTCATCGAACCATTGGCACAGTTGGGCACCCATAGCACGGCTAACAAACCACAGGCGTTCTTCAGGATTATCATCATTTCCATGCCATTCGTTTCGTAATGTCATTGCCTGCCAGCCATTGCAACCGATTTCCCGATTAGCACCGTTCTTACCGTGACTGTAGACTGGTATCAAATTACCCGGACTGTCCGGATCGTCCCGATAAACCAATAGTCTGGCGTCGTTTTCATTGCGTATCAAATAATACGGTACGTGCGTAAAGTCTGGATTCAAGTCGACATACGTGAACCGATTGGACTCCAATATGATACGGTTGTCCTCAGTGATCACCTGTACATTAAACACGTTGTGAACATTTTGGTAATGTATGTCTACCTGATGAAGGCCCGGTTCCAATGGTATCGAGTGTTCAAATAAGAAAAAGCTATTAGCAGCCAACCCGACCCAATCCGTAGTAAACATGTTGTGCACGTTTTGCTCCACACTGTTCCTAATATATTGTAATAGATGTAAAATAGCCATATCGACGGCCATAGCGTGTTCAACGTTTTGTACTTCTAGTAGATCCATAGCCACCGGCGGTAGTGCTTGATTGTCAAATACAAGCGGATTGTAGACAATGGCCAGTTGGTAGATAAACTCTAGAATGATTAGGACTCCGATTACATGATTAAGGTCCAGAGTTATGCGATAATAGAGATTTAATAACTGATCAAAGGCTGGATCGTTGATATCCAAACCGAATAATATGATTCCCATTTCAGTGATCCGATGCGTGGCGTTGACTGCATTTTGTAGGTCTAAATCACGAAATATCATATTTTTTAGGGCCCGAGCCGTTGCCTCGTCAATCACACACAGTCTTTCTTCGCCATCCTTATCGAAACTGGCCGCCTGAGGACCGCCGTTGCCATAAAAACCGTACGTATGAACTGCACGCCACGGCTGGTCCGGCGGATCAGTCGTACGTTTTTGGACAGCCAAAAGATCGTGACTATTGCCATGTAGAACACGTTGGATACCGAACTGCATGTCCTCGACCCGTACGTATCGTATTTGACCTGACAATTGAACGGGTGGGACATTGATCTGATGGCCGGCAATTGTTAGTACCTG